>NC_081843.1:8892264-9206649 GCF_963259705.1 Myotis daubentonii
AATGGATGTTCTTGGGGGAAAGTATTCAGTCTTTCACAATTAAGTGTGATGTTACACTTAATCCTTTATCAAGCTGAGGAAGTTCCCTAGTTTTCCTACTCTTTTAAGGGTTTTTATCAGAAATAGCTGTTGGCTTTTTAAACCCTGTGCAGAGAGTTGTTGACTAGTCTCTCCTCTCTCGCTCCAAGCCCAGAGGTTCTGTCTATCTCGCTCATGCCCTGCTCCTTGGGGTCTCTTTAGTTTTCTGTAGGAAACATCTGCTGCATCAGCCGGACAGGCGTAAGCAGAGTGTTTTCCCAGTATCTGTAAGCCACTCTAGCAAACTGTTAAACCTGAGGAGGTGTCAGAGGAGAAGTAGGGTGGCCTGACATCTGAAGTGGGGGTACCCTTGTGGGATTGAGCCCCTTTAATGTGTGGGATCGGATACTAATGCTAGGCAGTCAGTATCAGAACTGAATTAAGTTACTGGATATCTAGTTGGTGTCTAGGGAATTGGAGGGGTGGTGTTAGAAAAGAGAACATGTATTTCGTGCCAAGAGGGGGAAAACCGCCCTCGCCGGGTGGCTCAGTCAATTGGAGCATCATCCTGTGCACCAGAAGGTTTTAGGTTCAATCCCCAGTCAGGGCACATACCTATCTTGCAGGTTCAATCCCTGGGTGGAGCACGTACAGGAGGCAATCCATCCATGTTTCTCTCTCACATTGATGTTTCTCTCTCTCCCGCTCCCTCCTTCCTTCCCTTCCTTTTTCCCTCCCTCCCTTCTTCTTTCTCTAAAATCAGTGAAAAACATATCCTTTGGTGAGGATTTGAGAAAAAAAAAGAGGAAAAACCCTCACTGTCTCTGTCAAAAGATTACTGTCCTTCATTGACTAATGCCCAGTGTTTCATATAGTCTGTCCATTTTTAATTATTTCAGACAGAAGGTAAACTAGTCCCTGTTACTCTGTCTCAATCCAAAGCAGAAATCCTCAAATCCAAGTCTTCCTTTTTTTTGTTAATCCTCACCCGAGAATGTTTTTCCATTGATCTTTTAAAGAGAGTGCAAGAGAGAGGGAAAGACAGAGAGAAACACATCGATTGGCTGCCTCCTGCATGTGCCCTGACCAGGGCCCAGGCCGGGGAAAAGCCTGCAACCAAGGAATGTGCCCTTGACCGGAATCGAACCCGGTCCTTTGGTCCACAGGCCGACACTCTATCCACTGAGCCAAACCGGTGAGGGCAAATCCAAGTCTTCTTAGCCACCACTCCTGAGGCCTCCTGTACCTACCACCATTAGGAGTGTCTACTGGAATCATCTGATTCTGTGTGTGCAGGACGCCCAAGACCCAAGATGCAGCCAAACTTCACCTCTGTAGCAGCTGTCCCTCGCAGAGGCCGGGTGCTCGGGAGTCTCAGGAAGCTGTGCTGGACGACCACACGCGTGTACACAAGGCCTGGCACAGATCTAAGGGGCACTAGGAATACAAGTCCCAGTGCCACTCACAAAGGCCAACCCCAAGGCTTTCCACCAGGACCTCAGAACAAAGTCTACATTCTTCACTAGCCGGGAGATTTGGGAAATTTGTTTTCCCCTAGTGACAGTAAGAAGAGACCCCAAAACAAAGCCCAGAACAGGAAGCTCTTTGATAAACTGGACAAAACCCAAGGGAAACTGCAATTAGAGTAACTTGCAGTTTCAATTACTCCTTTGTTTTTACTTCTCTTAAAAGCTAAATATGTTTCCAGTTGGTAAAAGGGCCTTTCCTAGGCAACTCTCAAAAGATAAGAGACTGACAATACTGGTTTTATAAGTATTTACTTAATTTTAGGTCTTCTCTTTCCATCATTCTTTGTTTAAAACCTCTCAAGTAAGAATAATACTGTGAATGACCTTTTTTTTCATGAACAACAGGAGAAAACAAACTATAGTTCCACCCTGATTAACCATAACCATATCTTGATGTGCAGAAATGGTACATAAAGTGTAAGAATAAATCATTTCCTAGACACATTCTACAGGACTTTTCTATATTAGATCATAACTACTTTAAAGGTCAAATAAAGGCAAAAACACTTTCAATCTTAGTATTAAGGCATCATACGGCTCTATGCAGTGAGCTATGAAACTTCCCCATCTATCGTAACGTTCTTATCCGGGACATATATAAAATACTAATGGGAGAGGGAATGAATTGTTACGTAGAGACAAGAAAAGCTGCTATGCCCATCACTGAAGAATGCTGAGGGTTATGTTTAGAGCCCTGTTGTGCCTTTTAAAGAGCAAGAGAAGCTAGCTTGACAGGTGTAATATTCCATGAAGGAGGCTCTCACCGAAGACCCCGTCCACCACAGTGCAGGCAATTAGAGCAGCTATGTTTAACTCTCACCAGGAGAGTTCCCAAACACGGCACTAATTCTGTCACTTCTAGCTTCAAATCCTCCAGGAGGTCCTCACTGTCTACAGAATTAAGAGGAGAGAACAACACTACTATGGTAGCCCTGGCCAGGTGACCCAGTTGGCTGGAGCATCACCCCATTCAATTCCAGGTCAGGGCACATACCTAGATTGTGGGTTCGACCTCAGGCCAGGGCCTATGAGGGAGGCAACGGATCTATGTTTCTCCCTTCTCTCTTCTCTCTCTCTCCCTCTCTTTCTCTCCCTCCCTCCCTCCCTCCCTCCCTCCAAAATCATTAAATCATACCCTCAGGTGAGGATTAAAACACACACACACACACACACACACACACACACACACACACACACACACACACACCAAAAGAAAAAACCACTACTACGGTATACATACTATGGGTTTTTCCAGATCTGTAAACCTACACACAAAAAACTTATTCTCTTCCCACACATCATATAGTTTTATCTAGGGTTTCCTGAGGTCTGTTATTTGTTTGTCAGTTAAGTTTGGATACATAGGATTAACAAAGGTAAACAGGTTTCCTTACTATAGACCTGTCAAGCCTTTATTTGTGGATGTATAACAAAGCTCCCAGAATTCCCCACAGAACACCTCAATGGACCAGTGGCTCGATCCGTGCCTCTTCTCTAACCTGCCACCCTCTCCATCTCCCTTCTGCATAGCATGAATGGACTTGTTTCTGTACTCTCTCCCTCCTGACACACACACTCCACCCTCCGGGACCTGGCTTCCGCCTCTATCATGCCGCAGACTGCAGTTCTCCAAAGGTGACACTGGGCCTCGTGTCCCTTCACCTAGGTGCTTGAAGCCTCTCCCATACCTTTCCTCACCCCTCCTGACTTGGCTCACGTCTTTTTTCCACTCTTCTTTTAACAATTAAAAATAGAGAGAGGTCCTGGCCTGTGTGGCTCAATTGGTTGGAGCATCATCCTGTACACCAGAAGGTGGGGGCTTCAATTCCTGGTCAGGGCACATGCCCAGGATGTGAGTTTGATCCCTGATCAAGGCCCATGGGGGAAACAACTGATCAATGTTTTTTCTCTTACTTTGATGTTTTTTTTCTCTCTCTCTTCCTTCTTCTCTCTCTCATATCAATAAAAAAACATATTCTCAGGTGAGGATTAAAAAATAATTTTAATAGAGAAAATACAAAAACATAGCCTAGAAACTTATATTCCCATTCATCACAAGTGACAACCATTAGACTAAACTAATAATGCCATGTTTGAACCAAGATGGCGGCGTAGGAAGTAGACCTGTGCGTGCTGCCTCCCACAACATCATAGAAACTACCAACTATAAGACAAACCACCACCATTCAGAGCCATGGGGAAGTTGGCCCAGTGGGAGTTCTACAACTGGAAGGAAAGAAAGAAGAAGCGCAATGAGACTGAGTAGGAGCTACAGAGGCGCCACAAACAGAGGCACACAGTCACACGCCAGGCAGGCTGCAACTGGATGCACGGGTTTTTTTTCATTCGGAAGCGGTTACAAACCCTCGAATCCTCTGGGCTTGCTCAGGGTGGGTCTCTGAGGCTCCAGGCCCCACGGGGAGAGGACGAAACGACCCTGGCGATGTACAGCACCAGCAAGGTCGAGACGGCCCCGGTGAGGTTGAGACGGCCCCGGTGAGGTCGGGACGGCCCTGGTGAGGTTGAGACGGCCCAGTAGGGTAGGGATAGCCCCATTGAGGTAGGGATGGCCGCAGTGAGGTCAGGACAGCCCCGATGAGGTCGGGACGGCCCCAGTGAGGTCAAGACAGCCCTGGTGAGGACGAAACGGCCCCGGTGAGGTTGGGACAGCTCCAGTGATATTGGGACAGATAATGGGGACCAGTATAGACTGGTGAACAGGGGTAGATGCAGAGGCAGAGCAGCATTGAACAGACTGTCAAACTACAGTGGGAAGCCTGGGGAGGGTTTGGGGGGGTTGGGGGTTAAGAGATCAACCAAAGGACTTATATGCATGCATATAAGAATAACCAATAGACACAAGACACTAGGGGGTAGGGGCCGGGGGAATGTCAAGGGGAGAAAAAAAGGAGACATATGTAATACTCTTTGTAATACTTCCAGAAATAAAAACTATTTAAAAATAATAATAATAATGCCATGTTTGCCTCAAGTCTGTTTTTGACAATAAAAGAACAGAACAGGGTAAAGATGAAGTCCTTTGATTTCTGTTGACAAGCCTAGTCCTCTCCTCCTCTCTCCAAAGGCAAGCATGTGAGTGTGCTGCACATCTTTCCAGTCCACTTCCATATTTTCACATGCAGATGTATACTCATGAACAATAAAAATCACTAAGTTTTACACAAAACCTAACACAACGACATCATACAGCAAGTATAATTTATAAACTTCCCGCCCTAGCCTGTTTGGCTCAGTGAATAGAGCATCAGTCCCCAGATTGAAGTATCCCGGGTTTAATTCCAGTCAAGAGCGCATACGTCAGTTGCAGGCTCAATCTGTGGCCCTGGTCCGGGTGCATGCAGGAAGCAACCAATCAATGTGTTTTTCTCATATCGATGTTTCTCTCTCTGTATCTCTCCCTTACACCCTCTCTGCAAATCAATGGGAAAATATCCTCTGATGAGGATTAACAATAAATAAATAAATATTAAAAATATAAACTTCCCTTTTCACTCCATAAGACCTACCCAGGCTGACACTCGACAAGACCTAATACTGATTTTATCAATCTATCAACATTGATCCCATTGCTTTATTGAAACCTCCAGCTGCTGAACTTAGTATGCACCAGCGGTCCTGTCTCTAAGTGCTTCACATGTATTATCTTATTTACCCTCCCAACAACCACTGAGATGTTCCAAATGCCGACAGCCAGCAAAGCAGGAAGGCACTTTTCCAGGGATGGACACGTCCCAGGCTGCGCCCTGAACCACTACGCTAAGCTGCCCTCTGACTACCAATAGCCAACTAAGCACTTTTCCTGTGCCAGGTGTTCTTTATGGATCATGTCTCTTAACTCTCTGAACCACAGTATGTCAAGTACAATGAATTCTCCCCGTTTGGTGGTGAAGAAACTCAGGCTCGAGGCGGTGCTGGAGCCCGGCTGTGAACCATGACTCCACTGCTTCAGAGGCCAAGTCTTACCTGACCTGAGCTAAGTGTAAGATTTACTTAAAAACAAGTCAAAGATGAGATTTGAAAGATGGGCTGAAGGGAGATTGTGAGAGCCCTGAATGACCAGGTCGGGAGGATGGGCTGACTGGTTACCTGGCATTATACCAATGTCACTAGTCCCTGATCACACAGCTCCAGAGCCTCCTGGGAACAGGAAAACGATACTTACAGTCATGGACCTTATAGCAGTGCTTCTGCAAGCGCTTAACCTCCCATTCCTCCAGCACTCCGTGAGTCATCAGCAACTGGAGGAACCGCCGGTGGACATCAGTCATGGTGCCCGTTCTTCTGGAGCTACCCTGCATGGTGACGGAGCTAAAAAAGACGTAAATGAAATCAACTTACCTCTGAACACACCAAAAGCAATGTGCTAGATTGTGTATGAATTTGCTTTCACAAATATAAGTTTGTTATGGTTTTCAAAATCAAGGTCAACATGCTGAATAGTACAAAAATGAAAAGGACACAAGTCAGGGGCTAGTCAAATGAGTACTGGGCAGTGGTGAAACGCGTGGGTCGGCGCCAACCCGAGGCCGGCATTCACAGCCTGCTCCATCGCCTCGGGTGTGAAATTGGGAAACGTCACCTCCAAGTGCTTCAGTTTCGGATCAGTAAAATCAGAATAATGATAAAAACGTTCTCCACACAATTACCATGAGGAATAAATGAAATAATACACAGAGAAGCCTGGTGACAAACTAAGCACTAAATAATGTTAGCTATTTTCACTATTAGATGATTCTAGATCTGAAACTTGGCTTAGTCACTTTCCAGCTCTATGGCACTGGATAAATTTAGCTGAGGCCCCATATTCTCACTAAAAAATTAGAATAATATTCACTGCCTAGAGAAATGCTAGCACACACTAAATAAGTGTTAGTTTCCTTCCCTTCTCCCAAACCACTAATAAAACTGACCTCACAGGACTACAGGGTACTTTCTAAATCTCCTGCTCTATTAAAACAGTATCTTTCCACAAACCACAAAGATCAGAGCTGATCAAAAAGCCCGCTGCTGCCAGAGGTCCAGTTGTTGCACAGGGGCTAAGAGCGCGGGCTCAGAACTGGACAGATGGCTCTGAGACCAGTTCTTGCTAGGCCTGCCTGAGCTTAAAAATAACGCAATCTGTGCATTAAAAATATGCACCCATGGCTTCTTTCCTGGAGGTTCTGACTGCATAGGGGCCTGGCATTCTGAGATTTTTAACATTCACTTCAGGTGATGCCATGATCTGACAAGAAATTTGCCGTTACTTAGGCAAATATAACACAAACATTTTTAGCTAACACGTTTAATCTCCCTGAGCCTCAGTCTTTTCACCAATAATATGAGGGTAATAATAACTATATTTAAGGCATAAGTTTAAGTGAGATAGGACTACCAAATGTTTGCCAAGGACCTGGCCCATAGGAGACGCACAAAAAGACTAGTTACTGTTCTTTCCAACAGCATCACCAGCTGGACCTCAGAGCTGGAAGCATGCACTGTCCCAGGATCGGTTTCTCTGCCTGCCTACTAGCTTTCCTCGAGCCTCTTTCACCAGCATCTCAACCTCAACAAATCCTAAACCGGATTCCTTCTCCTTTCAGCATCTGCAACCCTTTTTCTCCTGAGTGCTCTTTGCAAATCACCTGCTTTAGGTGGTACGGTCCACAGTCATGCGAACACCACAGACCTGATCCTCGTTTCCCTCAACCTCAGATCCAGTGCGCGCACTCGCTCTCTCTCTCTCTCTCTCTCTCCCCCCTCCTTCCCCCCCCCCCCCCCCCCCCCCGCTTCCTCCCCTTCTACTCTCTAAAAGCAATGGAAAAAATATTCTTGGGTGAGAAGGAAATTCCTTTGTCTACAAAAACCTACAGCAAACATAACACTTAGGGACAAGATGTTGAAAGCAGTCGCTTTAAAATCCACATTAGGCTCTGGCCAGGGAGTTCACTTACCTGGAGCTTCATCCCACACACCAAAAGGCTGTGGGTTCCATGCCCAGGCGGGGCGCGTGTGGGAGGCAACCGATTGATGTTTCTCTCACAGTGATGTTTCTCTCTCTTTCTCTCCCCTTCCCTCTCTCTCTAAAATCAATAAAAACATATCCTAAGGTGAGGATTAAAAAAATTAAATCCAAATTAATCCAATGCAACTAAATCAACGCAATTCCAGTCAAATTCCCAATAGGCTCTTGGAAAAGATAAAGGAGAACTTGTCCTACCAGGTACCAAGTAACTGGAAAGCTAGAGCGGTGAATAAAATGTGATACTGGTGTAGAAATAGACAAAGACCAATGAAACAGAATAAAGGACTCAGAACAGAATTGTAAATATGTACGGGTACTTGACATGTTGGAGAAATGGAATGCCAGATCAAAGCAAACTTTTCAATAAAAGGTGCCAAAACAACGGACTATCCATACATGGAAAAGAAAAAAAAAAGGAGACGCTTACCTCACACTATGTACAAACATCTATTGCTAAAGATTAAGGTCATAAGAAAGGAAACACTATGAAACTTTGGTACAACAACACCGGAGAATATCTCCCCCCACCACCACCATCCCTCCCCCACCCAGGCCACACTGCCTACAAGAATATCTTTTTGACCAAAAGTAGGGTAGGATTTCTTTAAAAGATTTTTTTAAAAGTATAAATCATAAAGGATTATAATGATATATTCAGCTTTGTTAACATTAATGAGTCTGTTCACCAAAAACACCCGAGAATGGAAAAGAGAAAGAGAAGACAAGCTACAAACCAGAAGGTATTTAAGCCACAAAATATTTAATATTTGTATTCAGAACATATAGGGAACGCCTACAAATAAGGGGAAGACAACTATAAGAGAAAAATAAGCAACAGAAAATTTACAAAGAGGATGCACAAATTATTAATAAATACGTAAAAAGATGCTCCGCCTCAATGTCATCAGGCAAATGAATACTAAAACCACCGTGATTAAAGTGTTAACCATCACCAGAGAGGAAAAATCCTTCAGAGTGGCTGAGGCCGAAACTTTCACCCACCACTGGTAGAGCATACACTCTTATAACCACTTCAGACAACTGGGTACTGCTAGCCCATTTGGGTGTCCTTAGAAATCTGTTAGATATATACCTTATAGAAACTTTTCCACACTGGCCCCAGAAAACAGGTTTGTAAAAGCACCGCATAATAGCATAAATCTGGCAAGACTACAAATGACGATCAACTGAAGAACACCTACCTAAAGCATGTGTAATCATACCATGGAATTCAAAGCAACGAAGACCAAGTAGAGAGCTGCATCTAATACATATATTATATGCAAAAGTCAAGTCCCACAAGATATATATTAGGATCCCATTTATAAAAAATTCAAAACCGTGCATTGCATTCATTAGAGATATATCAACAGTAAAAAACGACAGAGAAAAACAAGAAAATTAGTAGCAATACTCAGAGCAGTGGTTACACAGTATTTGGCAAGAAGAGTGAAAGATTCAGTGGGGATTTTGAGGATACGAAAATGTTCTATTCCTTAAGTTGGTAGTATTCGTTGAATTTTCATTCTTCAAACTTATTTTTACAGGTATGTTACACATCTTAATAAAGGAGAAATTATGTAAATACTAGAGGCCTGGTGCACAAAGTCATGCATGGCTGTGGGGGAGGGGCAAGGGTGGTTGGCAGGCTGGCCCCACCCCTGATCGGGGTGAAGGAGGGGCCTCGGGCAATTGGCCAGCCACCCCACATCCTGGTCAAACTCCCGGTTGAGCTGTAACCAGTTTGGCTCAATGGATAGAGCGTCGGCCTGCGGACTCAAGAGTTCCGGGTTTGCAATGGACATAAGACACTGGGGGATAGGGGAGGCTAGGGGCTGTCTAGGGCGGGGGGAAAAAATGGACACATATGTAATACCCTTTGTAATACTTTAAGCAATAAATTTAAAAAAAAAAAAAGGAGTTCCAGGTTCGATTCCGGTCAAGGGCATGTACCTTGGTTGCAGGCACATCCCCAGTGGGGGGTGTGCAGGAGGCAGCTGATGGATGTTTCTCTCTCTCATCGATGTTTCTAACTCTCTATCCTTCTCCCTTCCTCTCTGTAAAAAAATCAATAAAATATATATTTTTAAAAAAGCTATCTTATTTAAAAAAAAATACACAAAAAAAACTCCAGGTTGAACTCCCGGTTGCGGGGACAATTTGCATATTAGTCTTTTATTATATAGGATGTTATGTAACAGCCAAAATAAATGTTAAGGAGAAGGAAGCATAGAAAGGAATACAATGCTATAATCTGGGGTAAAAGGAAAATGGGGGTGAGAGATACAGACAGGCTTGCTTATGTCTAGAAACCGGTGATCTCTCTGAAGACTGACTGGGCAGGGGAGGTTAACCATGGTCAGGTACCGCCTATCCAGATAATTTCAAAATACGTAGAAACGTTTGTGGAATAGGCAAACCTCAATCTTAACCATCTGTGCCGCGTGCTAGACACAGTGTTAGTGCTTCACACCCGCGGTCTCATTTACTCCTCACCAGAACCTCAGAAGGAAGGCATTACTGAGCCCATTTTACAGATGAGGAAACTGAGGGCACCAGGTGGCACACACTGTTAGTGATGGAGATGGGGGTGCCCATGCAAAGGCACAGTTCAGCAACCGTGGCACACCCCTCCTCGAGGAGGAGGAGCAGACAGTGACATCAGCAGCCCAGTCCCTTATCTGCAATTCTCCAACCTGTTTTCTGGAAAATCTCTTAAGTTTGAAAACTTGATCTGATCTCAGGTAAAGCTACTTATGGTTGTTCCTTATT
Organism: Myotis daubentonii; assembly: GCF_963259705.1. Taxonomy (NCBI): domain Eukaryota; kingdom Metazoa; phylum Chordata; class Mammalia; order Chiroptera; family Vespertilionidae; genus Myotis; species Myotis daubentonii. Next base: position 8,902,609 of record NC_081843.1, read on the forward strand.
CCTTAAAGAGTTACTATAGATGATAGATAGATAGATAGATAGATAGATAGATAGATAGATAGATAGATATCTGTGAAAATATTACTGTATTGATTCCAAACACTGCCTCGAACCCCGCTGAATGTATGCAGAACATGCACCATGTCACCTTCCGAGACCCGAGAACTGCGGGACTCTGAGCACGGCTAGCCCAGGGCTGTAAGATAGGGGCTGGGGACGTGCACAAACAAGTTTCATACACAAAGTCGAGGGCGGCAGCAAGTACGGCGAGAGAACGGAGGGTGCTCGGCGAAGGCCTATCTATGTATTCAGTTCGGATATATTTTGTATTCTGCTTTTCCACGTAATATGATGAAAAGTGTTTTTTCACCTACTATTGCGATTTTAAAACGTCTGTGTGTGAGAGGGTCGAGTTTCAGGTCTATGTGCCTCACTGCCCCTCTCTGGGCCTCCGTTTCCCCCTCCGGAAACGGGAAACCCCTGGGTCCCCGCACCTGGCGGGCCGACCGCGGGCCTGACCGCACCTCCCGTCTTCCCTCGCCTCTCGGGACCGCTCTCCCCCGTGCCCCCACCCCACCCCCTGCCCACGCGCGCCACCGAATTACCCTCCGCGGCCCCGCAGCGCGAGTCTCACAGCCGGCGGCGCTAGCAGAAAAGCGGTTCGGTCCCTCCTTCCGGGCGGAGCGAACGCGGATGCGGCGCTCCCATTGGTGGTCACGCAGATTCGCCCCGCCCACTGGGTGACACACTTCCTGTTCTCCCGCCCGACGCGTTGCCATGGTGCCGCGGGATGCTCCGTTAGGTAGGGAATTGCGCGCTTCCCCGCAGCTCTCGGCGCCGCCGGAGAAGGGCGTCCGCGTCCGGCCCAGCGGTGACAGACCGCCGCCGCAGAGGGGGGAGAGCAGGCGGGCAGCGCACCCCACGCCATGGCCGGGCCTCAGTCTCCCCCGTGTGTGGAACTAGTAGGGTGAGCGCGTGGCCAAGAACGAGGGCTCTGTTGCCAGGTCCCCTGACTGGAGTCCTGCCTCTGCCCTTCACTGGTTGCTGGGTCGGGGGCAAATCCCGCAGCGGCGCTGAGCCTGTTTCACCTGTGAAATGGGGAACAGTCCCCGTGAGGCAGCGTGTTTGTGGGTTCGCACCCGGCCGTGCTGACTGAACGTTCCTGCTGCCCGGCCCCGGGAGCGCCGTGAGGGGTCCGTGGAGGGATCAACAGCAGCGAGCGGATGGCTCGTGGGAGGCTCCGGGCGGCCCTGGCCCACGTGCGTACAGTGTTCGGGCCTCAGGTCTGAGCCGGGAGCGCAGCCCAGCGCGGGGACCGGTGCGGGGACCCAGCCCCCTGGCGGGAGCTCAAATCCTACCGGGCCAGCCCCCGGTCCCGCGACCTTAGACACCTCCGCCGCCGGACCTCCGTCTCCTCCTCTGCTGAGCAGGGAGGCGCGGCATGTCTGGTTCGAGGCCTGAGGTCCCAGCTGGGCCTCCGGGACTGGGGTCCAGGTTCTGAAACTCGGCGTCTCTGCGACCAGGACAGCCACCGAAGCCGCCCCTCGCAGTGTGCTCGTCTAAGCTGGATAATGGTTGCCCTTTGCTGATGTACTTGTTGTGAAGGTTACATGAGCTAATGCAAGCAACCCACCTGGGAGAGTGTCTCGCACATAGTGTGCCCTCAATCCGCGCATAGTGTGCCCTCAATCCGTGTGAGCTGCCATCGCTAATGAAGAACTTTATAGGCTGCCTTGGGGGCCCTGGAATAAGAGAACAGCCCTGGGCAGGACCACCCGCGTTTTGTTTGTCCTGCACAGTTTTGTGTACGTTTGAGTTCATTGTCAATATTTAAAGTTAAGGGAGTTCACATAAAACTGTGACGGCTCCTGAAAAACGGGGCAATGTGGCAACAGCAGACCACACTGGAGAGCTTAGTAGAAACTCCACCATTTTGAAACGAAACCTGTGCTTTCCCGGTGTGTAAAGAAATAAAGACGGAGGGTTGTAAATAGGAAACACTTGGAACCCTGACATTTCAGGGTCAAAGAACAAAGGAGGGGGTAGCGAGAGAAGAAAGGGAGTCAAGATTGAGTGGTATCAGAGGCAAATAGGTAAGAGAACGTTTTGAGGTGCAGGGTGTGGTCAGGATTGTCTGTGATCTGGAGAAATCACGAAAGATAGGCCTGCCAGGCTGGTGTGCTCAGGGGTTGTGTCCAACCCTGAACCAAGAGGTCACGGGTTCAATTCCTGGTCAGGGCACATGCCTGGGTTGCAGGCTCAATCCCCAGGAGGGGGAGTGCGGGAGGCAGCCTATCGATATTTCTCTCTCGTGGATGTTTCTATTTCTCTATCCCTCTCTCTCTCTCTCTCAAATTAATAAAGACATTTTCTAAATAATAAATAAAAGATAGGCTACGCTGATCTAGAAGCTAATGGTCAATAAGAGCCCATTAGAGAGGCGAGGAAGCTCACGTCAGCCTCCAAGAGGAGTGCCGGCTGCTGTTAGGAAGGATGGCCTTGGGAAGGGGAGATCAGGAGCAGAGTGAGTAATGGATAAACTCAGGGAGACAGGGGAGGGTGGGGTCAAGGGTATAGGGAGACAGGATTACTCTTACCCTAGAGAAGAGGGGAGACACTTCTGAAGCAGAAGGAAGGGGGTTAGAAAAGGCTAAACGAAGGCTCACCCTAATGTTTCTGTTTTCTCCATAAAGTAGCAAACGACCATTCGGCTGAGTAAAGGAGCTGGGGAGATGCTGGAGATTTGAAGGGGATCAAAAAGCAGATTCCGAAGGAAATACAAAAGTGGGGTTCCAGCTAAGGTTGAAGCCATGAACGTGTAGGGAGGACAGTTGCTCACTGATCTCCCCCACAACCTCCCATCCCCATGCCAGGGGCCTCCGAGCAGAAGCTCAGTGTGGATTCCACCTGGGATGATCTCTGTTGGGCTTGTGCAATTGTCTCTAGAAGGCAAAGCACTGGACAGCACTGTGGAAGGGTCCTTGTATGGGCAGGCGGAGATGGGAAGGGGGAAGTGCAGAGAAATTAGCATGCAGGCTCACAGCAGCTGGAGGTCTCAGAGAGCCGGGTTGGGTTCAGAAGGAAGAAGTAGTGATGAAGATTGGAACTGGCGATGAGGGAGTGACCCACCACAGAGCAGCTGTCCAGCCTCAGCATGACTCCACCCTCAAAAGACAACCCATTCAGTGAGATTCTATTAGGATCTTTGATATGCCAGACCTTGGACTGTCCGCTACAAGACAACTCTGACAGTTCAAATGTTTCAGAAAGTTGACCCTAAAAGGTACAAAAGCTGCGTGAACATAAATTTTTTATACATAAGGAGGTGGCCGAGCCTTGGCTAGAGAGGAATAAGCTAAGTCTTAGGATAAGGGCCCAAATCATAGGCGAAGGGGCTCTGTCTTTCACCTGAAGACCATTGAAGCTGAGAGAGGAAGTGGTAACATCTGGTTTGTATTTCAGAAAAAGAACATCGGCATATCTGTCTTTTCAAACATGTTTGGAACATTTACAGAAATTGACTGTGTACTGGCCACAAAGGAAGCCTCAATGAATTCCGAAGAATCTATAGATCGTATTCACGAACCACAATAAAATAAAATTTAAAATCAACAACCAGCCTTGGCCGGTGTGGCTCAGTTAGTTGAGCAACATCCTGTGCACCAAAAGGCCTTGGGTTTGATTCCCAGGCAGGGCAACATGCCCGGTCATTGATGTTTCTCCCTCTCCCTTCCTCTCTCTAAAATCAGTAAAACATATATTTTTTAAAAAATCAACAACAAAAAGATATCCAAAAAGAAACCCATACAATTCATAAAATATATCTTAAATTAGTAACAGCAGTTACTTCTGAGGAAGGACTAGGAAGACAGGATGGTTTATTTATCTTATATATCTATGACATCTATACTAATAAAAGGATAATATGCTAATTAGACTGGACGTCTTCCAGACAAAGCCACAGTGGCAGGAGGCCAAGACAGAGGCAGTTCAGGGCGATCACGCCTGCAGGGGAGAGCAGTTAGGGGGCAATCAGGCTGGTAGGCAGAGGCGGTTAGGGGTGATCAGGCCCGCAGACAGGGGAGCAGTTAGGGGCATCAGGCAGAAAGGGAGGCAAGCAGTTAGGAGCCAGTGGTCCCAGATTTCGAGAGGGTGCAGGCCAGGCTGAGGGATCCCCACCCCCGCCTCCCCGTACACAAATTTCATGCACCGGGCCTCTAGTCAATAATAAAATTTATAAGCATATGTTCTAGTTTTATTTCTTATATTTTATACTTTTTTCTGTTGACAGATTTTATAATACATTTTAAAAAGAAAAAGAACAGCCCTGGCCGGTTTGGCTAACTGGATGGAGCGTCAGCCTGGAGACTGAGGGGTCCCAGGTTCGATTCCGGTCAAGGGCATGTGCTTTGGTTGCGGGCACATCCCCAGTGGGGAGTGTGCAGGGGGCAGCTGATTGATGTTTCTCTCTCATCGATGTTTCTGGCTCTCTATCCCTCTCCCTTCCTCTCTGTGGAAAGTCAATAAAATATATTTTAAAAAAAGAAAAAGAACATACATTTGGAAACAAAATCACATATGTTTTTTAAAAAATCAATATGGAAATTACAAAATATTTAGTAGTGAATGACAAAAGTCTTACATAATCAGACCTGTGGGATCCAACTAAAACAATAATTAGAGGGGGATTTATAAACTTCAGTGTACTTAATTAAAAATAAGAAAACAAAATTTAATTTGTATCGATTTAAAAGGTAGAAAAATATATAAATCCAGAGAAAACAGAAGGAAGGAAATAATAATAAAGCAAAAAGCAGAAATGAGTAAAACAAGAAGCAAAAGAAAATAAAGTTGCTTCTGGAAACCATATACTCACATTTTTATTTATTTATTACATTTTCAGTTGGATCTGGTGGAGGTGATGGGCATGTGCTGGGGAAGCAGAGAGGGACAATGGTTCCCCTCAGCTTATCTCTCAGCAGAGAGGGATGGTGACAGGCCCCAAAGGTCATCTTTAAAAACGGTTCCTGTGTAAAGTCCGGGGCGGCTTGGACACTGGGCAGGGAAATATGCACACCGCCCGAAGCCGTGCGGACCCTTCACCCCTTCAGCACAGACCGCTGGGGGGAGGCGGGGCGCGCTCTCTAAGAGCCTGGACGTAAATATTGTTGGACTGGGTGATTCCACTTCTGGGAACCTGCCTGCGGAGATAACCAGAGATGCTCACAAAGGTAAATGCAGAGAAGGGCATCACGGCCTTGATTTTTCCAGGGGAAGTGGCAACAGCTCACACATCTCCAAATACAAAGGGAAATGGTGGTCAAGATAAGTGAAATTCTGTAAAATCTTATGCAGCCTGAAAATCATGTTTTCAAAGAATACTTGAGGTCAGAAGGGGGGAAAAAACCCATAATGTATATTTTAAGAGAGAGAGAAAACTAGAAGACTCTATATACCAAAATATTATTGGTGAATATTCCTGATTGGATGGATATTAGGTAAATGTTTTCTTGTCACTTTTTATGTGTTTCAACTGTTTCCAGAAGCATGTTTTATAATCACAAGAAATATTATTTTTCAAAATAAATGGACTCTATGTGATCACAAAGATTTTAGATATAGTGAAATTGAAACTATATAAAATTGGAATATACTTAAAGCCACATTTATCCAGCATCATCAGAGAATTGTTATACATTAGTGAATTTGCTATATAACTAGAAAACACTTTAAGCACAAACATTTTTTTAAAATTCTATTCCCTATATGAATAATCCTAAAGTATACACTTATCTCTTTCTTATGACACGACGAGCACAGGGATGTCTTTGACGACATTTTCTACATCTCGGGCTTTTTGCCTTCACCCCAGGATTAGCCCTGTTCCTCTGGCACCTCTGTTTTCATTTTTAATTTCATGAGTTTTCATTTTTTATATTATAGAGTCAGCTTTTCATAATATTTTCATGTCCTTCCCTCTGTCAAGTATCAGCAGTCCTAATCTCTTCTTATAATTACCCTCTTTCAGCAACCCCTGGCCTGAGCAAATAAATAGCCAGTCTTATTGTAAAATGGGAAAAATAAATAAAGCTCAATACCAGGAAAATGCACACATTTCAGTGTGTGGAATTGGTTACACCTTTTCCACCTCTCAGGCCTCTGTTTTGCCTGCTTCTGTGTTCTCAACTAGTGTCTAAAGAGACAGTGAAGTTCCCAGAGAAGTGGTTTCAAGATAAGAGACAAGGCTATGGTGATGTCCTAACAGACGTAAAGGAAACTGATCAAAGGTTGAATTCAGGGCAGCTTGATCAAAACCCCAAGTTCAGTGTGGTCCCAGGTGGGCCTGTCAGGAGCTCTTGAACGGCAGGGCTGATTCTTAGCGCACTCAGAGCGCCTCCAGCTGCTCCTCCAGGGTGGGCTGGGGACCAGCAGCAGCAGAGCCTGGGGCCCCGCCCTGACCTGTTGCAGCAGAATCTGCATTTAACCAGGTCCCCGGTGAAGCACATGCCTGTGGTCCAACACACCCACATTTATTCACCTCTCCGATGTCCCGTGCCCTTCAGGTTCCTTCCAACGAAAACACTGTGCCAGGCTGTGTGGCGCAGTGGTTGAGTGTCAACCCATGCACCCGTAGGCTGCGTGCAGGAGGCAGCCAGTTGATGTTTCTCATCGTTGTTTCTCTCTCTCCCCCTTCCTCTTGCACTAAAAATCAATAAAGATATATATTCAATATATATATATATATTTCTGTTCAACTTTGGTTTCCCAATTCATTTTCAAGTGAGCATTAATTAAAAGAGATCCTAAAATATGATTACACCGCTGTTTTTATGATGAAGGTGGCATATATATATTTTTTTTTCAATCACATTATGATGTCATAACTTCAAAAACTTTATTAAATGCCAAAGAGTAAAATACTTTTGAAACCCCTCTCTCTCTCTTTCATTGGGAGCAGATTGTAAATTATTTTCATTTATAGGTGTTTCTTTTTTCTTTCTTTTTTAAATCTTCACCAAAGATATTTTGGGGTCAGGAATTAAACCTGCATCCCAGGTACATGCCCTGATCGGGAATCTAACCCACAACCTTCGAGGGCACTGGAAGATGATTCAACCCATTGGGCCACACTGGCCAATACTACAGGTGTTTCTTTTATTTATGTATTTTTTACTTTGTATAGACATAATTTAAGCAAAAAATCACCAACTTTTTAAGTAAAGAGGAGCAAGCTTATTTTAATATCATTATGTCAGGCTAAGCTCATTTTTCTATACAGAATTATTACAGGTTTTTCTTTTAAAGTGGAGGATCTGGTCAAGCAGATTCCTGAGGCACTTTTCTACTGATGTGAAAATTATTAATTTATTCAGGAACAATAGACAAATACATCCAAATTGCTGCTTCTCCTTTTGTCTACAATCTGATGTTAAACATCAGGACTGGGAGTGGGGTGGGACAGGAAGATGAAAAACTAAGCAGCCTGCATGTAGTGCCTGTCAGGGGTTGAGAACGCACTGAATTTTGCTGTTGTTCTGATGTTTTCAAAAGTATTTTACTCTTTGGCATTTAATAAAGTTTTTGAAGTTATGACATCATAATATTATTGAAAATATATGCCACCTTCATAAAAAAGAGGTGCAATCATATTTTAGGGTCCCTTTTAATTAATGCTCCCTTGAAAATGGATTTGGAAACCAAGGTTGAACAGAAAGTATCTAGTTGATTCATCCAACTTTTCATTTTCATTCCATTTTTGTATTCATTCAACACATAATTATCAAGAGCCTTATAAGTGTACCCTAGTGTGATAGGATGCAAAGTTGCTCTCAGCTGAGAAGGAAAAATAAGACAGATGCATGTTAATAAGTGTATGAAGAAGAAACTGCTAAGGACTGGGAGTTTATCAGTTAAGCAGTTTTAGGTGCAAGAAACTTGACTCGGGTAACTTGAGAAAAAAAAAAGCATATTGGAAGGGTAGGAAGGGTATGGGGTATGTGTTATTCAGGTTATGGTGCTGTAACAAACACCCTCCAAATGGTTATTTCTAGGTCATGCTACATATCACATGAGGGTCTGCAGAGGCTCCGCTCTGCACTCACTCAGGGACTCAGCCAACAGAGCATCTGCAATCTTGCAGCTGCATCCCCTAAAACACCTAAAACACAAAGCCTCCTCGATGACCGTGCAGGGGTCTCTAGGGAGGGAGGTCTGCATGGGGGCTTTTTTACCGCCTCAGCCTGAAACTGGCACGTGTCATTCCTACTCTAATGTCGTCCGTCAGCGCTCATTACAAGGTCTGCCCTCCCTGCAGGTGGCTGAGAAGTAAATGTTTGAGGACAAATGGAATAATTGGTGAGCTTGCTGCCTCTGCTCCAGGCGGGCTCCGAGACTCCATGGAAAAGCTGAAGAATCAGCTCTTGCCCTGGACAGGGATCTGAGCAGCTGGGAGACCTGGCCTGCAGGAGCTCGGTCAGGCAGTCCTCCATTAGGATCTGCCCTGGAGGGAGAGAGCAGCTGATTGGCCCCGTCAGGTTTCATGTCCGACCCAGGACCGGTAAGTGGACAACTTGATTGACAGTTCCCCCACAAAGGGGGAGGGATCACGTATCCAAACAAAACTGGTGTGCTGCTACAGGCGGGCAAAAACACATACCTGCTCCAGAGCCGGTCAAAATACCCAAGTGCTCAGAGCTGACGCAATCGAGAAGGTTTTATAGAAGAGGCGGCATTCAAGAACCAGAGTCTTGAGGGATGGGATGTGTGTGGTGAGGAGAGCTCATCTAAGCTGAAGGGGCAATATGAGCAAAGCATGAATGCAGATGAGTAGCCATCATGGACTTCAACTACAAGTAATTTTTAGTTACTTTCTCACCCAGCTTACCCTGCCTGCCTTTGCTCCACACGGCGTCGGCTCAGGGGAGCAGTGGGGAGGGCTGGCTGGTGTGGCCCCAGCTCCCTCAGAGTCGGGCCTTGCTAGTCTGTGCTGCCTGGGCCTCTCGGTTCTTTCCAGGCACCCCTCCTGTGATCGGGTTCCACTTCCTCACCGCTCGGTGGTCTCAGCGCAGTTGGTGGCTCATCAGGAGGCTTGGGGCTGCTGAGGGCGGAAGCAGAGTGTCCTCGGTGCCTGTGGCCCATGTGGCACAGCTTCGCGCCCTTTGCATTCTGGGAGTTAAACTGCTTCACAGGCCCAGGGCAGACGTGGGGGAGGGCTGCACAGGACTGTGGACCCGGAGATGGTTCCTGCGGGGCCATCCCTGGGACCAGCTACCGTGAGGACATACCTGCCCTTGGCCTTCCCACCCCCAGGCTCCCTGTGAGGAATGTGGGAGGCGTGGGTAGAGCTGGAGGAAAATCAGTGGAGAGCTGTGGTCCAGGCCTCGCATGCCAGCCTGGAGAGTAAACGTCTAAAGCTTAAATGCTGCATGGACTTTGAGGATGGCGCTGGTGGGAGGAGTGACAGAGGTCTTCCTCTCCATGGGCCTCTTTCCAGATTTCCCCTGCATGTCTTACCGGCCAGACCCGAATCACCTCGCCAGCCCGTGCTGCAAAGGAGCCGGGACAGAGGGGATCTGCGAAGGGGCTAGGGTTGCTGTCACTGGCTTCCTCGATCACGAGTCAGTCTCTGGCAAGGCCTCTGCCGCTGGATGGAGTGGAGGGAAGAGGGGACAACGGGGCTGGTGGCTCTGCACAGAGGCTGCCACCAGCAACAGAAAGCAGGGAAGGAGGCCCCCTTAGTTTGGGCGAGGGAGACTTAGGGCTGGACCAGGGCAGAAGCAGTGGGAGAGGGAGTTAGGCCTGGACCAGGGCAGGAGCAGTGGGAGAGGGAGTTAGGGCTGGACCAGGGCAGAAGCAGTGGGAGAGGGAGTTAGGCCTGGACCAGGGCAGGAGCAGTGGGAGAGGGAGTTAGGGCTGGACCAGGGCAGAGGCAGTGGGAGAGGGAGTTAGGGCTGGACCAGGGCAGAAGCAGTGGGAGAGGGAGTTAGGGCTGGACCAGGGCGGAAGCAGTGGGAGAGGGAGTTAGGGCTGGACCAGGGCAGAGGCAGTGGGAGAGGGAGTTAGGGCTGGACCAGGGCAGAGGCAGTGGGAGAGGGAGTTAGGGCTGGACCAGGGCAGAAGCAGTGGGAGAGGGAGTTAGGGCTGGACCAGGGCGGAAGCAGTGGGAGAGGGAGTTAGGGCTGGACCAGGGCAGAGGCAGTGGGAGAGGGAGTTAGGGCTGGACCAGGGCAGAGGCAGTGGGAGAGGGAGTTAGGGCTGGACCAGGGCAGAAGCAGTGGGAGAGGGAGTTAGGGCTGGACCAGGGCGGAAGCAGTGGGAGAGGGAGTTAGGGCTGGACCAGGGCAGAGGCAGTGGGAGAGGGAGTTAGGGCTGGACCAGGGCAGAAGCAGTGGGAGAGGGAAATAGGCCAGATTCGAAGAGGAATGCAGAGGTGGAGCGGACAGACCACGGCGGCTCCTGGCTACCTTCCGTGAGAGAGACGGGGAAAAAAGAGAGAGAGAGAGAGAGAGAGAGAGAGAGAGAGAGAGAGAGAGACAGAGAGGGAAGCCAAAGATGACGGCATCGTTTCCAACTTGCTTAACTGGAGGCCACACCTTCACTGAGGCTGAGCGCAGAGGGAAGCAGGGCTGGAGAAGGCTGATGACTTTGGTCGTAGGCCTTTGGGGTTGGAGGGCTCAGAGGGAGAGCGGGGGACATGCCCGCATGGTGTGGGCGCCAAGCACTGGACATGCGAGCCCGGGCAGGGCCAGGTGTAGAAACGGGGCATCAGCACAGCGCTGCAGGCACAGCCACGCTCTCGCCCCGGCCTCTGCTCACACGTGGCCCGCCAGCGCGCGCATCTCCAAGGGCTCCTACAGGGTCCTCCCGGGAAGGGGGCCGGGCGGAGTAGGTCCGGGGGGATGTCCGCTGACTATGTACGTACACACGCTGAAGCTTTGCACGTGGACATGTATCCGATGAGGGAAGGTGAGTTTCTGAATGAGCTGAGCAGGGAGGACCTGGGGAACGAGTCTGTTTAGAGAACAGGATGAGAAGGAAGAGAAGACCTGACTAGAGAGTCGGTCCCAAGTCCTGTGAGTCAACGCAGGAGAGCATCCCATGGAGAAGGAGCGGCTGCTGAGCTGGAGGAGAGGGGAAGAGGCCTGTGCGCTCAGTGCCGCTGCCATTGCTGGCCCTAGAAAGTGCGCGAGGCGGAGATGAACTGTGGTCAGATTCACGGAAGCGTGGTGCCACCAGCAGAGAGCGCCCAGCTCAGAGAGCATCGGGCACAGAGAGGACATTTCTTGGCTACAGGTGACCAATCATAGTCCTAAAATTATCCCACCACTCCCCACTTTTGGGCTAACTTTTGACTTGCCACAGGACCAGCACACCTAGAAGCATGAACGTAAGTATTACATGAACCTGTATGAGGCACACACCAGTCATTCCTGCTACATCCTGCGGGGCCAGGGGACCGGTAGTTGTTGTGGTAAAACTGGGCTGTGCCTGTGTCTTTCCCAGAACATTTTTCTAGCCACAAAATTAACCAGAAACAAGAGAAGCACAACCTCCTCCCCGCTTTTCTCAGCAACAGAAAGGCAGCGTCTCCAATCGAAGAGAATAAATAACGGACCAAAACCAAGTTAGAAATATCGGTGAGGCCAGGCTAGATGGCATGCAGCGGGCTCTTTGCCAGCCAGCAGCTGACTGAGCTCAAGGTTGCAGTTTAGATTACGACGCCCATATTACATGAACTAGGGACAAGACTGAGCAAAAACAAAGCCCGAGGGTTTTGGACTATTCCCGTCCTTTGCACTCGCTTTTGCCACGAGTTCACCCACGTTCCTAGGGGCAGGCTGCAAAACCGCCCGAGCCAGCACACGTGCTGGTGGACCGAGAAGCATTACCCATCTATGACCTCCGTTGGCAGCCAGCTCTTCCCTAATGTGAGTCTGCAGGATGGGGGGGGGGGAGCGGGGGTTGGGGGCCGGGGACCAGGGCGCACTCATCGAAAGCCCGCTCACCTGGGCCTCAGTGTTCAGGATTCCCATCCTGGCCCTGCCACCTTCTTTCAAGAGTTGCCAAGCATCACTTTCTATAATAACGTGCTCAATGAACTATATTTCAGCTGCTGATACTCACAATAAGGACATTTCAGATATCACTGAACAAAGTGTTCTCAGCTAGAAGGTGCCAGGGTTGGGGCAGAGACGCCACGTGCTGCGCAGGCCCACGCCGCCCCTCTCTCTGCTCTGACAGCTTCAGCGCGTTGGCTTTCAGCCGTAGCTCTGCCCTCACGGTCACCAGGTGGCTGCCGCAGCTCCGGGCACCTCCGCTCTCCACGGCTCTGTCCAAAGTCCATGTCTATCTCTCTTTTGACCAGAGAGGTCATCCTTCCCAGAAGGCTTTGCGCTCCTCCACCCAGGTCCCTTCGCCTAGGTGGGTCACAGGCTCATGTCCCAGCTGCACAGGACAGGCAGGAGAGCACGCGGCACCCTCAGTCTCCGTAGCGGGAAAAAGGAGTCGGGATGGCTGTTGGGTAGGCAGCCAACATCCACTGCAAGCAGCAATAAGGAGAATAAAAAGTAATATAGCCGCTACCATTCGCGGAGCTATCGGGGCGTGTCAGGCAGTGTTCGAGGGACCAGCTCGCCTTACCTTGGTTCATCCCAACCACACTGCCACGAGACTGGTATTTTACAGGCCAGGAAACTGAGGCTCAGAGAGATTTTTAAAACTTGTCATGGTCGGTCAAGGGCACGTGCTGGGGTTTCGGGCTCGATCCCCGGTAGGGGGCACGCAGCAGACAGCCGATCCATGATTCTCTCTCATCATTGATGTTTCTATCTCTCCCTCCCTCTCCCTTCTTCTCTGAAATCAATAAAAATTTATTTTTGAAAAAAAACTTGCCACGATCGATCTACCGTTAGGAAGCCCGCTCTCGGCCCGCAGGAGACCAGTGAGGCAGCCCTGACCTCGGAGGACCCACAGTTCAGAGGAAGGCCAGGCGGGAGCTGAAACAGCGCAAAGCGGTGAGATAAGTGCTATCGATGTAACAGGGCGTGAGTTAGTAAGAAACCGCTGGCCTCAGCCCCCCTTGCCTCTCTCCTACGCACGCGAGACCCACATGGGGCTTCCAATAAAAGCTCCCAGGGGCCTCAGGAGGGGGCGAGCTCCCCAAACTGGGAGGAGGGGTGCAGGCATTTCGGGCTGTGTGACACTGCAGGGCTGCCTCATGGTGCCCAGGGAGGTGACAGGACCCAGGGGAGTGCCTGTGTGATGCTCTGAGGGGAGGCTCCCCCCGCACACACACACACCCTGTGCTGCCTGGGCACGCATGTCCAAGCTGGGAAGGAGCAGCGAGGACCCGCCTACCAGGGCAGGCGGACTTGGACTTGGACCTTGGATGGCAGCTGCTCGGATCGGAGCCCAGAGGGCTCACCGTGAGTGTCTGCCCTGCACGTGACGCCTCGCCCTCTCTTTCACCCTGGAGGCAGGGAGAGATGCCAGCAGCCACAGAGAGTAATTGATTATATTCTGGGGCCAGAGGGCTTGGCATCAGACTTAGTTTTATTTGGAATAACACACTCCCATGGCGTTCCGTACATCCAGGGAGAAGCCAGCCTGGCCTGACAGCTACAGGCACAAGGAGAACAAGGAGTCGCTGCTTCAGCCCTGAGGAGAAGAATTCCAGGGAAGTCCGCACAGGGGAGGTGCAGTTTAAGGGGCTGAGGGGTGACCAGGAGGTCGGGGGGGGGGGGGCGGGGGGAGGGTAGGGGGGGTAGGGGGGAGGTCTATGCAAAGGCAGAGAGGTCTGCAGGCCTTGCTGCTCCTCTCCAGTGTGAGCAGCCTGCGCGGTGGGGCACTGAGGGCAGGAGGGGAGGCGGCTGAAGAAAGCCCTGCGGCCTCATCTTGAGCTCGAAGACGTGGGTCGGTCACACCCACGTGCAGAAACAAGTCTGAATTGCAGGCTTAAAACGGCAGAAATGAGTTGGAATCAAAGTTTCTAAACTTGTACTTTTAAGTAGAGCATTTTCTTATTCATGAGCCGCTGTATGCGTTGACGTTAACTGCAGCTCCGATCTATAACTAAGACACAATAGGGATCAGTTTTTCCTGACCACAATGGTCTTGGATGCAGGAAGCATGATTTTCCTCGTGTTAAGCCTGACCTGCGTGCCCAGTGACAAGGCCGGTGAAAAGCTAACCGCTGTCACTCTGAAACCCTCCCCAGCCAGAGTCAGTGAAAATCCAGGGTGTGACCTGGTCCAGATGGTGAGGAGGGCCTGCAGTTTCAGTCCACACGCGTGACTTCCAGAACGCGGACTCCCTCTGCGGTCACCCGAGCTGGCTCCCCGATGCAGGACACAGGGCCTTTCCCTGGTCCAGCGTCCCTGGGGACACCAGGCAGCCATTGCCTCTGAGCTGGGCACAGGCCCCGGCTCCTCCCAGGACCTCCCGTGGCCCCCCCGAGCAGGGAATCAGCCCAGCTCAGCCCACTTCTGGGGGCCCGGATCCCCCAGGCCCTCTCAGGTTAAAGTTCAAGTGTCAAAGCCTGCTCTAAAGCAGTGTTTTTCAAACTGAAGATCATGGCCCATCAATAGCTTATCAAATCAATGTGATGGATCATGGCCTATAACGCTGTCATCATTATATGTATTATTTTTTATTGTTTAAGATTTGAAGGGTGAAACGACTCGTTAAATTTTATTTAATGATCCATTTGTTTTGGTCATGCATACATTTTTTTTCAACCATCTAAGGTCTTTTTACTTTTTATTTTTATTTATTTTTTTAAAAATATATTTTATTGATTTTTTACAGAGAGGAAAGGAGAGAGATAGAGAGTCAGAAACATCAATGAGAGAGAAACATCGATCAGCTGCCTCCTGCACATCTCCCACTGGGGACGTGCCCGCCACCCAGGTACATGCCCTTGACCGGAATCAAACCTGGGACCTTTCAGTCCACAGGCCGACGCTCTATCCACTGAGCCAACCCGGTTCCGGCTAAGATCCTTTTAATGTTTTTTGCCAAACATCTGATGACGAGCAGGTTCAAACACATCAAAAGTTGAAAGAATTGTACAATGAAAATGCATACCCCCATCCTCTAGAGCAGCGGGTCTCCGCCTTCCGAATGCCGTGGCCCTTTCGTACAGTGCCTCATGCTGTGGGGACCCCCAACCATAAAATTATTTTCGTGGCTACTTCATCACTGTAATGTTGCTACTGTTATGAATCGTCATGTAAATATCTGATCTGCAGGATGTATTTTCATTGTTACAAATTGAACATCATTACAGCATAGTGATTCATCACAAAAAAAACATGTAATTATATATGTGTTTTCCGATGGTCTTAGGCGACCCCTGTAAAAGGGTCTTTCGACCCCCAAAGGGGTCACGACCCACAGGTTGAGAACCACTGATCTAGAATCTATCGTGAATTTATATTTTTTAATTTTGTAGATTAAGGTATAATTTAAATACAGTGAGATTCGCCCGTTTTAGTGTATAGTCCAGTGGTCGGCAAACTGCAGCTGGCGAGCCACATGGGGCTCTGTGGCCCCTTGAGTGTGGCTCTTCCACAAAATACCACGTGTGGGCGCGCATGTATAGTGCGATTGAAACTTCGTGGCCCATACGCAGAAGTTGGAATCTCACAGCGCCCCACCCCCGCCCCCGGGCTCCTGGCCACCACTGGCCTACGTTGTCTCCCTATAAACTGTCATATAAACAGTCATACAGTGAGTGGCATTTTGAGTCTGGCTTCTTTCATAAGGCATTGGAGATTCTTCTGCAGTGTATATAAAGCAGATGTTTAAAAATTGCTAAACAGTATTCCCTCGTGTGGATGTACTGTTTATCCACGCACCAGCTGCGACGTCTGGGTTGTTTTCATTAGTTGGCAATTGCCAATAAAGTCGCCACAAACACTTGCAGATGGGTTTGTGTGTGAACCTGAGTTCTCCAGGGTAAATGCCTAGACGAGTGGGTCGTGCGGTAAAACACATTTTATGTTTATAAGGAACGGCCACACTATTTTCCAGATGACGGTACCGTTTTGCAATCCCCGCAGCCGTATGAGAATCCCAGCAGTTCCAACCCTCACCATCCGCTGGTATTGTCTACATATTTAAAGTGTTTGAGCCATTGCAATCTGTGCGTCAAGGGTCTCGCGGTGGTTTTATTTTGCAATTCCCTGATGACTAATGCTGTTGGTCATCTTTCACGAGCTTCTTGCTATGCGTCTGTATTTATTGGCAAAATGTAGGTTCAAGTCTTTTGCCCATTTTTAAAAATTGATTTGTTTTCTCATTGAGTGTTGAGGGTTCTCTATATATTATGGATATAAGACCTTTGTCAGATATATAATTTGCAAATATTTTTCACAGTCCGATGCGTACCTTTTTATTTCCTTATTTCTTCAACCTTTGAAGAGCAGAAGCATTTGCTGAAGTGCAGTCTCATTTTTCATTTGTGTTCACATGAAGATTTTAAAACAGCTTTACTGAGATACAAACCTTACAATCCATCCATTAAAAGTGAGCTTCTTGGCCTCTTATATATCTTTTTTGGAGAACTGCCTATTCAGATCCTTTGCCCATTTTCAAATTGGGACTTTATTGTTATTACTGAACTAGTGCCCCAGTGCATGGATTCGTGCACATGAAAGGAAATGAATTAGAAGGTGGCCTGCAGGACAGGACTGGGCGAGACGGGCTGGACACAGTCCCTCCCCAGCTGGCCCCACATCTCTGGCAGGTGGGGTCCCGGCCTGGCCTATGGGGATCAGTCGAAACCAGCTCTCCAACATCCCCTGAGGGGTCCCGGACTGTGAGAGGATGGTTCTCAAGTGATGCACCCTGGAATCGGGCTCCCTCCTCTCTGGTTCAGGGTGCATCATCTGAGAACTGCTGCTGCCAAGTCACCGCAGCTTAGCAGCTCCTGCGTTGAGCATCTGCCCCCTGGTGGTCCTTGCACATCATAGCTACTGGTCGGACGGTCGGACGGTCGGACGGTCGCTTAGCCTTTTTTATATATAGATTGTAATTGTTGTTTACATATTCTAGATACAACTCTCTTATCTGCTATCTGATTTGCAAAAGTTTTCTTTCATTCTATGGGTTGTCTTTTCACTTTCTTGATGGTGTCTTTTAAAGCACAGAGGCTTTTAAAATTGATGATGTTAAGTTCATCTGTTTTCTTTTGTTGCTTGTACTTGTGTGTCATAACTAAGAAACCATTGCCTAATCCAAATTCAGGAAGATTTACGCTTATGTTTTCTTCTATGAATTTTGTACGTTAGCTCTTACATTTAGATCCTTGCTCTATTTTGAGTTAATTTTTGTATATGATGTGAGATAAGGATCCAACTTCATTCTTTTGCATGTGGATATGCAGTTATCCCAGCACCATTTATTGAAAAGGTTAGTCTTTCCTCACTGAATTGTCTTACCATGCATTAATATTTTATTATATTTGCTTTATGACATATCTGTCCGCCTTCCCATTCCTCTATCCATCCATCAATATATTTTATTTTTTCATGTATTTCAAAAAATGAGTTGCAAACACCAGAACACTTCAGCCTGAATATCATCAACTACAGTTTGGTGTTTGTCCCCAATTTTAATGTAAAATTTACATACAATGGAATGCACAATCTAAGTGTCTCATTTGCTTAGTTTTGACAGATGCATTCACTTGTGCAATGCAAATCCCTTATCAAAATATAGAACATCGACACCACCCCAGAAAGTTCCCTCACATGCATTTATTTTTATATATTTATTTTTAACAAATGCATGTGCCCATGTAACCACCGCCCCAATCAAAATATGCACCATTTCCATCTCCTAGGGAAGTTCTCTTTCACTTCTTTGCAGTTAACCTTGCCCCACCCCACCCGCACCCAATCAACACTAACCTTGTTTCTACCACAATAGCTTGGTTTTGCTGTTACAGAATTTCACATACATAAAATTCTATGATGTGTACTATCTTGTGGTCGGCTTATTTTGCCCCTATAGGACTGAATAGAAAATATATGAATGAGTGGCATCTTGCAAGGTGAAATACTGCTTTGTTGATGTTTGTGTGTGCGCGTGCGTGTGTGTGTATGATTGTACTGAGCCAAAATAGAAAACGCATTTCTTTTTTTAATATATTTTTTATTTTTTTAAATATATTTTTTTATTGATTTCAGAGAGGAAGGGAGAGAGAAAGAGAGAGAGAGAAAGAGAGAGAGAGAGCGAGAGGGAGGGAGAGAGAGAGAGAGAGAAACATGAGAGAATCACTGATTGGCTGACTCCTGCATGCCCTTAATGGAAATCGAGCCTGCAGCCCGGGCATGTGCCATTGACTGGAATCAAACCCAGGACCCTTCAGTCTGCAGGCTGAAGCTCTGTCCACTGAGCCAAACCAGCTAGGGCTTAATATATTTTTATTGATTCCAGAGAGGAAGGGAGAGGGGGAGGGAGAGAGAGATAGAAACATCAATGATGAGAGAGAATCATTGATCAACTGCCTCTTGCAAGCCCCCCACTGGGGATCAAGCCCGCAACGTGGGCGTGTGCCCTGACTGGGAATTGAACCATGACCTCCAGGTTCATAGGTCGATGCTCAACCACTGGGCCACGCCGGGCGGGTGAAAATGCATTTCTTACTGTGGGTTGTAATCAAAGAGACTTAAGTTACTGTTCTCCTGGAACAGAACCCTGTTTCTTTCCTTCCTGCCCTGTCACTCTCCCTGCCTCCTCAGCGTCCCAATCGCATATCAATTACCCCAGTGATTGGTCTCCCCTTCACACCTGTCAAGTTCTGTTCTTTCCCTTGGGTCACTCGCCGCATGGTCTCACTCGCCCTCACACTGGAGAACTACTCACCCATCAGATGCCCTCCTAGTTGGCCTCTCCTCTAGAAAACGCTCTCTGTTCCTGCCCTCCCCTTTTAGAACAGGTACCAAATCTTACTCACCTTTGCAGTCCCCAGCTCCTAGGATGGCTGATTCATAACAGGCATCAGTACATATTCACTGAATGAATGAATGAACCCCAGGGCTCTGGGTGACAGGGTTTCAGATACACCAACCTGATTCTTTCCCAAGGCCCCATTCCTGCTTATGTTATGTCTCTGATTTGTTAACCATCATGCTTTGCAATCTCCTTTAATTGCCCTGAAACCTTAGTCTTTCCGTTTCTTCTCCCTATGCCCAATGTTAGGCCTTTCATCATCGTTACTCCCTCCCAGACATGCTGAGGCAAACAGCTCTCATTTATGAGGATGACATCATAGCCTTATCTTTGTGGCCTTTGCCCCAGGATCCTCCCCCATCCTGCCAAAGTGACATAAATTCTGTGACTGTGGATATGGGAGGAAGTGTGTAAGGTGTGTGCACCTGCACCCAGAGAGATGTTCACCAAAATGTCCCAGTGGCTACATCGGAGATTTCAGATTATTTCACTTAATTTTTTTTTATTATATATTTTTATTGATTTCAGAGAGGAAGGGGGAGGAAGAAAGAGATGGAAACATCAATGATGAGAGAGAATCAGTGATTGGCTGCCTCCTGTACTCCCCCTACTGGGATTGAGCCCACAACCCGGGGCATGTGCCCTGACCAGGAAATAAACCGTGACCTCCTGGTTCATAGGTCAACGCTCAACCACTAACCCACACAGGTCGGGCTCTCTTAATTTTGTATACTTTTCTGTATGGCTTTAGCTTTCTAACTGAGAATTGCATTCATTACCTACTGCTATGGTAATGTTGCCACAAGCCCTCCATGGCCTGCAACAGTAAGCATTTATTGCTCACACTCGGTTGTTGATTAGGTGGCTCTGCTGATCTTGGCTGGACTCTCAAGTCTGGGCATAGACTGGCTGATCTAGATTGGCCATGACGGGGACAGTGAAGGTGACTTTGTGCCACATTATTTCTAATCCTGTGGGAGAGCCTGTCCTGGAGACATGCCCATGACAATGGCATGAATGCAAATAAGTCCAATCATGGAAGCAAATTTTCAAGTTTCTGCCCCATCACATCTGTTAACATCCCGTTTTCCCAAAACAAGTCATGCAGCTGAGCTCGCAGTCCAAGTGAGAGACACTTATAAATTACATGGCAAGGAGTGTGGGTACAGGGAGGGAGGGATAAAGAATTGGGACCATCATTACACTCTCCTACAAATGTGTTCTGACTTTATATTCAGAAAAAGCAGTAAAGCTGGTGTTGTACAAGATGGCTGCCAGAGCTCCAGCCCCAATCCTCCAGCTGGTACAGGTGAGAGACGCCTGTGGAAAGGGGAGGCAGCTATTTCACCCAGGAAAAATCTCAAAGTGTCTCGTGGGCTCTGATGGGTCACATGCCCACCTCTGACCAAATCACTAAGGCTGAGGGACCACAGTGTTCTGATGGGCCACTCCTGAGTCACTGCCCACTTTGGGGGTTGGGGTGGACTTGTCTGGACTGAGCGCTGGAGAGGGTGGCTCTTCAGAGGAATACCAAGGGTGCTGCCAGAGGGACCCACTTAGATAAGATGGCCCAGGGGCTCCTGAGACGAGGGCTGGAGTGCACTTCATTGGCACGGGGGACAGTCCCAGAAGACACTGAGGGAGTGGGGAAGTGAAGGAGGAGGGAAAGAAGCCAGTGAGGTGTGTCCATGAGCGGGGGGACCGGGGCTCCGTCTCTCTGGGACCTCTGGGAGGCTGCTGACCGTGTGTCAGAGCTGCACCCCGCATTCCCTGAGAAGTGAGGGCATGGGTGTTCATTCTCCGATTCTAATCATCGTTGCCAAGGCCTGCTCCTGTGGGCATCAACTCTCCATACACCCTCTGCTCAGGGGAAGCTGGCCCCTGTGGCCAGAGAATGCCTCGGGCAGAGTCTCCGGTGCTGGCAGCGAGAGGCTGGGACTGGTAACTGGGAGAGGATATGGGCGGGGCATCGACAATGTCTGCTGCAGAGAGAAAAACAGGTCATGGTGCCAACCAGCTGTTAGGACATTGGCTCATTTTGGTCTGGGTCCTTCTCTCAAAGAAAGGAGGCCATAGGTGCTGCCTCTGGGTAGAGTCCCAGAGAAGAAGAAAGCAGAGAGGGTAAGGGCATAGGCTGTAGAGTAGGGCAGATATGCAGGGTCATCCAGTGTTCTCTTGCTGGCTGTGAGACCTTGGGCAAGTTACTTAACCTCTCTGAGCCTCAATTTCCTCATCTATAAAATGGGAATATATAGGGTTGTTTGAAGATTAAATGAGATAACTGATTATATAGCATGGGACACATGGTAATCAAAGAGTTGGTTCAACTGATCTTTGACAAAGGAACAAAGATAATTTGATGGAGAAAGGACAGTCTTTTCAACAAATGGGGCTGGAACAACTGCACATCCGTTGGAGAAAAGAGAAAGAAAATAAAGAAAAAAAGAATCTAGACATAGACCTTCTAGGTTTCACAAAAATAACTCTAAATAGACCATAGACCTAAATGTACAACGAAAATCTATAAAATTTCTAGAAGATACCATAGGAGAAAATCTAGGATCTAAGTTTAGCAATGAGTTTTTAGATCAACATTTAAAGCATGATCCATAAAAGAAAAACTTTGTTAAGTTGGACTTTATTAAAATTTAAAACTTCTGCTTTAAGATAAACAAACACTTAGGATCATTAAAAACTAAGCCAAAGACTTGGAGAAAAATCAAAACACATATCCAGTAAAGGATTTATATCCAAACTATACAAAGGATTTTTAAAACTCAACAAGAAGATAGCAACCCAATTTTAAAATGGGCAAAAGATCTCAACAGACCATATATATATATGCAGATGACCAATAAGCACATGGAAAGATGCTTAACTAACACGGCTTTAAGGAAATTGCAAATTAAAACAACCATGAGATGCATATCTACTAGATGGGCTAACATTTCAAAAACTGACAGTGCCAAATGCTGGCGAGAAGGCAAAGCCATGAAGACTCTTGCTCATTGCTGGTGGGAATGCAAATGGCGCAGCCACTATGCAATACAGTTTGGTTTTTAAAATATATAATTTTTTATTTATTTTAGAGAGAGAGAAAGGGAGCGGGATAGAGAAATAGAAGCATTGATGAGAGAGAAACATTGATAGGCTGCCTCCTGCACGCCCCCTACCAGGGATGGAGCCCACAACCCAGGCATGTGCCCTGACTGGGAATCAAACCGGTGGTGACCTCTTGGTTCATGGGCTGATGTTCAACCACTGAGCCACCTGACCAGGCCAGTTTGGGTTTCTTGCGAAACTAAACATATTTCTACCTTAAGATCCCGCAATCACACTTGGTATTTATTCAAAGGAGTTGAAAATATGCCCACACAGAAACATGCACATGAGTGTTTATAGCAGCTTTGTTTGTAATTGCAAAAACTGAAAGCTCCCCCTAACCGGTTTGGCTCAGTGGATAGAGCGTCGGCCTGTGGACTGAAAGGTCCCAGGTTGGATTCCGGTCAAGGGCATGTACCTTGGTTGCAGGCACGTCCCCAGCAGGAGGTGTGCAGGAGGCAGCTGATCAATGTGTTTCTCTGATCAATGTTTCTAACTCTCTATCCCTTCCTCTCTGTAAAAAATCAATAAAATATATATATTTTTAAAAACTGAAAGCCAGCAAGGAGTCCTTTAGTGGGTGACCGGACACACAATCTCTGGTGCTCCCAGACAAGGGAATATTATTCAGCACTGAAGAGAAATGAGGTACCAAGCCACCAAAAGACATGAAGGAATCCGAAACGCATATCACTAAGACTTAGTGACTAAGTGAAAGAAACCAGTCTTAAGAGGCAGTACTGTCTGATTTCAACTATATGACATTCTGAAAAAGGCAGAACTCCAGAGACAATAAAAAGACCAGTGACCCCTAGGATTCTGGGGGAGGAGGATGAGTAAGTGAAACCAGGCTGACACTCTAACCACTTAGCCACACGAGTCAGAGCTAAAATTAATTTTATTATTTTTTTAAAACCTGAAGGATAGGCTTAAAAACGAGTGTGTTGTGATGTAGTCTGAGCTGAGCTTGTATTGAGGCAACACTGGGAAGTCCCTGGATTGCGGGCCTGAGGTTTTATAATTTTGAGGCCTCCTGGCCAGTCTCCAGGCCTGACCCAGAGCCGCCCCTAATACAGTGTGGACAGCTTGGGCGGGACTGTGCGTGAGACGACAGACTTCACATCTGTTCTTTCTCGTGGGCCTCAGGACAATGCCCTGTTTTCTTTAACTCTTTGTTTTGACATAATTTCAGACTCACAGAAAAATTGCAAGTACAAAGAATTCCTGTATCCCCTTCCCCCAGCTTTTCCAAATGCCTTCGCACCCGACCACACCAGCTCGATCCTTTCCTGTCTCTTCCCAGCCCAGCACACAGGCTGAAGGGCGGGCTCTGGCCCGGCCTCCTTCTCTTCGTCAAGCTGATGAGAACCACAGTGAACATGATTGAGCGCCTCATTCGTGTCAGGCTCTGTCCCCGGCACCTTTCACCTACTTCACCCCTCCTCCCTCACAGCCCTCGGAGTGGGGTCCATCGCCACCCCGCCCTGCAGAGGCGAAAGCTGGGGCTCAGGGACCAGTGTGCTTTGCCCAAAGTTTCATGGTCAGCGAGTAGCAGAGCTGGCCTGCAGGTGCAGGCCTGGGGGCAAGCGAGGAAAGAGCAAAGAATGACTTAATGATGCAGAAAGCTGGGTGGGAGCCCAGTTCGGGGCAGTCAGCCCAGACCACACATTCCCCAGATGAGACCTCTGCTGTCGCATGCAGATGAGATTGGCATGAACTCAGAGCCAGCAGGACTGGAGGAGAGAAGGTCTGCTCCTCACAGAGGGAAGCTGGCGTTCATTCTGAACTGCCGGGGCTCAAACACTGACTACATAGGCACGCGAGTGTGAGTGTGAGTGAGTGTGACTGCGGCGTGGGAGGGAGCGTGAGTCCGCAGCATTTGTCACAGGTTAGGCGCACAGTAGGATCAAGAGAGAATGAGTGTGTGAATAATGAGGAAAGAGAACTGAAGTACTCTCCCCCCCACCCCACCCCCAACCCCCCACCGCCCCATCCCCGCAATCCAACCCTTCCTCACCAGAGGCTTTGCTGCTTCCCTGGTTCACCTTCCACCACAGAACCCCTTGGGCTGCCCTTGACTCCCAGGAGTTTGCCTCCACTCTCAGACCAGGCGCTCCTTGAGGGCAAGGTGGGGTCAGCATTCTCTCTGGGTCCCCAGCGCTGCCGGGCCTGAGTCTGCCCATCTACCTCCCCTCCTTCTGCGCTCCCCTCCTCAAGGCTCTCCAGCCAACCTGGCCTTCAGGTCATCCCTGTAACATGCTAAGTTGGTTCCCACCCCAGGGCCTTTGCACTTGCTGCTCTCTCTCCCTAAACTAGTCTTCGCCCCTGTCCTCTTCAGGTTCTCAGCTCCAACGCCTCCCCTTAAGGATACGTGCAAGCCACCAGCCCCCCTGGCCTAATAGGTCCTTCTTTTTGCTCTCTTCTTGGGGCTGCTTGTTCCCTGAAATACTTTATCCATTTAGTGGTTTTCTCACCTTCTGGCTGCATCAGGGCTCTTATGTGGCCCAGTGGTTAGTGGTCTATGGAGCCTGGGTTCGAATGCCACACCCGCTGCGACTCTGAGCAAGCTTCCCTCAGAGGTTCTGTGCCTCCATTTGTCCGTCTGTGAAATGGGTGGGAGTAGCCGAGTTCCTCACTGGGCAGTTTCGAGCATTAACCGAGTTGATGGGGGCCCTGAGCACAGGGTGTCGGGGTACCAGCGATTGAGAACGGTGCCTTACCGTCTAAATATGCCCGGAGCCCGACATACAGCAGGCGCTCAGGCAGCTTGTGGGCGGGATGAGCACCCACTGGCACTTAGCAGTCCTTGGGCTGCCGGAGGAGGAGGGGGGGGGAGGGCAGGAAGGACAGCGGGAGGGGCGCAGGGACCGGCCGGCCGCAGCGAACGGGCCTGGTCGGGACGGGCTTTCATTCTGAGAGCACCGGGAACTACTGCGGGCTCCCCGAGGGCGCGACCTCGCAGCTGCGGGGGAGACCGCGCGCAGGGGGCGCCCCCAGGAAAGGTCAGCGGCCCGGCTCGCGGGGGCGAAGGGACAGCGACTCTTGAACTGACTGCGCCCGGGGTGGGCGGGGAGGTGCATGCAAATCCGGGGGCGGGCGCGGGGCGGGGCCGGGCGGCGGGGCGGCGGGCCCGCCCCAGGAAAGCCCCGCACCCGCCGCCATCCCGGCCACCAGCAGGTGCCACTTCCCGCTCGGGCGCCGGCCGGGGAATGGACCGGAGCGCGCAGGTAGGACTCGGGGCGCGGGCGGGGGCTCTCCGGGGCGTCGGGGAGGTGCGGGGCCGGGCGCGGGGTCCCGGGCCCGACTCGCGCGGGGAGGAGCCGGGCAGGAAGGCTGGCCCGGGTGCTCGGAAGCCCAGCGCCTCCGAACTGGTGCGGAGACCTCGGCGGGGACGGCCTCTAGGGGCTTGGGGATGCGGAGCGCGTGGGGTGACACAGGTCTTCTCGGGCCGTCGCCCCCTGGCCCGCGCACCGGGAGCTGGTGAGACTGTGGGGGAGAAAGTGCGGCAGAGCTGAAAGTGTACAGCTGGAGACGAGCTGGAGGAATCTGGGGCCGCGGCCTGCCTTCCACCTTTGGCCTCCTTATTTGAATGCCGTTGGGTGGACCCAGCCCTGGATGCCTCTGCGCAGGCCGTTCTGAAGCTGCAAGTCTCCGGAGTTAAGTCAGAATGCCTCTCTCCCCGTGCTCTGCACCACGGCCATTTCCAGGTCAGGGCGCGCGGGCACAGGCAGCTTAAATGCCCCCGGGAAGGCGTGGATGAGGATGGGGACCGGGCAGCCTGCCCCAGAGCCCGCCGCCTCCACCTGACAACTATTTGTCAAACCGCCGAATGACGGGATCGATTACCTGCAGGTTCCCAGGCCCCCTTCCGCGAGAGAGGCTCAGTAAACTCAGGAATCTGGATTTAAAAACAAAACCCCGAATCTCTATTTGCTATAATCAGGAGGGACCGGGACCAGGGACCGGTGGCCGATGCTGGGGTTCACAGCGCGCCCCCAGACCGGCTCTCACCTGCCTGAGCCCCAGTCCTCTGAGAGCTGTGACCCTGCAGCTCCTCCCCTCTGGCTGGCCTCTCAGGAGCTGGAGCATTTGCTGGGACATCAGCGCCTTTATTAAAACCCTCAAGTCTGTTGGGGAAACTGAGGCTCGGGTGTCCATATGGCCAGGGTGTCCCCCAACAGTCCGGGGGTTCCAGAGTCAGCAGAGGGCCCTGAACTGGACTAGCCCAACCTGTGATTAGAGGAGGATGCTGAGGCTAGGCTGGGAGGGACCAACCCAGCCAGCCCCTCACTCACCAGCACTCACAGGGCTCCTCCCGGCACCGCTCCAGTGCTGCTCTGGGCTCTGGTGTTTGCCCTGAGGAGGCCTCTCTCTGGGGAGGGGGGAGCTCAGTGGGGGTGATCAGCTCTTCAGGGGCATGAGACCGGCCTCACGGAGCAGGACCCTGAGCCAGCTGTGGAGGAGGAGCAGGGGAGCTGGGCAGGGGAGAATGGGAGGGAGGGTCCGCTGAGCAGTGGGAACAGCATGGACAAAGGCTGGGAGTGTGAAAGGTGGGTGTGGGGTGCTAGGGAGCAAGGAGAAGCCGCGGGGGGCGGGGGGCGGGGGGGGGGAGAAGGTGGGCTTGGCCGCGTTGCAGAAGGTCTTGAGGGCCATGCTGAGGCGTAGGCCAGCGTGTCCTGCCATTGCCTGAGCCCTGAGCGCCGCCATGCAGATTTCTGCGACCCACCGGCCTTTGGAGTCGAATCTGGAGGGAGGCGCAGGGAAGCGGGGGTGGGGGGGACCACTAGCGAGTCGCCCTGGTTACAGCACACCCATTTCCCAGCAGGTGTGGGGTGACCTCAAGGTTTCCACATTCAGAGCAGTGACTCAGTGCTGGTGTTTGTGCCGCGGACCCGGATCCCGGATCCCGGATCCCCGGGCTGCAGAAAGCCCAGCAGGCAGGGAGGTTGTTGCTCAGGTTCAGAAAGGAGCTGAAGTGAGGTGTCAAAGAGGTGGGAAGAGGGCCTTTCCTGGACCCTCCTCGCCTACCCCCTGTCCCCTGTCCCCTGTCCAGCCCCAGGATGGAGGAGTTTGGGATCAAACAGCGCACTGCCCCCAGCTGCTTCCCGTGCACCTGGGAGGGGACAGGGACCGAAGGCCCCTCGGTGCTGCGTTTCCTCACATTTGGGAAATCAAGCATCGTGTTTTATAAGATACTGATCACAATTTCCAACACATAGTCCATCCATAATAAGGGTTTTTGTCTATTGTTACTGTCGAGAAGCATAGCGCAGAGGTTCGGAGCACGGGTTCCGGAGCCACACTGCCCGATGCAGAGCCCAGCTTTGCTACTTACTAAGCAGCTGGCTTCTCAGGACCCCAGTTTCCCCATCTGTGAAAGTACAGTGCCTGTGCCATTGCACTGATGATGAAATTAGTAAGTGTCAAGCACCCAGAACAATGCCCGGTACAGAGTAAGCACTATGTATTTGTTCAATATTAAGAAATGAGCACCATTGGATGGGGGTTCGTCTGCCCATTTTGCAGGCGAGGAAACAGAATCAGCGGTGTGTGTGGTGGCCTTGCCTGCGGTCCCATGTGTAGGACTGACCGAGGGAGGGATTCGAACCCACTTCCCTCCCCAGCCTGTGTTCTTCACTGTCCCAGTTTGCTGGGGTGACCGAGAGGGACATCTTTCCCAGCATTCCTCATGGCCGGCACTGTGGAGCCGTACCTGGCCACCTCAGACCAGACTCCCCGTGGCTAGTCTGGAAGACAGGCCGATGGCTTGCGAGGAGGTTGTATGAACTTGCCCTTGCCAGAGTGGGTGGGAGAGCCCAGCGGTGGCTGCGGGTCCTGCCGTAGCCAGCGTCAGGTGGGCCGTGTTCCCGTTGCTTGTGGTGTGACTTCCAGCAAGTCATTCTCTGTGCCTTTGAGCTGGAGGCGCAGAGAAGGACTTGAAGGCAGGGGCCCAGGTTCAGATGTGAGCTTGCTGCTTCCTCTCTGTGATCTGGAGGCCGCTGCCTAACCTCTCTGAGCCTCGGTTTGCTTGTCAGTGAATTGGGTATATGGGGGGTGGTGTTCACAAGATAACTTTTATAGGCACCTTGCCCGTGGCTCAGTGATTGCAGTTTCTGTCCCATTTAGGACAGTCACCTCTCCATATCCTGGCATCCGGCTTCCTCATTCATTTCTTCTTCGAATGTGTACTGAGCACGTGCCTGTGCGGGCAGGTGCCAGGTGCTGCCGACAGAGCACTGGGCCGTCCCTGCCCTCCTGAGCTTCAATTCCACTTGAGAAGACAGGCCACACCTACACACATGCTCACAGACCCCACCCTTGTGTATAATTCCTAAAGCCACGGGCCCGGAAAACCGCAAGTTTTTTCACAAAAATGTCAGTCGGGTGCATGACTTGACCTGAGCTCAGCTTGAGGCCACCGGGGCCTTTGTTTCTCCTCCTCGCTGAGCGCAGGGATGTCCTGCAGGGATGTCCCTGTGGTGGGTCCCGGGGTGCTGCTCTGGACACATGGGGGGGGGGTGTTTCTGTCGGCTGGTATTTTGTTCACGGCGACCTTTGTATAATCGGAGGGATTCTGGCTCCAGGATTTCGCTGAGAGAACGTGGACCTGCGATGTCCTGTTGGTAGTGACAGCACCCGAAGGAGAGGGGGAGCCGGTGACGCGGGCCATGGCCTCCCTGAGGAGGGACAGTAAAGACAGGGGCAGCGGCTGGGAGTAGAGAAGGTCTCGTCCATCGCTCACCTGCTTCCGCTGCTGCTCGCCCTGCGTGGGCCGCCCGTCTCCTGCGTGTCTGTGCCTTTCCAAGAAGCGCTGATGCCTCGGTTCAGCTTTGGCTCCGCCGACTCATTCTCGCCCTGGGCCCCCAGGGGCCTCCTCGCCTCCAGGCGGCTTAAGAAATCCAGGGTCTTGGCTGCAGCAGGCCTGGGTGCGGGGACCTGCCGGGCTGTCACCAGCCGGGTTTGAGGGGCAGGTTCCTGAGGGGAGGCCGTGTCGTTCTGAGTGGAGGACGCATGGAGGGACTAGCAGCCTCCAGCCCGCAGAGCCGCTCACAGGCTGAAAGTGATGTGTCCTGAGGGCCGGCGCCGGGCTCACGGCGCGCATTCACTCAGCGAACATGCCAGGCGCCGGGGACACGGCTCACATTCACTCAGCGAACATGCCAGGCGCCGGGGACACGGCTCCCATTCACTCAGCGAACATGCCAGGAGCTGGGGACACGGCTCCCATTCACTCAGCGAACATGCCAGGCGCTGGGGACACGGCTCGCATTCACTCAGCAAACATGCCAGGCGCCGGGGCTCACGGCTCGCATTCACTCAGCGAACATGCCAGGCGCCGGGCTCACGGCTCGCATTCACTCAGCGAACATGCCAGGCGCCGGGCTCACGGCTCGCATTCACTCAGCGAACATGCCAGGCGCCGGGGACACGGCTCGCATTCACTCAGCAAACATGCCAGGCGCTGGGGACACGGTTCGCATTCACTCAGCAAACATGCCAGGCGCTGGGGACACGGTTCGCATTCACTCAGCAAACATGCCAGGCGCTGGGGACACGGTTCGCATTCACTCAGCAAACATGCCAGGCGCTGGGGACACGGCTCACATTCACTCAGCGAACATGCCAGGCGCTGGGGACACGGCAGCCAAGGATGGCCCTTGGGGAGCTGAGTCTAGTCGGGGAGGTGACTTGAGGGGGTGACTTTTGGGCTGAGACCTGAAGTAAAGACGCGCGGCTACCCTCCGGAAAAGAGTGCTCTGGAGGGGAACAGCAAGTGCAAAGGCCCTGGGGTGGGGACAGGCTCGGCGTGTGGGACCCGCCACGAGGAAGCCGATGCGGTTGGATGGGACTGAGCCGGGCGGGAGGGCGGGGCCGTGGGGAGTCAACAGGGCTGGTGCCTGTGTGGTCTCAGTCGACGTGTAGAAGAGCCTTCAGAGCAGGACCCGCTCTTCTCCAGACGTCACAGACGGGAAACAGCACAGAATGGTCTAGTAACGCGTCCAGGGCGACAGCTGCCAGGCGGCAAGCAGGCTGCGACCTGCCGCTCCAGGGTCCTCAGTCCGCACCACTGGGTTTGGACACATCATGGAAACGGCTCAATGCGGAGGCCCACCTGCTGCTGCGACCACTGCTGGTGTGGCCCCGGCTGCAGCCAGCCCAGCAGCCCCGTGGGCGTGGCCAGGCCGGGCGTGGCTTTACAGACGACCATGTCCCAGAGCCCCTTCCCCGGCCAGACAGTGAGGACGCACCCAAGCAGAGGGGGCGGGGCGGTGGGACCGGACGAGTGGAGGCCCCGCTCCATAGCAGGCGCTGTGCTGGGGCGAGGCGGGTAGACGTCTGGGTGCCCCCCCCGCCCCCCATTTCTCTGAGGAGGAAGCTGAGCTGGGGTAGAGCCTTACCTGGTGACACACTCGGCAGGGGCAGCGTCTGGATTCGAGCCCAGGGCGGCTGACCAGGAAGTCGTCCCTTGCACGTAGCCACTGTGCTGGGCCGTCCCCACGGGGAGCAGAGGCAGGGACCTGAGTTTCTTCGTGGGGGGGGGGGGGCGGGGGGGCGGTGTTGGGGAGCGTGGAGGAGGCCCGCGGCTCCCGGAGCAGCAGGAGGCCTTTTCAGAGGAGGACAGGCACTTCTCGGGAGGAGAGACCAGGAGCCCACGGAGCCGCACCCCTGCCAGGCTGCCCGCCGCGATGGGGCAGCGGCCTCCGCGGGCCCGCAGCCGGGCAGCTCCGACAGATCTGTCCTGAGATGGAGCCAGGTGAGCTTTCCAGGAGCGTTCACCTTCTGGCTCCGGTCCTGCCCGTTGGAGGCGGTGACCATCGCCCTCCAGCACCTACCCAGCACTTCTCTTTTTCAGGCTGCACAGCCAGAGTTCTGTAGCCAGTCTTCCTGACGCAGGGCAGGGTGAGAGCTCAGTCTGGCCTTGGACATGATCCAATTGGTCAGAGTCCCCTATAAAACTTCCCAGAGAGGAAAGGGACTTTTTTTTTTCCATCTTGCAGAGCTTTATTTGAAGGATCTACACAGGGAACATCCACCTCACTTCCATAGCGTCTTGTTTCACCTCCTTGGACCTGGAGCATATGCCTTTGTTGGTGCAACCTGCAGTCATACTTTGCAGCAGCCATTTCCCACTTGGGGCTCATATTGGGCTTGCCAGTTAAAACTCCAGATTTCTCTTCTAATTACCTGAGCGGCTATCAAAGTTTCTTCCAGTCTGAGATTCCTTGTTTGAGGCTAACAATCGTTATCAGTCTTTCTTAATTTCTAAAAACGTACTTCAGGCTAAGTGGCTATATTTTTTTCTCTTAGTACTGTTTTGGCTTTATTCCACAGGTCTTGTTATACAATGTCATTGGCTGCTAAAATAGTTTACAGTTTCTCTTTTGTCTAAAAGTGCATGTGCTTTTAAAACATTTTAAGGTAGATGGAATTTTTGAAAGTTTTCTTACTGCTGATTTCTAAATTTATTGCATTACTAGGGCCCAGTGCACGAATCCGTGCACCTTGAAAGGAACTGTGGGCCGCAAGACTGCGGTGGGCACAGGGTAGGTCTCAGCCCATCCTCCGCACTCCCCCAGCCCCTCCCGCTGTGGCCTCTGGTTCCCTATCTGCTGGCAGCCCTGCTCCTGCCGCCACTCCCACGCGCTGATGGCACTGAGCAATTGGGGCCGGTGCCATCAGCCATCAGCGGGTGCGAGGGGTGCTGGCAAGAGGCGGCTGCTGGCCTCAATCAACCCTCAGGAGCAGGGGGAGGTGGAGAAGCCCTGAGGGGTGATCAGGGCTGGCGCTGGGTCCCGGCAGTGGGTGTGAGCACTAGGCAGGACCGCCGCATGCGGGAGCAAAGAATTTTCAGTAACCACCAGAGGCTCATCCTGATGACAGCGACCAGGCACCCTGCCTTGGTCTGGCACCCCCCCCCCCCCCCTCACCTGCTGCACCATCCCACAGCGGCTGACGCCCGCCATGTTCTGCATGCGCCCCCTGGTGGTCAACACACTTCATAGTGACCAGTTATTCAGTTGTTCCACCCTTTGGTCTATTTCCATATTAGGGTTTTATAGAGAGAGAGATGGTTAATATTTGTGGCTTTTATTATATAAAAATGAAGATTTTCTTTGTAAAATTTTCTGGTTAATTTTTCTGTATGATCCTCTTGCATTTGAAAGGAGGAATACTTTCTACTGGATAGGAAGTTCTAGAAATATATCTGTTAGCTCAAGCTTGCTAACTCTGGCATTTATGTTGCTCATGTTTCATGTTTTTTTGTCTACCTGGTTTATCTCCCCTTGTGATAGAAGATCTATTCTCCTGGCCTTCTCTCTTTATTTATTTTTGTTTTGGCTTTCTTTTCAAAGCTGTTATTAGCTGCATATGAATAGAAAATATGAATAGAAGACGGGTTCATGCGTTATACCTTCTTGGCCAATTGTTCCTTTATCAGTATAAAACAGCCACCTTTCTCTCATTTAATACTTTGATGCTTTTAATTCTGTTTTATTTGGTATTAATATCCCTATACCTATTATCTTTATTTGCATTTTTCTTGGCTAATTTTCTGATTCTTTATTTTCTTTTCTTCTAAAGTTGTAGGCTTTTTATTTGACCCCAGTCTGTGGCCAGATGAATTTAAAAGAAAACAAAACTTGCATCTCAGTCTCAACTCTGCAACCCACTTGCTACTATAGTAATCTCGGACAAGTCATTTCCCTGTTTGGACCTCAATTTCCTCATCCCTAGATTGGGGAAGGGCCCGCTTTGCCCTTCTCTCTGGGTTTTTGTGGAAATAACTACGATAGTGAATATGAAAGGCAAACGTCCCTGTGCACATACTGGCCACTGGGCGTACGTGTGGGCCAGCGTTCCAGGCAGCAAGAACGCCAGTGCAAAGGCCTGGATGTGGGAAAGCGCCCACGTGAGGTGGCGATGACTTCACTTTGGTCACCTCCGGTTGGCCGCTGCCTCCGTTCACAAAGGGGCATGAGTAAGACCCAGTCCCGGGCTGGCCTGGAGGAACTTCGTCTGCAGACGGAGAGGAGTGGTGGGCACAGCTCACTGTGAGAGAATGGAAAGGCGGCTGGGACAGGGACAGGCAGAGCGCTGAGGCGGGCTGAGGAAGCGCGGCGTTTGGCCAGGAGTATCCTGAGGGGGTGGCACAGGAGGAGGCCGCGAGAGGCAGAGGCCGGCCCAGTGACGTGCAGGTGGGGGAGTCGGGCACGGCTGGGGAGGGCGGGAGAGTGCAGATGTGTCAGGACTGAGGAGGAAGGCAGTGGGGCTTGCAGGATTTTTGGAATCCTCACCGGCACCAGTGCCCCTCTTCTTTCTCGTTACCATAGCAACTGGCATCCCATAATGAGCAAAAGATAATAGGGACAGAAGGTGGGGAACATTTGAAAAGCAGCCTTTCACCTTCAGGGGTGCTGGGGCCTGGGGAAGGTGTGGGGGTCTCACCTGTTGTTTTTTTCCACTTGTTGGGGTCTCCTGGCATCTCAGGACACGCCCCACCCTCCAGGAGGACACCAGCTGGTGATAGTAAGACCACGAGGGACCACACACATGGGTGTGGTTGACCTCTTCCAACACTTCCACGTCAGGGTAGCACTCACACAGTCTGGATTTCGGGCTGCTTTTGAAATATAAAAAAGCCTTCAGTCTCACGTGGCAGGAAGTGCTGATGCAGAGTGGCGGTGCCCTGTGGGACCCGGTGTGGGCTCCCCGCTTGTCCCCTCTCCACTCGCTGAGGTCAGGCGCCTGAGTTCTCTGACGTGTTTGTGTTTACTCTGGAGGAGTGACCCTGTGGCCGGGAAGCAGGTGGCTGAGGGCTGGGAGCTGCCCCAGAGACAGTGAGTGCCCTGTACCTGAGGCAGGTGCCAGGGGGCAGATGGCCACTTGTAAAACGCCGCCCTACGGGCACCTGAAGTAGCATCGGGAGTGGACTCGGGTCTTGGGGATCCTTCCAGCCCTGAGGAAGGATGCTTCTGAGACCTTTGTTGACACACCCCAGTACCCTAGACTGCACACTCCCGTCTCTTCCCTTCCATCCATCTTTTCTCCTTTCCTTTTTATTGCAACACTAGAGGCCCAGTGCATGACTTTTGTGCACTCGGGGGGGAGCGGGACGGTGTCCCTCAGCCCGGCCTGCGCCCTTTGGCAGTCCGGGAACCCTCAGAGGACATCTAACTTACAGCTTAGCACTGCCACGGAGGCGGGAGAGGCTCTCACCACCACTGCTGCACTCGCCAGCCGTCAGCCCGGCTTGTGGCTGGGGGGCACTATCCCTATGGGAGCGCACTGACCACCAGGGGGCAGCTCCTGCATTGGCGTCTGCCCCCTGGTGGTCAGTGCGCATCATAGCAATCAGTTGTTCTGCAGTTTGGTCGATTTGCATATTAGCCTTTTATTATATAGGATACGAGCAAACAAGTGTGCAGCTTCATTCATTTGCTCAGTGGACACGTGCATGTGTAGCCCAATCAGGAAACGAAGCATGACCAGCCCCCAGAAGGCTCCCTCCTGCCCCCACCTGCAAGGACACTATCCCGACTTCTAACCCCGAGATCGCTTTGTCTCCTTTGGAACTTTTTATCGGTAGAATCAGTGTTGCCCTTCGTTCGCTCAGCCTGAACCCGTGAGACCTGTCTGTGTTGCTGTCATTTCCTCAGCATCTCAGAGTTTACTTGGTGCTTAAAGATGAGCTTTGGCCACCTGCCCTATCACACGGTCCCAGGCCTCTGCCACCGGCCATGGTCTCTTTGCCTCCCTGCAACCACCCCCTGAGCAAGTGGTTCTGCCCGCACTTCACAGATGAGGAGACTGAGGCTCTGAGAGGACCCCAGCTTGCCAAGCTCTCCCAGAGAGTCAAGGTAGGGCCCCCACACTTAGGCCAGAATTATGCTCTGTGTCTTAGATGCCCTGGAGTCCTGCCAACATGAGTGGCCCCACACGTCGGTGCGTCCCTGACTGCCCAGAATGATCTAGGGCAGTGATGGCGAACCTTTTGAGCTCGGCGTGCCAGCATTTTGAAAAACCCTAACTTAACTCTGGTGCTGTGTCACATATAGAAATTTTTTGACATTTGCAACCAGAGTAAAACAAAGACTTACATTTTTGATATTTATTTTATATATTTAAATGCCATTTAACAAAGAAAAATCAACCAAAAAAATGAGTTCGCGTGTCACCTCTGACATGCGTGTCATAGGTTCGCCATCACTGATCTAGGGTGAGACAACAGGAAGAACTTGAGGGAGAACCCCTGCTCCTCCACCCCCACAGCCTGTCTGCAGACAGAGAATGAACAGGGCGCGCTTATCTGTGCCCGGGGGCAAAGTCCTGGTCAGTGTGGAGACACGTTCACTGGTGAGGGCTGGGCAAACAGGATGGAGGCCAAGTTCTAGCCCAGTCACCTCCAACCCCGTCACCTTGGGACTGTTTCTGAGCCCCTCTGAGCCTTGGTGCCCCCCTCTGTGCAGGGCGTGAGGGGCTGCGTCTTTCACAGGGGCTTGCCGGCGGAGCACACAGGGAAGTGTGGGACGGGACCAGGTTTATGGCTGCTTCCTCCGTGCCAGGCGCTGGGCTGCGGACTCCAGAGCCAGAAGGTGTAGGATCACATTCCAGCCCCACCGCTCACAGCTGTGCGTCCGCAGGCAGGTGTCTGAGCCTTCCTGGGCCCCGGGATCCCCGTGTCCACCTTTAAAGGCGATGAGAACAGCCAGCACCTGCCATAGTCTAATGGCCGGAGGGACTGGGGACGGGCCAGGCAGTTGTGGTGCCGTCTGCGAACCTCAGGAAGGAGGCCCCCTGAGAGCCCGCACTGTCGTGACTGTCACTAACACAGCCACAATCTAATCAGTGCCCCGCGGCCTGACATCGTGTGTCTTGTCTCCCAGGAAATGAGTAATAACCGTGGTACTGCC
Organism: Myotis daubentonii; assembly: GCF_963259705.1. Classification (NCBI taxonomy): domain Eukaryota; kingdom Metazoa; phylum Chordata; class Mammalia; order Chiroptera; family Vespertilionidae; genus Myotis; species Myotis daubentonii. Next base: position 8,938,581 of record NC_081843.1, read on the forward strand.
CCAATTACCGGCTCCCGGAGGTCAGCTCTCCGGGTGGCCCATCGTGCCTGCATGGGGGTGTTAAGGGGACTCCAGGCCAGGAGTGGTCAGTGTTTGCCCAGCAGTGAGAGGTGGAAATGCCAGCTGACCAGGCGCCCTGTGCACGGCCGGGGGAGTTTGTTCAGTCCCCCTTCCATTCACAAGGATCTGTGGGCCCTGCCCTGTGGGCACTGGCCTGGGCTCTGGGGCCACAGCAAGAAGGTGGTGGACACAGGCTCAGGCCCTGTGGGAGCTGGCATCCGGCCGGCATCTGGACAGTGACCGGGAAGGGTGCGTGTGTGATGTGCTGCAGGTGAAGTGTGTGCAGAGAAATAAAGCAGGAGGAGGGCTTGTAGGGCTGCCGGCTCAGCCTCCTCCCCGGGCCTCTGGGGCCTCCTGCCGATGGTGTGGCCTCCAGAATCCTGATGGAGTCGCCTGTGCCTCCCCAGGGCCCCACTGGCTGCTTGGACTCGGCGTGTCCCCAGCCGGCACAGGTGTACACACTGCCATAAAGTGGCCGTTGGCACAAGATGCCAGCCTGTCCCCGAGACGGCGCCTCCCTCCAGAGGTCCGGCCCGCCCGTCCATGGGGGAAGCCCCCGCTCCAGCCTCTCCTGCTCCTCTCAGAGTCGTGGCTCACTGCACAGCCGCCGGCCTTCAGCCACCAGGACAGGTGGCCTCCCGGATGGCTCCAGGGCCACCCCCGCGTGAAGTCACGTGTCTGCAGCGTGGCGGAGTGTGTGGCCTCCCCCAGCAAGCCGGCTCCCTTCCTAGCGCCACTGCCTGCCAAGGCCACCTCCACCCCCAGCTGCCACCAGCAGCCTTGCCTCTGCCACGCCACTCCCAGACAGGACGGAGCCTGCCCCTCCCCCAGCTCCAGCGCGTCCTCCTGCCCCGTGGGTGGTCCGCACACACGGATGGATGGGGTTTCTGGAAGCAGCCTCTCCGGCTGGACCTCCCTCAGGGCCCCGCTGCCTGGGGGCGTCAGGACTGCTCCCCACGCCTGCAGACAGGCTGTCTCTGGCCCTGCCGACCCCGGCTCCATCCGGACCTCTCCCACCCAGCACCGCAGCCAAGGGCCCAGCTTGTGTGGCAGGAACTGGCTGTGCCTCCTCCTGGCCCTTCGCTCCCTCTTCACTTGTCCCTCCCCTCCTCCTCCTCTCCCAGGAGCCTTCAGAATCTGTAAAATGGGTTTATTAATCGTGCTCACCTCAGGGGGGCCTTGGAGCGTCTGGAACAGCGCAGCACGGAGGGAGGCTGTGCACGGCCTCAGCGAGGACACAGTGACCTGCCCGTGGCCGTGTACTGAGAGCCCGCTGAGTGCCAGCCCCGGGCTCGGGGTTCAGGTTCTGACGAGGCACGTCCCCTGCCCTCAGGGAGCCGCGGTGCCCTCTGGGACATTCTCCTCCCTCTCCACACTCCCCACCTCCCCTGGAGGGTTCTGTTCGTCCTCCTGGGTCACCCCCTGGGGGAGCAGCGTGCCCCTCACCCACGGCGCCTCCTGCTGCCTCTTACACTTTCCGAGGGTGCTGCCCCTGCTCTCTGCGGCCTGCTTCTCACGCGGTTCCTCCAGGGTCCATGCCACCGGGCCAATGGCCACTCCACCCGCTCAGGGCTCTGGCCTCGTTCATCCCCTTCTCCTCTCACCCACCCCAAGTTCCACTCCGTCAGCAAACCCTGTGGGCTCCACCTTCAGCCAGACCTAGGCCGCAGCCCCTGTCCCCAGTCCTTCCCCACAACCCTGTGCGAGCCCCGCACCTGCTGCCCGGGCCAGTCCGGCGGCCTCCGCACTGGGCCCTGCTTCGGCCCTGGGCCACACAGCCAGAGGGATGGTTTGGAAAGTCTCACGGTGTCACGTCTCTGCTCACACCTTCCAGTAACTTCTCTTCTCACTCAAATATTTGTCAAAGGGAAGAAGGAAGAAAGGAATGAGTGAGTGAATGGCCTTGTTTGCATCTATAGTACCTGGCACATAGTAGGTGCTCAGAAAACACCTGCAACAAGGACACACAGGACATGGGTGAATGGGCGAGGACCTGGAGCACACAGTAGGTCCGCAGGAGCCTGGTGGGCTCCGTTGGCTGAGTTCCTGATTCTCGCTCCTGGTTTTGCTCCAGCAGAGCCCGCATGCCGCCAGCCCTCCCATCACTGGCTGGGCGGGAGGAGGGGCAGGCAGGCGGAGCTCACGCCATCTGGGGCCCTGGCCCGGCCCGTCTCACTGTCCTGGGTGGGGCTGTTGACACGGGCTGCTGGTTCTGGGAATCCCGGCCTGTCAGCAGTTACAGGAAGGCTGCTGCCTCAGGGAGAAGTGTGTCCCTGGCCCCCGCCCCGCCGTCCCGAGGCCGGAGGAAGCTCCGGGCTGGCCTCAGACTGTGGAGTTTTAGGGACCAGTGGCTCCCCAGGGGGGGCCCCGCAGCCTGAGTGTCGCTGGCTTCCTCCACAGGCCTCTTGTCATGGGACTGGCTGCATCCTGTCTGCCGATCCAGCCACTTCGCGCTGGTTTGTGGTCAGGAGTGAGGAGAGGGGCAAGGGGCCCGCACACCCTCTGGGCTCAGGAAGAGCCTCCTCGGTCACTTCCGGACGGTGCTGGCCGCTGGCATTTCAGGACCCGCCACGCACCTGCCCCAGAGAAATGTGAGTTAGATGGGCTTCTCCGCCAGGGCACTTCCCTCTGAGCCGGCGTTCCAACCCAGCTCTGTGACCACAAGCGGTGCTCTCACCTCTCTGTGCCTCAGTTTCCTCATCTGTAAAGTGGGGTTTTAATGGCACCAACTTCATAGAATGGTGAGAACCAAGTTGGTTAATTAATACATTGTAAGCACCGAGAACTGAACCGGGCACATGATAAACATTATGAATGTGTAGCCATTGTCATGCACAAAAGCTTGGTAGAGACCCATGTCTAAAGGTAGATGACTGAATTTGTTATTGCTGAAGGTTAGCCAACCACTCATTTCGTAGCTGTTTATTGAGCACATACGGGGCCCGTGTCAGGCCCTGTTTAGGCCCTGGGGACAAGGCAATGCCCACGGCAGACCACAGCTCGGCCTCATGGGCTCGCTTTCTCCTCTACCTGTGAAGACAAAGGGATCGTTGAAGCGTCACAGGCCGTCTTCTACGCTCCGCACTGCAGGACCCAGCAGCAGCAGGAGGGGCTATTTCATGTTGTGGCAACACCCAGTGCTTCCTCGGTGACCCATTTATGTCCTTTGCCTATGTTCCTTAAAGGCTGTTTGTCTTGTTGATTTTGTAAGGCCTTTTTATATCTGATAGGCCATCCACCCTCCATTATGTGCATTACTACTTTTTTCTAGTCTTTTGCTTGCTTTCTGTTTCTGCTTTGGCGTGTTTTGATCTGAGGAAGTTGAAAATTGTTTGTAGTCAGATCATTCTATCTTTGCCATCTACCTCCTGAAATAAAACCAGCATTCATACATGTAACCTCAGTGATATGATTAGAGATGGTGATAAGTACACGGCAGATAGAAGCAGGTGCTGTGATAAGTACCAGGGGCGGCCCTGCTTAGGTGATGAGTTTCTGGGTGCAAAGGCTGCACCACACAGATTGGCTGGGAGTGTCAGAGGCCCATGGGACACAAGACTTGTGGGGGACAGAGAGGGGACAGTGGATGGGTGGCAGGGGCTTGAGGTTTCTTATTTCCTTAAACCTTTAATTTTAAGATAGCTGTGGACTCACACGCAGGGGAAGGAGATAATACGGAGATCCCCGTACGCTCAGCTGCGCGCAGGTGACACCTTCCAGAACTGAGGTGGCGGCCACAGCCACGACCCTGTGCAGCTCGCCCCGCTGTCCTGCACTCACTCGCGTGAGGCCTTTAGTTCTGTGCAGTTTTACCACACGCACAGCTTGTGTCTCCGTCCCCGCAGGCAAGATGCCAAGCGGTCTGTCCTCACAGGGATCCCTCTCTGTGTTGCCTTTTATAGCCACACCGCCCTCCCTTCCTGCCTGTCCTCACTTAACCCGCAGTAACCTGCGCTCCCTCTCCAGTGCTGCCATTTCGGGAACGTTCCACACCGAAATGGTGCATCCGTGGAATCAGGCAGAGCGTCCCCTCGGATTGGCCGCTGTCGCCCCCGGGCCTTCACAGGTAGAGGACAGGCTGGGGTGACCCAGGTCTGTTTTAGTCCCCATCCCCTTATTCTCTCAGCCCCACTCTGGGCTGAGGAAGATCCTGCCACAACCCTGTTCAAAGACCCTCCAATCTGCTCATTGCCCAGAGGAGGGGCCTCTGGCCTGGAGTCCTCCCTGGGCTCGGGGATCTGTGGACCCCTAAAGTGGAAGGCAGAGCTAAGGGTCTGCACTTGCCTAGTAAGAAGGGTTGGAGTTTGCACCCATGTTCAGGCGGACCCGTGGTCCCAGGACATTAAGGACCGAGGGAGAGGCTCTGGAGCCTGAGTGCCCTGCTCACATCCAGGCTGCCACCTGCAGCCAGGCCAGTCGCTAACACCGCTCTGTGCCTTGGTTCCTCCTCTGAAAATGGGGGAATAATAGCACCCACTTCCTGGGGCTGTTTTGAGTGTTGAATGAATTAATATGACTAGCCCTAGCTGGTTTGGCTCGGTGCGTAGAGCGTCGGCCTGTGGACTAAAGGGTCCCAGGTTCGATTCCCGCCAAGGGCACATGCCCAGGTTGCATGTTTCTATCATTGATGTTTCTATCTCTCTCCCTTCCTCTCTGAAATCAATAAAAAATATATATTAAAAAATTAATATGGCTAAATGGTAGAGGGATGTGGTAAATATCGCATGTGAAGTGAATGATGAGGCCGCAGGATATAGGAGGGCAGAGCCTTTAGGCACAGACCTGCCCCCCGGGGCCTGGGGCCCTCTCTGTGCCAGTTGTCATCCTCAACAAGCTTCAGGTCGGCAGCGTTTCTTCCACAGGGAAGCACAGGTGTGTGTGGGCACTGTCCCCTCCCTTGTCCTGGCTCTCATATCTCTATTAATATGGCGTTAGTTGGTGGTTTTGTTTGTTTAAGTTGCTGCTTCACCTCGGGCTCATGGGGGTTTGTAGACAATACAGATCCTCGGCTTTTTCTGCTGCTCAGTCAGCCCTCCTGGTCCCCTGCGAGGGAGCCGATGTTTGAAATTGACAAGCAGGATGGCCAGCTCTTTCTGGCTCATTTCATTCATCTCGTTGGGTTCGGCCTGCGTTTCTGGGAGGAGAAGTTGAAGGCGTTGATACATTGGAAGGTGCCTTGGGCTCGGAAGCCAACAGACCTGGGTCCTGGCTCTAGCTCTGCCCTCTCATTAGCGGTGGGACCTGATGGGCACGTTATTTGACCTCTGGCCTCGGTTCCCTTGGGTGGAAAGTGGGGATCACAGCCCATCTCGCAGGGTCTCGGGCAGATCCCGTAAGGTCATGCTTCAACCGCACCTCGCAAAGTGCCAAGCACAATGCGGGTACGTCACACACAGGATTTTATCTGCACGGTCCTTGGCTCCACACAGGCAGCTGTTGCCAGTGGTCAGGCTCTGCGCAGCCATGGCCTGGGGGTGCGTGCCCCGTCCATGGAGGAGTGCGAGCAGGCACTGCCCCGCAGCAGGTCCGAGGTGGTGTTTGCAGGGCTCCCTGTCCAGTTGGCAGTTGAGCGAGGCAGGCCACCCCTGAGACTCCGCCCAACTCCAGCAGGTCAGGCTCGCTGACTGCGGGTGCGGACTGGAAGTTGTTTCCTCCTGCCACATGCTTGACTGGGATCACTTGGCAATTCTTGTTTTTAATCCTTTATCCACCTGCACCTGGGCCATGGTTTCCCTGAAATGCAGCTCCCGCATCCCGTGAAGCCCGCTGATGAGTGCTGTGTGCACATGTGTGTGTGTGTGTGTGTGTGTGTGTGTGTGCGCGCGCGCGCGCGCGCATGTGTGTATCAAAGATGACACCCTGGCTGCGGTCAGGGTGCCGTTTCAGTCCACCCTCTTGGAGGCCTTGACCACGACAGCCCTTCTGCGGTGTGGCCTCAGACAGGCATCTCCGCCTCCCTGTTTCTCTTTATTCAGAATCGGGGCTGAAGCGACGCCTGGCCCCCTCTGCGCAGGACGCTGTGGCACCTGTGAGCTGCGAGAGGGAAAGTTACCGGACTCTGCAGAGGAAGCCGCGTCACAGCCCACCACCGCACTCCCTCCCCCGCTTCCTGATCGTCACGTGACCGCGAGGAAGGGGTGCCCGTCTCCCCGGGGAGAGCCTCCAGCCCCATGCGGAGCCCGGTAGGGGCACGTGTCTCTCCAAAGTGACTTGATTCAGCCGACCCTCACTGAGCACGTGCTGCGTGCCCGACACCAACGCGGCACCGGACCCGGCCGTGAACGAGGCCACGCCCCTCGGGGTGGGAAGAACGGTCTCTCCCACACGCTCCTTGCCCTGCGCCCTCTGGGGACAGGCCAGTTCCTCCCGGGCGCCCTCAGCTCCGGCCTGAGCCTCTGCAGGTTTGTGAATTCGGGCCAGGAACCCCGAGAGCCCCATCCTTTCCCGCTCCAGGCGATGCTAACTCTGACCACGTGGTGAAGGTGGTGTCTTCCAGGCTTCTGTGTGTAAAGTTATGCACAATTATATATATAGATTATGTAAAATTATGATGCTATTCGACTCATTAATTAGTAAATAACTAACACGAGGTTGGTGGGGAGCTAGAGGCCGCCGTGGTGGTGAGAGCTGCCCCTGCTCCCCGACTTGTGACCTGTCACTGCAGACTCCTGCACCCCTGCTCTAACTCCCGGGGCTACAGCTGGTTTATATAATGTCATTGTGATGCGTCCGTTGTGCCCATGTGGGCCAGTGGGCACCGTCCGAGCTGACTCCTGCCCTTCACCGTGTCCCCAGCATTCCTGAGCTCGTCCTTCCTGGCACAGCGAGTCCAGGCGGGCACCTCCCTGCCCCTGGAGCCAGAATTTCCCCACGGGGCGCTGGTTCCTTTCGAAGCAGAGCAGGATTTAGAGGCCATGGCCTGGGCGCCGGGCGCGTGGTGGTCCGATGCCCGGCTGGGTCCTGGCGGACGAGGGGCGCTGTGGAGGCCGCTAGCGAAACAGAAGTAGGGTCAGCGGATTGGATTGCGTCATGCGTCCGTGTAGTTTCCTGACTTTGCTGGTTGCGTTGTGGCTATGCAGGGTATGTCCTTGTTTCCCTGAAATCTACCCTGGAGTATCGAGGGCAATTTATCCCTGTGCATAAATAAATAAGAGAGAGAGGCTGAGGGAGGGAATGAACGGAAAGCACAAGAGAGGAAAGGGTGGGGTGGGCCTGGGTGGGGTGTGTTGGAGGAGCAGCGGGAGTGGAGGCCAGCGGGTGGCAGGAGCCAGGTGCACAGCTGCTGGGCTGGGGGAGGGGGGCGGCGCTGGCAGAGCCTTCTGGGGGGAGGAGGGATGGAGCCCCCGGAGCTTCCCGCAGGGGCTGGGCTGCTGCTGTGGCTCCAGCCCCCAGCATGCTCCCCACACGGCAGAGTGCACTGGGGCCCCGCCTCCTCTGTGCAGGGCACCTGCGGGCGCCATCCGTCACTCCCGGTGCAGGTAGAGCAGCCGGAGCCCAGAGGCGGTGCCTGAGCAGCACATGGCGGCCGAGTGGCAGGAGGAGGCCTGGCAGCCGCCTCTCTGGACATGACCCCGGTAGAGACCCCCGGGGACGCGGGCGGGTGCTGTCAGCATTGCGGGGATACAGCCCAGGACGGTGCTTTGTAGGGGGCACTCGGCATGCGGTGCTGGGAGTGCTGGGGTGACGCTGGTGGCCCGATGGGATTCTGCTTCTGAGCATCTTCCTCAGGAAACCACTGGCGACCTCCCTCCCCCCTCCCTGTGCCAGGTGGCTCGAGGCCGCCCGTGTGTCAGCTCCCGTGATCCCCGCAGCGCCCAGTGCCGAGGAGACTGAGGCAGAGGGCGAGCTGCTTGCGCAGGGCTCACAGGAGCGCATGGCGAGCAGGTGCGGGACTTAAGGAGATGATCGGAGAAATGTGCGGTGAGGTCCCCCGGGGACGGGCAGACCCGGCCTGTGCGGACCAAAGCAACAGAGTCAGTAAGGCTCGGCCCCGTGCCAGGCAGACCACACCGTGGGCCACACTGACCTGAGGCTTTGCATCTGAACGTTGTGGCGTGGAGTGGTGTTAATGATGCAGTGAGTTTAAGATGCAAGTTTTCGTATGTAGACGGTGCTGCTATTTTGGTAAATGAATTTCACATTTATCTCCCTATAATCATAGCAGCAAAGAGAGAATCGATCCTAACATGTGAGCGGGGTGTTGCTGGGCTTGTGATCTGGGGGGTTTGAACTGTGTTTTCTCTCTGGGTGTCTGTACCTCCTAGTCTTTATTCCCCAGTTACGTCTTGTGGATGTCGTCAATATAACGAGGGTGGTACATGCTTTTGCTGATAGAAGCCACAGGACAGAAGGGCCCTCTGAGGGGTAGAAGTCGGGGAGGGGGTAATGTGCCGTGTGAGGAGCAAGCACAAAACCTCGGGGCTGTGTAAGGGACTCTTAGCCCGAGCGTGTGAGCGCAGCCGTCTGGCTTGCCTGACCGCGTGGGCTCGCTCGTGCCCCTGAGGTCAGCGCGGGTCAGCTGCCGGCCTGCGGAGGTGGAGGTCACCACAGGACTGGGCAGCCGCCCGTTGCCAGTGCGGAGGGAGACTGCTGGGACTGGCCTGTCACCGTCCTCCAGCAGGCGAGGCCAGGCACGTTCTCCAGGCAGTGGTTGTGCAAAGCAGGCCTGTGCCTGCCTCACTCTGGCTAATATTCTGCTGGCCAAAGCCAGTCACACGGCGAGCCCAGAGTCCAAATGCAGGGAGAACGCCCTGCCCAGAGCGGTGGGGGTGGGGTGGGGTTCAAGGCAAGGTGACACGGACACAGGAGTGAAGAATTGAGGCCAGTAATGTAGTCAGACTAACACATTCGACAGCATCATTTTTAGTGGCTGCCCAATACTTCGTGGCATGGGTAAACCATCATTTATTTAACCAACTCTGTAAGGTTGGACAGTCGGGTTAGAATTTCCAAACTATTTCAAGGAATTGTAAGTCCTTCGGAGGATTAATTGGGGTTTGACACACACACACAAATGAAGGTTGGGTAAATAAATTTGGTAAGTGTTGAGTTAAGTGAAGAAAAATAAGTTTCCTTCTTGCAGGACTTATCAGAACCTTTACGTGCACATGTACATTGTGAACTTCCAAAAGCCTGAGGATGCTCAAACTTAGGGATTTTTTTCAAGAAGCATCTCTCGGGACAGGTGTTCCTGGCTCTCACGCGGGGCTTTGTGCATCTGGGTTGGGTTTCATGATATGAACAGATCTCTGATGAACAGGGAGGGCTCGCTGTTGCTGAGACACAATGGCCAGGGTAGGGGGCGGTTGTGTCGGAGTGAGGTGAGTTCTGAAGGCCGCACGCAGGATGATTGGGTGGTGGGACCACGAGTCAGCACTCACCTGGCTCACCTTCTCTCAGCAGGTGCCTTAGGACCTCCCGATGGGGTGGCTTGGCTCTGGGCTCACGTTCCCTGTGAGCTGCCTGATCCTGGTGTGGGCGGCAGGCTCTGGTAAGTCACCACCTCTCATTCATTCATTCATTCATTCATTCAACATGTATGGACTGTCTACCTGCCAGGCTCAATCAGTGAACAAAACAAAGATCTCTAGCCCACCCCATAACAAAGAAACAGAATTTCTGGAGGATGAGGCCCAGAAATCAGGATTTTTAAGAAGATTCCCAGGTGATTCTAATGTGCAGCCAAGGTTGAGAACCACTGCCTTAGAGATTTCGCTGTAGTGGGAGGAGACAGCCAATGACAGATGGCCCTAATTATAAGCTAATTCTAGATTGTCAGAGGTGGTGGGAAAAGACGATAGAGGGCAGAGCAGGGAGGGCTGGGACAGCGGGGTCAAGTGGGGGATTGCAATTTAAAACACGTGCTCAGGGAGGTCCTCCTGAGTGACAGGCGCTCAAGCAAAGACTTGAAGGAGGGGGAGCGTGCAGATACCTGCGGGCGGACCTCAGTGGAGGCCGGAGCCCAGAGCCTGCCTGGAGAGCTGGAGGGGCCAGAGGAGGCTGGGGTGGGGCTGGAGGCAGGTGGCCAAGTCAGGAAGGACCTGGCAGGGTTTGAGCACAGGAGCGACATGACCTGTGACACTGAAAGGGATCCCTTTGTCTGTAAGCATGAGGGTGGAGGCCGGGAGGCCAGGGAGGAGGCGCCACAGTAAGGCGGGTTCAAAGCCAGCTCTGCCACGGACTGGCTGGACGAAGCACCCCGCCCTTCGATATTGGCCAAACCCAACAAGGAGCCAGAGGCCAAGGGCACCTGAGTGACAGACCGTGGGGATCAGCCTCCTGAGCTCAGCGGGGTGGAGGGGGTGGGGCGGGAGCGGCTCAGGGACAACCGCCTCCCGCACGCGCTGCAGGGCAGGTGCTGCTGGCGGGTCGCCCTCCTCACCCCGCCACGTGTTCCCCTTTAATTTGGCCAAAGGCAAGTAGGAGAGCTGCGGCACGTAAAGGTCACTGGGGTGTCCCCTCAGGGGGCCCGCACCCCAGGGCCCTTCCCCAGCTCCGGGATCGCCTCAGTGCAGCGGGAGGCTCTGAAGACGGCACAGGGGCGGTCCGGGCGGTGGTTCCCTTGCTTGGTGCTGGGCCCCTTGGTCCTGTTCGGGCTGGTTTCCGACCTTCCCGGTGGCCCATGGCCCTCTTGCCTGTTGGGCTGCGGCCGCTCAGAGCGCTCCTGTGTCTCCCCAGGGAGTGTTCAGGTCCGGGGTCGGCCCACCTGCTTCTCCGACTACCTCAGCACCTCCACCTGTGAGTGGAGGATGGGCGGCCCCACCGACTGCAGTGCCGAGCTCCGCCTCACCTACCAGCTGGATTTTCTGAACTCTGAGTAAGCCTGTGCCGGGGGAGGGCGGGCGACGGGAGGCCGGGAGGTTGGCCTGAGTCCGCCTGGTCCCGGCGGAGTGCCGGGTGCCGAATGCAGTTCCCCGCGGTTCCTACTGGGCCCGGGGTTGGAGCTGGGGCGCCGGGGCGCAGTGTGTGATACAGTGGGTGTGTCATGACGCTCCGAGCACACGCACCCAGGCCCGCGGCATGTGGATGTGGGTGGAATACTGGACCAGACCAGCGGTTCTCAAGCACTTAGTCTCAGGACTCTAGCACGCTTAAGATTAGCGAGGACCGCAGAAGCGTTTGTGCAGGTGGCCTATGGCGATCGCTCTTTACCCTCTTAGGAATTACACCAGGACATTTAAACACATCAGCACACAAGCCACCAGAGCCATGACACCACAACACGCCACATGACCTCTAGAAAACTCCTTGGTACGTGTGTGAGAGAGAGAGTTAAGTGGCAGATGGTTTGACCTGTGGGTCCCCAGACCACACTCAGAGACCACGGGCATGACCATTGTTGGGGCGCAGTGTGGAGTTCAGCATGGAACGTGAGGGGCATGTTCCCATGATTCACTGGGACAGTCCCTGTACACGGGGAGCCATCACGGGGTGCCCAGGACACAGTCAGGTACACAGGCTCGCAGTCAGGCCCCGCGGCGCAGCATGTGGGTGCATGACAGGTGGTGTTCCACGATGCGCTAAGGTGGGCGCCCTGTGCCCCGTGCGCAGTACATCGGCTTAGACCGGAGATGGAACCCTGGGCCACACTGGGCCACCACCTGTTTTGTAAGTTGGCACATGGCCACGCCCATTCGTTCACGTGTTGCCTATGGCTGCTTCTGTGCTTGACCGGCAGGGTGTGTAGTGGGGACAGAAATTGTCTGGCTCTCAGAGTCTGGCCCTTTACAGAAAATGTGTGCCGCCCCCTGGACGAGACACAGGTTGGCTGTTTGGGGCAGCACGTTAGGATGACGTGTGGTGGCAGGGCGTGTGCCGCAGTGCCCTGCACGGGAGAGGCTGCGCCCCGAGGAATGCTAGCACACGCACGTGCTGTTACAGATTCTTCAATGCCACGGTCTTCACTTTCACTGGCCTTCGGGAATGAGCTGAGGCCTGGGACCGAGGGGTGTGGTGAGAGGCTGTGGCAGCAGGGAAGGCAGTCCTAGCCCACGCTGGCCGCTCTGCTTCGCAGTCCCCTGACCTGGTCCTTGAGGCAGGTGACCAGGAACTGAAAGAGCATGTGGTTCCTTAAGGCACATACGGGGGACACCCATACGTGCACGACCAGCCTAACACAGCCCGTGTCCGCAGAAACCACACGTGTGTCCCTGTGAATGGAGAGGGCGCCGTGTGCCGGTGCGACATGCTGGTGGACAGCATAGTCAGCGGGGACACCTACCAGCTGGACCTGTGGGCTGGGGAGCAGTGGCTGTGGAGTGACTCCTTCCGGCCCAGCGAGCATGGTGAGTGGGGCGGGGCGGGCGGGGCTCTAAGCCCCGGCCCTGGGTGGGCCAGGCAGGCTCCAACTGGGGGAGGGGCCCAAGCAGCCTTTCCTTAAACTCCATGGGGTTCTTGCCCTGTCTGGGCCTTAGTCCTCCCCTCTTTGAAATGGGGTTGGGCTCAGCAGCACCAGGCCCCTTCAGCTCAGACATCTCAACCCCCCGAATGTGAGTGCCCTGACTGGGTGTTGAGCAGGCTGCTTGGTGGAAGGCGTGCTTGCTGCGGACCAGAAACTGAGCTGGGAACCGTCCTCCACCCTCCCTCGACTGCTCAGCTGCTGCTGCTTCACACAGTCCGGACCAAGCATGTCAAACTCGCAGCCACGGGCTGCATGCCTCGTTTGTTTGGCCCGTGTTAGCCTTTGAGTTTGACATGCTTGGTCTACATGGAAGGCTGACTTTATACTGCTGCCCGGGGCCCCTGCAGGCATTCCCCAGGAGCTGGCTGGGGGTAGTGACTGGAGTTTAAAACACCATTTATTGCTGTGTGGCCTTGGGCAAGTCACATTACCTCTCTGAGCCTCGTTTCCAAAAGAGAGTTCCTATCCCCGTTTTGCAATTGAATCAACTGTAGTAGTGGGAAGGCAAGCAGCCCGCTTCGCCTCGGTCACCCAGCTACTGAGCAGGACAGGCAGTCTCTCGCAGCCTCCGCCGCTCCATCAGCAGTTCCTGCGGGGCCTGCTCACCTGCTGGTGGTGAACTGACCCATGAACAAACCCGTGAGTTAAAATAATTCTCACACGTGTATGTTGACTTTAATGCATCTTATATACTTGTGATCTCACTGATACGATTGCTTAAAAAGAGACTAAGTTTAAACACATGAATCAAAATATAGACAAAGTATGAAGGACGAAAGTGCAAACACTGAAGTTTGGGTTCCGTTTCGGGTTCCCTGTGGCTCCAGGTAGAAGTGGAGCGACGCTAGAGTGAGTGCTAGGATTGCAACTGTTATGACTGTGAGTCTGCGTGGTGCCTTACAAATGTGTGCGGAGGTGGTGTTGACGGAGAACCTCAATGGCCCGGGTTCCGAGGGCCCACACGCCCTCACCAGGCCCCGCTTCTCCCCAGTGAAACCCAGGGCCCCCGGAAACCTCACGGTTAACGTCACCGACTCCCACACGTGGCAACTGACCTGGAGCGACCCGTACCCACCTGAGAGTCTCCTGCACTCTGAACTCTTCTACCTGGTCAACATTTCCAATGAAGACGACCCCACGGAGGTGAGTGGGCGCTGTGGGGGTTCTGCACCAGCTCCTGGGACTCGGGGAGCGGAGATCCCGCCCCAGGGTGGGGGACAGAGAGGAGCCCGGCTGACAGCAGCCCCGGGACCTAGAGTCCCGGCTTCTGTCCCTCCACCCCTTCCTGGTGCCCAGCGTGCAGAGAGGGGACGTGATTTGTGGGCCCTGCTCCTCCCGGTAAAGGAGGCTCTGGGACAGCTGGGTGTCCCAGGGGCCGGGAGGGACACTGAGATTTCGGGAACACTCTCAGATGACCGAGTCCCACCGCGAGACCCTCACTCAGCATGGTCTCCCTCCCGACGCTGACTGGTCAAGGCAGGCGTGGCCAGGGCTGCGGTCTCGCCTGAGGCTCACAGGGAGGGATGGCTCCCCGGCTCCTGTGATGTTGGCAGCATCCGTGTGCCGTGGGCTGTTGGGCCGAGGGCCTCAGGTCCTTGCTGGCCCTTGGCAGGAGGCCACCCTCCCTTCTTCCCTCGTGGCCTTCCCCCAGCCAGCCAGGGGGAGAGAGGGCGTCCTGGGAGTCAGAATGATGTAATCACGGCGTGCGGTCCCACACACCCATCACCTTTGTATGTCCTGTCGGTGAGAAACAAGTCACAGTCCTGCCCACACTCAAGAGGAGGGACCGCACGAGGGCAAGATACAAGGGGGCGATCCTGGGGCCCTCAGTCTGTCCAACACCATTTTTTTTTACACAACAAGCAGCAGACAACACCTACTAATCTCATCTTACCTTGTCCACTTAGCTACAGATGCTGGAAGTCTCTTCCCAGTGGGGGTTGGGTGGGCGGGGCTGAGGTTCAGGGCCATGTGACTGGGCTGACTGGTGGGGCTGAGATTTGGGGCCATGTGACTGGCCTGGTAGGCGGGGCTGAGATTGGAGCCATGTGACTGGGCTGGACCGCGAGGCTCTAGAGAGCCCATGAGGGAGCGAGGGGCTCCCTGACTCTGTGCTTCGGAAAGATCATCACGCTCCCTGCGTGCCAGGCCCTGTCCTAAGTGCGTCCCTGCATCAACCCATTTACTCCTCACAGCCACCCTGGGAGGCAGGCACTTTTATTATCCTCATTGCAGAAGAGGACATCGAGGACCAGAGAGGTTCTGTCACTAACCTAAGGTCACACAGCCCGGAAGTGACAGTAGGGACCCTTGCCCTCAACTTACAGATGAGGAAACTAGCACTCAGAAAGGTTCATCGACTCGCCCCAGTCATGTCAGAGGGCTGGTCAGTGGGGGTATTGGGGGCCGGTTTCCTGACCCCTCTCCCTCGAGTCCGGTCACAGCTATGGAGGTGCCAAACAATGCCTGGGCTGGAGGAATGACCGAACACCAGGCTGCTGGCTCTTACTCACTGTGGGGTCAGCCACGGACAACAGCCCGAGTGCGAGTGGTCCCGCGGCCCCCAGCTGTGCAGTGATGTCTTCCTTCCCTCCCCAGGTCCTCGTCAGCAATGTGACCTACATGGAGCACACCCTCCGCCTCCCAGCCAGCACCCTGAGGCCCGGGGCCCGCTACAGCGCGCGGGTGCGGGCCTGGGCTCCGGACTACAACAGCCTGTGGAGCGAGTGGAGCCCCCGCGTCCAGTGGCTTCACGGTGAGTATCCGTGGTGAGTGCTGAGCGGTTAGAATCCCCCCCACCTCACGCTGTGCCCAGACACTGGCCCTGGCCGAGCATCTGGGTCTCGGTCCGAGGACGCCGCCACGGCAGGTAACAGAGGAACGACGGGCATGGCGCCCTGGCCGGGGCGGGCGGCCGAGGCTGCAGTAACAGGCGCCCACGCGGTCCGAGCGTTCACACGTGGAAACGTGCTTCTTGCTGTGTAACAGTCCGACGTGAGCTGTGCCGGTCTGTGGGCGGTCTTCCTCCCGCGGCTCCATCTCTCAGGACAGAGATGATTGACCTTTTGTGTCATGGACCCTTTGGCGGTCAGGGAGGCCTGAGGACCCATTCAAATAATGTTCTTAAAGGTATAAATAAAGTAACAGGATTACAGGGGAACTGATTTTATGCAATTATAAAAAATATCTTAAATATACTTGTTATCTGGGAATATATGCTCCTCTGTTAACACATTAGAACCAGGAGCGAGGGCAGTTCTGTAAATGCTGTCATTGGAAAGCGGATGAGATAGGTGACATTTTGTGATCTGGCAGCCGCAATGTGTAGGAGAACAGCTGTGGTCTCTGTCGGCAGCTGAGTGACTGGTGATGCTCTCACCGTGGTCTGCTCCCTCCGTTCCTAATGGGAGGAAATGCGAGGTGTCGGAAGTGAGTGAAAATAAAATGTCGTTTCTTTCCCATCCAAGTCCCAGAGCTCTGAATTCTGTCTGCAACCTTGTTGGAGGTCTGTGGACCCCAAGTTAAGGATCTCTAAGGGCCCTGCCATTGTCTGCAGCCAACCAAAGGGGAAGGAGAGCAGGGAGACCACCCCTGCTTCTTAAAAGCCTTAGCCTGGAAGTGACACATGACTCCCTCTCAAGTTCTGTTGGTGAAACTGGCCACTTGGCCACACGTAGCTGCAAGGGATCCTGGGAAATGCAGTCCTTCACTTGTAGCTGCATCCCCAAAACAACTCTTTGCAACTTTATCACATGGCTTTTGTAATAGAAATGTTGAATTAGCTCACATTCCCAGGTTCATACAGCAGCTCAGTGATGTCGCCCCAGAGCCTTGCCTTCTTTTCCTCTGTCATCCTTAGCATGGCAATATTTTATCCTTAAATTTGCCACCTCATGGCCCCAAGTTGGCTGCTGCACACATCCTCAGGCCCCCAGGACAAAGGGAATGAAAGAGTGCCACGAGCGAATGCACTCCCACATCTCTCTTTTATCAGGAAGCAAAAAATCCTCCCAGGAGCTTCCCTAGCAGACTGTCACATGGCCTCTCTCAACTGCAGTGAGTGCTGGGAACTCAAATGTCTGGAAAGGGGACTAGGATGATCGTGATTGGCCCGAACCTCAGGGTGGGCACATTGCCACTAGGCAAAGAAGAGGGGAGGTAGGGGAGGGGAGGCTGCCTCAGGCATTGTCTGCACTGGGGGGAGGGGGGAGAGGTGAACACACTGAAAGAAGGGTTCTTCCAAGTGCTGGGGACAGTGGGGCTTGGCAGGTACTCCTGCCCCACCCACCACACGTCCCTCTCCATCGCTCACCTGTTCTGTGTGTGTCTCTTCACCCACCTGTCTCCACCTGGGCTGTGAGCTCTGTGGGTAGTATCTACCCTGTGCCTGTGTCTCCAGTGCCCAGAATGGGGCCAGGCACACAGGAAGTCCTCGGGAAAGTTTTGTTGAATTGATTTGATTCTCTCATTGGCCTGGGGAAGGGAAGGGAAGGGAAGGGCAGGGAAGGGAAGGGAAGGGAAGGGAAGGAAAAGGGAGAGAAATGGCTTGCATGGAACATGTACAGTGTGCTGGACACGTTCATTATGGCCACATCTATTTACTGAGCTCCTACTATGCGTGGCCCTATGCTAGACACTGGGAAATCAGTGGTGAACAAAGCAGACCAAAATCCCTGCCTTCTGGAACTGGCACTCGGGGGAGGGGGGACAGAAAATAAACATACAGAAAAGAGGAAATCAGATCGATCTAGACCCAGAGGGCTGTTGGTCTCTGGGAAAGGGGACGGAGTGATGAGAGGGGCAACGGTAGAGAGCGCGTGGGGGGCGTTTTTGGAGCTGGCGAGGGTGAAGGGACGAGAAGAAGGAGCCCGCTGTGCGAAGGTGATAACAGCTGTGGGCCTGCAGGCACTGCTCTGAGTGCAGTGGGTAGTGAGTCGCGTGACCCTCACATCTCCCCGTGAGATGAGCACTGTTGTTAACCCCATTGTGCCGGTGAGGAAACCGAGGCACTGAGAGTGTGAGGGACGTGTCCCGGGCCACCAGTGAGGATACGACAGAGCCAGGCTTTGAACTCAGGTCGTCCAGGGCCAGAGTCACTGCCCTTGACCTCTGTGCTTCAGGAAGAGCAGCAAGTGCAAGATCCTGAGCTGGCACTGAGCGTGGAGGAGCAGGGTGCAGCCAGGGGGCCCGTGTGGCGAGGTCTCAGGGTGCAAGGGGAGGGCAGCAGGGGCTAAGGCGGGAGGGCTTAGGGGTGGCCCGATCATGCGGGGTCTGGGACACACTGTCCTGAAGCTCCTGTCTCCAGCCCTGGGAAATGGGGACCAGGCTGTACTTAGCACAATGCAGGCTCACGGCTCCCCTCCCACCTCCAGACTACGAGTTGCCCTGGGAGCAGCACCTCCCACTTGCCGTCGGCATCTCCTGCATCGTCATCATGGTCGTCTGCCTGTCCTGCTACTTCAGCATCCTCAAGTGAGTCCTGGGCCGGCCCCCTGGGTGGGAGTGGGCAGGAGTCCCTCCGCTCATCTGTCAGCTTGCAGTCCTCCTTTAACCATAAATGTTTATTGAGCAGCTACTGCGTGCGAGGCACTGAGGCAACAGCTGAAACAAAACCCGCAGGACTCTGTGCTCCTTGTGGGAGACAGCTGTCAGGTCTGCAACAGCCACGGCGCTTTCCACAGCAGCCCAAGCGCTGAGGGAAACAACAGGCGCAGGGCACAGGTGTCCCGGGCGCTGTGTCCGGTGGGAGGAGGGGATATTTGAGCTGAGGCCTGCCTGGGGGAGGGAGCTGGCCAGCGTGGGGCTGGGAAGGGCCTTCCCTTGGGAAAGGGAGGCGGATCCTGCCCGGGGTATGGTCCAGACAGTTAGGGGCAGGTGACCATAGGCCACGGAATTCTAGCCGATTGCCCTGACAGAGTCGGGAGACCGGGGCTCGGGTTCTGCCCTGGCGCTGGTAGCTGTGTGACTGGCTCTTCCTTTGCAGGCTGAGAGATAGTGAGAATGTATTTTGTCAGTCCCAAGAGTCCTGAGAAAGTCTTGGATCACAGTGGGGTGGAGGTAGAAGGAGCCTGGTTCCCAGGAAACAGGGTGTCTCAGAGCCTCAGTCCTCCCATCTCTGAAATGGGACTAATGAGTCTTACCGCACTATGTGAGGATTAGTGATGGCCGAGGAGTGACTGAGCGAGTGTCCCACACTCTGCTGGGCACACAGTAAGTGTGCAAGGATTGTAAGCTTTCCTCTCCGTGTCTTGTCACCAACACCTCCTAGTCACTGTGGGCTGGGCTTTCCCCTTCTCTGCGCCTCAGTTTCCCCATCGCCTGTCCTCCCAGCCCCACTCACTGTGTCCAGCACTCCAGCCTTCTTGCTGTTCTTCGAACGCACCAAGCAAGTTCCCTCCGAGCCTTTGCACTCGCTGTGCCCCTACCTGGAAAAAGCCCTTTCCCCTGGCATCGCCATGACTCGCTCCTCTTCCACCTCAGTCGCCCCTCAGAGGCCACCTCCTCAGGGAGGCCTTCCTGGATCACTCCCTCCATTCCTCTCTATTCTTTTATCTTCTCTATTTTCTCTCATGGTACTTGATGCCATAATTAATGTCCTATCGTTATTTCTGTCTGTCTCCTCTTCTAGAAGGTCAGCTACGTGAGGGCTGGGCTTTTGTCTGTCTTGTTCACTGTTGTGTCCCCGAGGCCTGGCACAGTGAGTGGTACATAGTAGGTGCTCAGTACGGACATGCTGACTGGCTGAGTGGAGTCAGTGGAGGCCGATCCAGGGGCAATCTGAGGGCCTTCCCTCAGAGCTGACACTCCATGGCTCCAGGCCGACCAGGGGAGAGGAGGAACCTATTTCCCCCAGGGTCTCCTCAGCTTCTCAGGCCTCCCCTGGCCTGACTCTGAGCTGCTCCCTGGGGGACTGCTGATGGGCACACCCCGAATTCTTTGCAGCTTGAGTCCCTCCTACTTCCCTGGACTTGTTCCACTGAGGACAGAGGCAGCGAGTTGGGAGCAGAACGCTGGGGCACCAACCGGCTCTTCTGCTGCCAGCTGTCCCTTCAGCCCTGTGAGCCTCAGTGTGCTCATCTGTGAATGGGGTTGGCAGTAGGACCTGTTCCATGGGCTTAGGGTGAGACATCCAAAACCAATCAACCTGGTCCTGACCCCTAGGAAGTACTGGCCATATGATCATTTTTATGGGAAGAGAGACCAACGTGTTTTCCTTTCCTTTTTCAGGATTAAGAAGGAATGGTGGGACCAAATCCCCAGCCCGGCCCACAGCTCCCTCGTGGCTGTTGTCATCCACAAGCCTCAGGTAGGAGAGGGCTGGTCCGGATGCTGTGGATGCTCCTATCGGGAGCTGGGATTCAGGCGTCTGGGATGTTAAAGATACGCACTGGCTTTTGGATTGGCACCTGAGCCGTCAGGAAGGTCTCAGCGCTGGTCGGTTCTGCAGCCCAGTGTGGTCATCGGGGGCCCAGAGGCTACCCCTCCCCTCGGCTTTCAGAGCCACCTTTTCAGCCTTGGGTGGGTTCCCTCCCTTGGGAGGAGATGGCCTCTGAGGTCATCTGCATGTCACCTCCTGGGGAGGTACCTGTACCAGGGCAGGAGGCCAAGAGGCCAGGGAGAGGGGGACACGGCTCCTGTGTGTTCCTCTTACGAGCAGGAAACTGCCACCTGCCGGGAGCCGGTCCATCCTTACTGTTTCAAGGGACCTGGCATATATGGCATACTGTTCTTAATATGTTTGCTCACCTTCTTGGCACTATGTGTTTTAACCAAGGTCACCTCTCTGAGAAAGGTTGTTTCCCCAGGTAGGGATTTTCCCCTGAAGTTAGGGAGGGAATAAAACCCCTTAACTAAGTGCCAGGCGGGTAAATTAATCACTTTAACTACGAACAATCATGCTTAAGCTACATAATCTTTACTCCCTGGAATGGAGATAAGAAACGCCCTAACCTTTGGAATAGAGATTGATAGGATTGGAATCAACTGGTATAAATACAGATGTAACAAGACAACAGGAGACAGAACCTACACAAAACCTACACAGAACCTAGACACAGAACCTACACAGAACCTAGAGACAGAAGAACTTCACTGGAGAGAACATGGCAAAAGATCCTGGACAGAAACTGGAGACAGAACCTAGAGACAGAACCTAGCGAGAGAACATGGCAAAAGATCCTGGACAGAAACTGGCCACAGAACCTAGAGACAGAACCTATCGAGAGAACATGGCAAAAGATCCTGAACAGAAACTGGCCACAGAACCTAGAGACAGAACCTAGCTAGAGAGCCTGGCGGAAGAACCTAGAGACAGAACCTGGCTACAGAACCTGGATAGAACATGGCAAGAGAACCTGACTAGAACCTGGTGACAGAACCTGGCTGGAGAACCTGGAGAACCTAGCAAGAGAACATGGACACAGAACCTGGCTGGAGATCCTAACCAGAACTTCACTGGAGATCCTGACCAGAACTTGGCTAGAGATCCTGGCTAGGCTGCTGATCAACTGTCTCCGTGTCATTCCTTCTTCGCTGACTCCGTCCACACCTTTGGGGACCCCTGGACCTGCTGGGGTTGGACCCCAGCAGCCACCAAAGCGCCAGCAAATCTCCTCCTTTCTCGTTGGCCTGAGTGGCATCACGTGCTCTTTCCTAAACCTTCACCTGCAAGGAGTGGGGATTCTGTGGGCCGGCCGGGTGGCCAGCCCTGAGCGATGGCCGTGTGTGGGTTGCCTGAGCTCATCGGGGTTCTCCAGGAAGGAGGCAGGGGGTGCAGGGCCTTCAGGTCTCCAGCGACCCTCAGGCAGGCTCTGGAGTCGGTGGTGCTGACTTTGAACCCCGGCTCTGCGACTCACCTGCAGAGTGGACTGGGTGTGAGCGAGTGGCTTAACTTCTCTGAGCCTCGGTTTTCTCGTGTGGGTTGTCGTAGTGTTTATATAATGGTTGGAATTCACCGGGACAGTACATGTAAGGTGTGTGTCACAGGGTCCTGCACAGAGTCAGTGTCGTCCCTGTATCAGTCAGCTTTTGCTGTGTAGCGAATTATCTCGAAACTTGGTTGAAACAAGCCATATCTGTAGCTCTTGCTTCTGCAGGGCGCTCAGCAGGGGGGTCGGGTCGGGGGTCTGGGCTGGGCAGGGCAGGGCAGCTCTCTGGGCTGGCTCACCCCCAGCGGCTTCACGCATAGGTGCGGCAGTTGTCTGACTCTCACCTGCGCAATGGAGTGACTCAGCCGTGCGTCTCATCCTCCCGCGGGCTGGGCCGTTGGCACGGTGTCACTTATACCACCTTCTGTTGCCCAGAGCAAGTCCAGGGCCAGGCCAGGTCCAAGGGGTGGAGGAGCTGCAGGTGACAGTGGCCATTTTTGCCTTCAGCCACAGCAACTTAATATTAGGGCGGCCTCACTCATTCCCAGGGGCTGAGGCTCCGGGAGCGGCAGTGGACTGGTCTGACCTCCGACCCGGGTGACGTCAGGGCCTACAGTCCTCCCACGGCGAACACGGAGCTCGCTGTGGCCAGGCTAGCGGGAGGCCTCTCCGCCCTGTTCATTGACTGTCTCTCTGTTTCAGGTGCCACCACGGGGGAAGAGGTCCGGGGGCCAGGAACCAGACAAGTGCCCGTATGTATATGAACTTCGGTCATGGCCTGTGTGGATTTGGAAGGCGGGGGGATTGGCGTGGTGGGCCCCATCTTGAGAGTGGGGTCCCTCACCCCTCCATGCTGCCTTCCCTTCCTTGGCATTCAGCACTGTTCCTTCGAGGCATAGCAGGAGGAGGAGCAGCCTGGGAAGGTGGCTGCTGGCTGGGCCCCTGAATTTCCCTGGTGGGTCAGGCAGGTGCTGAGCCCCTTGGGGTGCACTCTGGCCTGAGCGAGGCTGTAGAGTCAAGTACCCGGGCAGCTGTGCCTGTTGTTAAAGTGCTGACGTAATTGCGTACTGGTTGGCAAGCACCACTATCCCAAACCCTGAGGATGCCACCATCACTTTAGCCTCCTAGCGCCCCCTCAGGGCCTCTGGGCCTCCCACAGGGCAGTAGCTAAAGTTTAGACCTGGCACAGCTGGGAGCCCTGGACCTGCAGCCATCCTGAGAGGGCATTCCTTATGCTGTGTGTTGATATGTGTTTTAAATCCTATCATCTGACAAAGACTTTGATTTATTCAATAGTCTGAGCTTGTAGTGGGTCCCAGGTTATGTGCTGAGCTCCAGACATCCCAAAGGCAGGCAGGGCCCCTGCCTTCCGGGAGCTCCCAGGGCGGGCATGGGGGAGACGGAGAGGCAGTGATTGTAAAGCCAGGAGGCATGCCTGCAATAGGTAGGCATCAGTCCAGGGTGGCTTCCAGCTGGGTTTTGAGGGATGAATAGGAGTTTTTAAGTGGAGACACTGAGCCCTGACCACACTTTGCTCTTGCAGATACTGGAAGACGTGTCTGACGAAGCTCCTGCCCTGCTTACTGGAGCCTGGCGTGGAAAGGGGTGACGGTTCCTCCCAGGCGGCCAGGAGCAGGCCTGTCCAGGGCCCTGGGAAACCAGCCTGGCACCCTGTGGAGGTCAGCAGCACGGTCCTCTGGCCGGAGAGCATCAGTGTGGTGAAGTGCGTGGAGCTGCTCGAGGCCCCGGTGCAGAGTGAGGAGGAGGAGCCGGTGGAGGAAGATGGAGGGAGCTTCTGCCCCTTGCCTGAGAGCAGCGGCGGCAGCTTCCAGGAGGGCAGGGCGGGCATCGCGGCCCGGCTGACGGAGAGCCTGCTCCTGGACCTCCTCGGGGGCATGGAGGAGGGCTTTTGCCCGCCAGGCGTGGGGGAGCCCTGCCTTCTTCCTCCTTCAGCAGGTGTGGGTGCTCAGGTGCCTTGGGCTGAGTTCCCAGGTGAGGCGCCTCAGGAGGCCTCACTTCGGGGCAGGGGGCAGCCTTCTGACCCAGAGCCGCCCCCAGCCACTCGGACGCAGAGCCCGGCCTGCCCGGCTGTCGCAGAGCTGCCCGCAGCCACCATCACCGACAACCCTGCGTACCGCAGCTTCAGCAGCTTGCTGCGCCCGCCCTCGGGTCCAGGAGAGCTGGACTCAGACCCGCAGCTGGCCGAACGCCGGGAGGACGGGGACCCCAACGTCCTCTCTGCTCCCCGGGGCTCTGAGCCACCCGCTGCGCTCCAGCCTGAGCCAGAAACCTGGGAGCAGGGCCTCCGGTGGAGTGTCCTCCAGCACAGGGCGGCCTCCCCCGCCTCAGCCCCCGGGGGCTACCGGCAGTTCGCGCAGGCGGTGAGGCAGGGCTGCGCCCAGGGCGGCGAGGCGGGCGGCCCTCCCGGAGAAGCCGGGTACAAGGCCCTCTCCAGCCTGCTGGCCAGCGGTGCCGTGTGCCCAGCGCCACCTGGGGTGGAGGCCAGCGGCGGGGAGGGGGGCTACAGGCCCTTCCAGGGCCTCACTCCTGGCAGCCCTGGGGTGCCTCCCCCTGTCCCCCTGTTCACCTTTGGGCTGGATATGGGGCCACCTCCCAGCCCTCAGAACTCGCTCCTCCCCAGCGGCTCCCCGGAGTGCCCGGGTCTGGAGCCAGTGGCACAGGGAAAGGACAGCCAGAAGCACCTGCTCGCCCTGGAGCAGGCCACGGCCCCCCTCGGGGACGACCTGGGCAGCGGCATCGTCTACTCGGCCCTCACCTGCCACCTGTGTGGCCACCTGAAGCAATGTCACGGCCAGGAGGAGCGAGGCAAGGCCCACGGCGTGGCCGCCCGCTGCTGTGGCTGCCGCTGTGGAGGCAGCTCCGAGCCCCTGGGGAGCCCCCTGCCAGGCGGGGTTCTGCTGGAGGCCAGCCTCCCTCCGGCCTCCCTGGCACCCTTGGGTGTCTCGGAGAAGGGCAAGGCCCCCCTGTTCTTCCAGCCGGACCCCAGCCATGCTCAGAGCTCAAGCCAGGCCCCCCAAATGGTGGCCATGCTCTCCACGGGGCCCACAGGCATGAGTGCGTCCTAGGTATGCGCCCCGTTGCTGTGTGTGCCTCGGCCCTGCCTGTGAAACCCCCCAACCCCCCGGAGGGCAGCCAGGCTGGCGTGGCCAAGACTCAGAGAAGCCGTGAGAAGTGAGGCTGTCGGGCCCCGGGCCACAGAGGCTGGACCCTGTCCTCAACACTGACAGCGCTCAGTGTGTGCCGCGGCCGGAGGCGCGGGAGCGGGGCCCACAGAGACACCTGCAGGGCCCCGGAGCCTCCGGCACCTGGGCTTGTGAGCGAGCTGTTGGCCTCTTGATCGGTCCACGCTTCCCCGCGCACTGCCCCTGTCACGCCGCCCAAAGCCTGCTTGTCCACCTGGTCACTCGGTTGCCCACGTCTTGCCCGGCCCCGGGACTAGCTGCTGCCATGTCACTGGACTGGACGCCGAGCCTGGAAACTAACGAAGCAGCAGGGACGCATTGGGAGTTTTGGGGGACGGAGGGGAAAGCCCGGTCCCGGAGGCGTGGTCATCAGCCCAGAGGTGCTGTCCATTCAACAGCCCCATTAGGCGGACAGGAGCAGGATCTGTGCTGTGGAGGGCGCTTAGTCAAGCGGGGGTGCCAGCAGCACACGAAAAACGGTGATTCCCACACACTGACAGTTTGCTGGGGGCCCTGGTAGGCGTGGGGTCCCCAGAATAAACACACCCAGCTACCTTGGGCCGGTCTGTGCCTCGCAGACACCGTGGCTGGCAGCCACAGAGACCAGAGGGAGAGCTTCGCCCTGAGATCCGGCTGAGCCAGGTGTTCCAGACACCGACACCAAGCACCTTTCGCCTGCACACTGGCCCGGACCGCATGCTGAGTAATGTGTGTGTGTGCGTCCCAAAGATTGTTTAAACCTAATATTTGTATTTGCTGAGGAGGCTGGAACAGGAGGGGGTGGAGTTTCATATAAGTAAAGGTTCTTTAGCTCTTTAGCTCTTTTTTTTTTTTACTTTTGAATGGCAGCAGGCCCATAGCTGACCCCAGGCATGTCTCACCCAGGCTCTCTAGGTCAGTGATGGCGAACCTCTGACACGCGAACTCATTTTTTTGGTTGATTTTTCTTTGTTAAATGGCATTTAAATATATAAAATAAATATCAAAAATATAAGTCTTTGTTTTACTATGGTTGCAAATATCAAAAAATTTCTATATGTGACACAGCACCAGAGTTAAGTTAGGGTTTTTCAAAATGCTGACACGCCGGGCTCAAAAGGTTCACCATCACTGGTCTAGGTGACTGTTCTGGACATCCAGCAGGTGGTGTGATGGACGGGGCCTCAGGCGGGCAGGCAGGGGATTGTAAGCTCCTAGGTCTGTGTTACTCTGTGTCTCTTTCAAAATGAGAGGCTTGGCTGTTGGAGGTTCCTTCCTGCTCTGGCATTCTACACAGTGCACTAGAGGTGACGGGGAGCTCACTACCTTACATGCCGCCTGATGTTCGTCAAAGTGTCTCCTTGGTTTTTTTTGTTTGTTTTTTTTTTAAGTGTCTTCTTTGTACTGAGCCCAAAACTATTGCTCTAGCTGCCAGAGTCACCCCACCCTCCACCCCCAGACACCCAGTTTAAAAGTGGGGACACAGCTTCAGGGAGGAAAAGGGACTTGCTAAGGTCAGCAGTGAATGGCAGAGCCTGAACTAGCCCTCTGGACTTTGCCTTCAGGAGCCTTCATAACAAAATATAAGAATTAAAGATAGCTATTTAGTGCCAAGCAACATGCCAAGTGCTGTATATCCACTGTGTTAGCCCTAGTAGGCAGGTCCAGTCATCCCAGTTTTACAGTTGGGAAGCAGGCCCACAGCGAGGTAGTCCTGGAGCCAGGCCTGGCTGCAGAGCTCCAGCCCCAGGGGATGCCATCTCATGTGCAGCATGGCACCTATTCAACTGTCAGCTCTAATCCACTTTGAGCATCGTCTCAGAAAACCCAATTTAAACATTAAGCAGCAGAGGAAATACATTTGTGTGAGTGGTGGAGGGGCAGTTGGGTTGAAGTGCAACAGAATGGAGGCAGGAGTCACTGTTCTCTCCTCGGGATCTTGTAAGCAAGAGACCCAGGTTGTCAGCTGGGGCTGATGTGACAGAAATAACAGCTGGGGGGGGGGGGGGGTCTGGGATGGAGAATTAGATAGAGACACCTCCCGTCTCTTCCCTGCATGTAAACCCATCCTCCCAGGCTCAGGGAAGCTGGAGAAAGGCCACTGTCCTTGCTTCCCCAACCCCCTTCTCCAGCTTAACCCGGGACAGAGGAAGCAGAGCAGAAAAGCAGGCAGCAGGAAAGCCCACACCCCGCCCGTATTAACTGAGCACCTACTATGCCAGGTACTGTGCTGGGTGCTGAGGAAACAATGAGATGAGGTTGTTTACCTCCTGGATCTTACAGTTAGTGGGGGAAAGACAGACATGAAACAAAAGGAAAAATTGCCAACACTGATGGGTGCTGTGCACCTGAGAAAGACACCTACTAAGAAGGGCTCCTAGTGGCTAACTGGACTCAAATTAAAAAAAAAAATAACAGAACCTAGCAGCAGTTTCTTCACAGGGAGCTCTCATGTAAACTTCAAGGAGAAGCCTGCATTGGACTGCCTGCCTGCCTGCCTGCCTGCACTGTGCTGCTGCCATGTGAGCCCTGGAATCCCATTTCAACCAATAGGACTGAGCTTTTCCCCACCCAATTGGAGCTGGGCAGCTCCACACAGCTCTATCCTGACCAATCAGGACAGTGCCTTTTTTGGGCCAATCAAACTTTGAGTCCTCATTTGCATGAGAACAGACCAATCAGGGACTAAGGGCAGAAACTTCCGTCCATATAAAGCCAGCTCTGAGAAGGCGCTCTGCCTTTCCTCTGAGGACTGAGTCTCCCTGGCTGAGCTGAGACGCTGAAGATGCCTCACTCACTGGAGTGGAGAGGAGCAGACCAGCACAGGCCAGAGCAGACTGGAGCAAAGTGGAGCCGGCCAGCACCCCAGGGAGCAGAGCATCAAGGAGCAGAGCAGAGCTGTCCAGCCGGGGAGGGGCCTGGCTCCGGGGCTGCCTCACAGTTATGCTGTTTCCACAGCCGTGCTGTATCATAACTGAGCGGTGTGCACTGAATAAAGTCTCCTTCTTCACCACACCCGACACTGGGGGCTCCTGTTGCTGTTGAAATGGTGCCAACAACCATCGGTTGACAGTTGACGGTGCTCTGCAGAAAACAGGGTCTGAGACACGGGGGGCTAAAGGGAGGCCTTTAAGGAGGTGACCTGAGTTGAGCCCTCGGTGACTAGAAGTCAGGATGGACTAGATCAGTGGTCGGCAAACTGCAGCCCCTTGCGTGTGGCTCTCCCACAAAATACCACGTGCGGGCACGCACGTACAGTGCGATTGAAACTTCGTGGCCACACTCAAGGGGCCAAAGAGCCGCATGTGGCTCGCAAGCCGCAGTTTGCCGACCACTGGACTAGGTGAAGAGCAACCTGAGCAGAGCGTAGAGCAGGCACAAAGGCCCTGAGGCACGGGAGTTTGGCGTGTTCACAGAAAGACCAGCCACAGCAGTGAGCCAGGGACAGTGGTGGGGGGAAGGCCGGGCACAATGGGGGCTGGAGTGAGGAATTTATGTTTGGCTTAAATGAGCATTAGCCCCACCCCCTGAGAAACATGGCCCCATAGACACCCTTCTCTCTTTCATCTCCCCAATCCCAAAAGGTAACCCGCCCACAAACAGGAGCCAATGAGAGGGGGGAGCCCCTGGAAGTCCTCCAATAGGGCCCCCTCTCGCCTTGCGGAAGTGGAGGACTGAGGTTCCCCTGACAGCAGCGCTGGTTAGCGTCCTCATTGCTGGTACCCTCGCCCGGGAATAAAGGCACTCCCACCAGCAATGAGTTATTTGCACAGAGGAATAGCTCTTGGAGTTTCTTTGACAAAAGACTTTTAAAAAACCCCTTTGAAATCTGGTCCTTGGCCTCCCAAGCCCTGGTCTCCAAATTAGGCAGGACACCCCGAGGCTCTTTGGGGCGTAAAGCCCTAGACCCCTCCTCTGCTTTCTGTGTCCCCTTTATCCTGCCCGTGCCTTCGTTTTCTCATTTGTAAGCAGAAAGGATAATAAAACCTGCGTCGGGAGTTTTCTCGAAGATAGTCTCCATACCGTGGTCTTCGCCACGTCTCGGATTTACTCCAGCCTGGCTGGGGCACAGGTGACAAGAATTAAAGGTACAAACAGCTGAGAAATCTAGAATTCTCCGCCCTGGCCACTGCTCCAGGCTTTCTCTGAACTTCCCTGTGAGTCTCTGCGGGCTCCCACTTCCGCTGCCACTGCCGTTGGTTAAGCCTGACAGGGGAGCCCCCAGATTCTGCCGCCCCCCCGCCCCCCGCCCCCTGGCTTATGCCGGCCCTTCCTGGGTCAGGACTGCCCCACACCAGGCCTGGGATTCACACCTTCATTCAAATGTCACTCCCTGGAAGGCAATTGTTCAACCCAAAATACATGTCTCAAGTTATGAGCATGGATGAAAGTTCTATTTTAAATTTACAGGAAGAAAATCAGAAATAGAAAAGAGAACTTGGGTTCCATGAACGACCTCAGGAAGCGGTTTTATAGGAAGACAGCGGAGTGTGTGGACGGCGCTGTCCAACAGACCTTTCTACGGCGGGAAAGGGCCAACACGGAGGCCGCTGGCCACGTCGGGCGAGGGGGCGTTCGGACCGTGGCTGTGTGGCTGAGGAGGGATTTTTAAATGTATTGTATTAACCTGTACACTGAAAGGGCCACCTGCGGCTGGCGGGACCGGTATTGGACAGAGCAGGGCTGGTAGGTCATTTTAGTCCGCGC
The DNA here is from genome assembly GCF_963259705.1 of Myotis daubentonii. NCBI lineage: Eukaryota > Metazoa > Chordata > Mammalia > Chiroptera > Vespertilionidae > Myotis > Myotis daubentonii. Next base: position 8,967,797 of record NC_081843.1, read on the forward strand.
ACAACTCAGCCGTCTCCGCCTGGAGGGGAGGCACAGACCCAGAGGGACGGAGGGACAGCCGCCTGCACCAGATGGGACTCGGGAGTCACGAGGGCGGGGTCAGAGGATGGGGTGCGCCCAGCTCAGGCCCTCCCCCTCCCCACCCCCACCTCCCACCCCCTACCCCCGCGGAGCCGGAAGGAGGCGGTGGGTGTGGCCCCAGCGACGCTGGCTGCGGAGTTCCCCAGCGCCCCCTGGAGGCGGGACCGGAGGTGGCGCGGCCCGGGGGGGGGCGGGGCGGGGGTAGGGGCGGGGCCTGAGGCTCCAGCTGACCCCGGAGGCCTCCAGAGCCCTGGATTTCGGGGTCCCCATGGCCGACTCGCACGCCCTCAGCCTCGATTTTACAAAGATTTTTCCTGGGAGGTGGCGTACTTTGGGTTTGTTTCTTTTTTTAATATAAAACCTACTTCTTGCTTTTTTCTCATTACTAAATTGGCTTAGATTCAGAGAAAACCTGAAGGTATAAATAGGAAAGAGAAAACCACCGGAAATCCCATCCCCCGCCCCAGCACCCGGCACCATGTGGGCGTCACAAATGACTGTTTCTGAAGATGTATCTCTGTGTACATCCGGTAGAATAGCCTCTGGCACATGATTTTCTTATAAACGGTATTAATTTAAAAAAAAAAAAAAAAAAGCAAGGGAGGCATGACCTCAGCGGCCGCTCACAGCGGCGGAGGCCGCGGGTGGGACTTGCCCATGATGCACCCTGACTCCTACCCGCCCCTCCCCCCATGGCCTTACACCCCCTTTTTCGATGAGAACAGACACTGAGAGAAGCAAGGCTCTGCCTCGTCCTGCCTCCGTTTGAACCTGCCTTTGCCCGCGGAGCGGTGTGGCCATGGGCGGGTGGGTGACCACTCTGGCCTCAGTTTCTCCCCATCACACGCCGATGAGAGACGTCCCTGCAGCCACAGCGGGGGGTGAGGACAGATGCCACGAGGGGCGAAGGCCAGGCGGTGCCCGTGCTCTTGTGATGAACGGGCCCGAGGCACCTGACAGCAGCAGGACCTGCCAGGCTCCCTCAGAACCCCACCCTTTCCCACCGCATCTGTAGGCAGCTGGCCCTGGAGAGAGGCGGGCTTGGTGGGAGAGAGGCGGGCTTGGTGGGCTTGGCTGGAGGTCAGCTCCTTGGCCCCTGCTGCCCCCTCGTGGCCCGCTCTGGCCCCAGCGCCTGCCTCTGTTCCAGTAAGTCCAGAGAAAGTTCAGTCGTTGTACTGTTGATATTTGGCTCTGTTGACTAATGAGTTTGCCAACCACTGACCTAGACACACAAGAACCATGGACAGGGCTTACTTAAGGCAAAGGTGAACCTTTTACTAAGGGTGCCATAGGCCTGGGGCGTCACTATCCACCGTGACCTTCCCAGTTACAGATGTATAATCAGATCACCCCGGGCCTTTAATTTCAGTCACTGAGCTTGTCAGGCCTGCCACGGAGCCCCTAAGCGTGCCAGGCTTGCTCCACAGCCCCTTTTTCACTCACAGCAGAGACCCGGGGAGGTGCCCAATGCCCCGATGAAAAGCTAAACCCAAGAAGGTAGTTGGGCAGCCTTGCTTGCGTGTCTGTATAATGAACACAGAAAAGCTACAGCAGGATGGTAGGGCCAAAAGCAGTGACCGCCTCGCCATGTCCCAGAGGGGCTCACCACCTCCCTGTCTCCGGGGGGGGGCGGGAGGGGCTCACCATCTCCCCCGTCCCCCAGGGGGGCTCACCACCTCCCTGTCCCCCAGGGGGGCTCACCACCTCCCCGTCCCCCAGGGGGGCTCACCACCTCCCCCATCTCCCAGGGGGGCTCACCACCGCCCCCGTCCCCCAGGGGGGCTCACCATCTCCCCGTCCCCCAGGGGGGCTCACCACCTCCCCCGTCCCCCAGGGGGGCTCACCATCTCCCCCGGCTCCCCAGGGGGCTCACCACCTCCCCCATCTCCCAGGGGGGCTCACCACCACGCCCGTCCCCCAGGGGGGCTCACCACCTCCCCCATCTCCCAGGGGGGCTCACCACCTCCCCCGTCCCCCAGGGGGGCTCACCATCTCCCCCGGCTCCCCAGGGGGCTCACCACCTCCCCCATCTCCCAGGGGGTGCTCACCACCTCCCCCATCTCCCAGGGGGGCTCACCACCACGCCCGTCCCCCAGGGGGGCTCACCACCTCCCCCATCTCCCAGGGGGGCTCACCACCGCCCCCGTCCCCCAGGGGGGCTCACCACCTCCCCGTCCCCCAGGGGGTGCTCACCACCTCCCCCATCTCCCAGGGGGCTCACCACCTCCCCGTCCCCCAGGGGGGCTCACCACCTCCCCCATCTCCCAGGGGGGCTCACCACCGCCCCCATCTCCCAGGGGGGCTCACCACCGCCCCTGTCCCCCAGGGGGGCTCACCACCTCCCCCATCTCCCAGGGGGGCTCACCACCGCCCCTGTCCCCCAGGGGGGCTCACCACCTCCCCCATCTCCCAGGGGGGCTCACCACCGCCCCCATCTCCCAGGGGGGCTCACCACCGCCCCTGTCCCCCAGGGGGGCTCACCACCTCCCCCATCTCCCAGGGGGGCTCACCACCGCCCCCATCTCCCAGGGGGGCTCACCACCGCCCCTGTCCCCCAGGGGTGCTCACCACCTCCCCCATCTCCCAGGGGGGCTCACCACCGCCCCTGTCCCCCAGGGGGGCTCACCACCTCCCCCATCTCCCAGGGGGTGCTCACCACCTCCCCCATCTCCCAGGGGGGCTCACCACCTCCCCGTCCCCCAGGGGGTGCTCACCACCTCCCCCATCTCCCAGGGGGGCTCACCACCTCCCCGTCCCCCAGGGGGGCTCACCACCTCCCCGTCCCCCAGGGGGGCTCACCACCTCCCCCATCTCCCAGGGGGGCTCACCACCTCCCCGTCCCCCAGGGGGGGCTCACCACCTCCCCCATCTCCCAGGGGGGCTCACCACCTCCCCGTCCCCCAGGGGGGGCTCACCACCTCCCCCATCTCCCAGGGGGGCTCACCACCTCCCCCATCTCCCAGGGGGGCTCACCACCTCCCCGTCCCCCAGGGGGGGCTCACCACCTCCCCCATCTCCCAGGGGGGCTCACCACCTCCCCGTCCCCCAGGGGGGGCTCACCACCTCCCCCATCTCCCAGGGGGGCTCACCACCTCCCCGTCCCCCAGGGGGGGCTCACCACCTCCCCCATCTCCCAGGGGGGCTCACCACCTCCCCCATCTCCCAGGGGGGCTCACCACCTCCCCCATCTCCCAGGGGGGCTCACCACCTCCCCGTCCCCCAGGGGGGGCTCACCACCTCCCCCATCTCCCAGGGGGGCTCACCACCTCCCCGTCCCCCAGGGGGGCTCACCACCTCCCCGTCCCCCAGGGGGGCTCACCACCTCCCCGTCTCCCAGGGGGTGCTCACCACCTCCCTGTCCCCCAGGGGGGCTCACCACCTCCCTGTCCCCCAGGGGGGCTCACCACCGCCCCTGTCCCCCAGGGGGGCTCACCACCGCCCCCATCCCCCAGGGGGGCTCACCACCGCCCCTGTCCCCCAGGGGGGCTCACCACCGCCCCCGGCTCCCAGGGAAGATAAGGCTCTTGATTTCATCAGATTCAAAACACTCCACACATGACTGCTTTCAAATACCCTTTATCACTCTTACTATAAACATTAACATGCGTTATCATCCTAATATAACCGTGAAAGTTTTCTTTAAATTGCATGGAATTTGGTCACAAACACTGTGGGTGCCAGTTAGCGCTCGTGGCAGGCAGGGGGTGCAGCTTCCTGTTGGCTGAACTGCTCTTGAGGACAGAGACAGAGCCACTGCCTTGCCCATGTGGACCCTCCGACTGTAACTGCTCCCTTGGCGTGGACACCTCAGCGGGCTCCAGAGGAGACCAGGCAGACGGCACTTGCCACCCGATTGTAGAGTTTGAATCTGCAGATGGCAGAGCAGAGCCCAAACCCACCGTCAGAGGATATGAGATAGGCTCTGTGCCAGTTTCAGTGGCACCTGAGCCTCCATTGAAGAATGTGCTGGGCCAGCCTCTGTAACAAGCTGTGTCTTGATTAAGTGGTGGCTTGAGAGGGAGATGGAGATGGAGGTGGAGATAGAGATAGAGAGAGAGATGGAGAGAGAGAGAGAGGAAGAGAGATGGAGATAGAGATAGCGATATAGAGATAGAGATGGAGAGAGGGAGATGGAGATGGAGAGAGAGATGGAGAGGGAGAGGGAGATGGAGATGGAGAGAGAGAGAGGGAGATGGAGGTAGAGATGGAGATGGGGATGGGGAGAGAGAGAGAGAGAGAGAGAGAGAGAGAGAGAGAGAGAGAGAGAGAGATGAGCAGCATCACTCTGCTGCCTCCTGCACACCACCTATCGGGGATCGAACCTGCAACCTGGGCATGTGCCCTGACTGGGAACCCAACAGGTAACCTTTTGATGCAGGGGATGACACTCCAATCTACTGAGCCACCCGGACAGGACCATCTAGTACTTTTTTTTAAAATGTTATTCCATCATATTTTCACATTTTTATTTCAGAGACAAACTATTTTTTTAATATATTTTATTGATTTTTTGCAGAGAGGAAGGGAGAGGGATAGAGAGTTAGAAACATCGATGAGAGAGAAACATTGATCAGCTGCCCCTGCATACCCTCTATTGGGGATGTGCCCGCAACCCAGGCACATGCCCTTGACCGGAATCGAACCTGGGACCCTTCAGTCTGCAGGCCGACGCTCTATCCACTGCGCCAAACCGGTTAGGGTGATCTAGTACATGTTACATTAGTTCCTTCGTCTCTCTGCTCCACCCATGCACAGTAGTCCAGGCCTTTTTGCAAAGATGTTACTAACTATTGACCCACCGAAGCAGGCCCTGGATCCCCATTAGTGGGCAAGATTACCTGGGGGCGGGGGGGGGGGGCGCAGGGAGGCCCTGGCCTCCCCCCAAGCCACCGACCAGACTTCAGAGGAGCTTGCTTCCTGCTTCCCTGGAAGGCCGCTGTTCTCTGCTGGGCCTGGGGCCTCCTCACACCCCAAGATTGGAAGGGTGGTTGGGGGCACTGACTAGTTCCCTTTGGACCTTGAACCAGGCTACTGAGACCCAAAAGCCAAAGGCCAGAGGTGGGAGGGCACAGATCCGGAGTGAAGGCTTGCTGTTAGTGGGGATGAGAACAAACCCCTCAGCTCCAGACCTCTCCCGCTTTGGAGACACGCGCAGCATGAATGATGCATCCCGCCTCCTGGTTCCGCCCTCCCGCCAGCCGCGCTCCACCCCATCCCCACCCCGCCGGCGCCTCCCCTTAGCCCTCCCCGGCGCCAGTGGCTTTCCTTAGACCTTGCACAGCCAGCAGGTCCCTCCTCGTTCTAGCAGCTTCGTTACGGTTTTTAAAACCCGTGAGCCTGGGCTGGCCTTGGTTCCACCCTAGTGCCCTAGAATGAGGAAGCTTAGGGTTTGGGGGTCAAAGAGAAAGGGTGTCTGGTCCGGGGAATGACCTACCGGGGAAGGTGGGGTTGCAGGGAAGGGGCGGGAATATCTGCCTCCAATCCCGGGCTGAGGAAGGATAAAGCCGAAGGTTCCCCCTCTGAAAAGCAAGGGGCATATTCAGCACTTCCCAAGACCCCCTCCAACTCTAAGTGACAGCAAGACTCCAGGGAAGGGTTGTGAGGTCTTTAGGGCAGAAGATGCTGGAACTTGGCTGGAGCTGGGATTAAGGGCAGGAGAATGGGCAGGTGAGGCGGGTGGACTCTTGCTTGATTCCATCTAGCACCGGATGGACAAGACAGGGAGGCCTCCAGCCGCTGTCTCCCAGGCAAGCCCGTCACAGGGCCACAACTTCCGGAGAATTCCTATCTCCCTCTCTCTCCAACCACCCCTCCCCCAGCACTTTCCCTTTAGAGTCTGTCTCCCTAGCCCCTCTTTTAGGTGATTTTAGTACTTGCCGGCAGTGACTTGGTTAAATCGCCAAGAGCATATCTAGGAAGCGGGACTGAAGGAAAAGAGACCACCTGTTTCCACCAGTCAAGGACAGACCACGGAAGGAGACCCGGGGAGACCAGCAAAGCCAGGGTCGTCTTTATTGAGGTGTCCAGGTAGAGGAACACCCAGGAGCAGACCTGAGCACTGAAGAGCGCGAGGCGGGAGCAAGGGCTCCCTGGGGACGCAGGCCTCACTCTCGGGGCTGGGAGGAAGGCAGTGGGTGGCGCGGGTGCTCACAAGGACTTCAGAAAGGCCCTGTATTTGGCCAGGAAAGGGACGGACAGAGCGTTCAGCTCTTGCCGCAGCTCCGCCAGGGCCTGTTCCTGCTCTTGCTGCTCTCCGGTCATCTGCTGCTTATAGTAGTTGATGTAGAAGTTCACCCAGTCGTCCACCATAGTCACCATGGCTTCCTCAGAGACAGGAGGGTCACTGAAGACCTGGGGGGGGGGGGGGGGGTGGAGAGAACGGTCAGCGATGGAGTCAGGATCAGCCCTCAAACCCTGACATCCTCTTTTCTGGGATTTGCATTCCCTGTCTCTGGTGGTTTCCATCGACTCCGCTGCTACTCTCCCAGCTCCAAATTATTCTCCTGCCCTGCCCTCCCCCACCCCTCAGCACCCCAGGCCTGTCCTTTGACACAATACTTGGGGGTACCTGCTGATTCAGTAGAGCATTAAATTCCTTCATGCCTATGGAAATGAGATCTTTATTAGCCTGAAGGAGCGCCATCTGCCTGTTTAGAGAAAGACATTGTAAGTTTCCTTTTCCCGCACCCCTGGGTATTTCCCCCAAGCCCCTCGCTTCTCCCAAAGGTTCCTGGTGCCCTGCAGGGTCGCCTCCGCTCCGTACCTTTCAAATCCTGCCCTGCTCTGACGTCCCGTTTCTCCCGGGTTGGCTCACTTGAGGTCCAGCCGTGCTCTTATGTGTCAGCCACACTTCCAGGCTACGTGTGTGTGTGTCGCTCTGCGCCAAGCTAGGTGCAGGCAAGGAGTCCAGTGTCAGCCTAAGAGGGAAACGCCCCACCATCGAGACCCTGAGGGAGGGTGATAGGTCAGCTCGGGGAGGGGAAGGAGGGCGAGGCTCCCCTGAAGTTAGAAAGATAGCAAGGCCACAGAAGCAGATAAGGGAGACCCAGAAAACCACGCCAGGGCCAGGGCCTTGCCTGCCGCCCACATCCCAGCATCCAGGCTCCGAATGCTAACAACACTAACAGCCACTGACCGTCACCCTGTTACAGGGCAGGCCTTTCACATCATCGCGGCAACGTGATGGCAGTTTTCTCCTGATTCATAGATGATACGTGAACAGCAGCTCACGTTATATCTCTCCCTGATGCCAGGCACTGTTTCCAGCATCTGCTAAAGGTTTGCCCTGAGGTAGGCAGCTATCAGTCATGTCACAGAGGGCAGGTGAGCCATATGGAAGATGTGGAGACTGGACTCCACCAGGCTGTGCTCTGTAAGAACGGAGACACAGTTGTCTTGTTGTCTAACATGTCGCTAGGTGCTCAAAGTAGAAGTACTCTTTTCATCTATTTAAGTAGTTTCCTCATGTTTCCCATTTTTACTAGCCCTTTTCAAATTTCCAGCCACCACATACTCCTTGAGATTAAGTGAAACATTACCAAACTGTACCCTGAAAAAGGTGATTATTTTTGCTCCCTCCCTCTACAAAGTAACCAGCATTAAAGTATTTCCTGTGACGTCTTGCTGCCTTCAAAACCCAACGGTCATACTTCCTAGGTACCTACACTCTCAGAGACATTTGTCGATTTTCTTTTTTTGTTTACAGCATTGTCTTTTAACATTCAGCAAAATTGACCTCTTTTTGGTGTGCAATTTATGAATTTTAATACATATGTTCATGTCACTACTACCATAGTCAGGACATAGAACATTTCCTTCACCCCCAAAAACTCCCTCATGCCACCCCTTTGTAGTCACCTCCAGGCCCATCCCTAAAGCCTGCCAAGCACTGATCTGTGCTCCATCACGGCAGTTCTGTGTTTTTGAGGTCACCCTATGATGGGATTGCATGGTCTGTAACCTTTAAGCCTGGCTTCTTCCTCTCAGAATAATGACTTCAAGATTCATCCAAGTTGCCGAAACCGGTTTGGCTCAGTGGATAGAGCGTCGGCCTGAGGACTGAAAGGTCCCAGGTTCGATTCCGGTCAGGGGCATGTACCTGGGTTATGGGCACATCCCCAGTGGGAGGTGTGCAGGAGGCAGCTGATCAATGTTTCTCTCTCATCGATGTTTCTAACTCTCTCTCTCCCTTCCTCTCTGTGAACAATCAATAAAATATATTAAAAAAAAAAAAGATTCATCCAAGTCGTTACAAGTAGCAGTAAGTTGTCCCTTTCCGCTGCGGAGGGTGTCGCCCGGACACACTGCAGTTACTGTTCACCCGCTGACAGCTGGACAGTGTGCAGCTTGGGGCGAGCATGAGTGCGCCCGCTGTGAATATCTGCGTACAGATTTTTGTGCCAATATGTTTTCATGTATCGAGGGTGCAAACTATTGTTGCCACTAGGAGAAATAGTTGCAATACAACCTGACAAAGCTTTTTAGAGGAATAATTTGACAACACTTGTTCCAATTAAGATATGCATACCTTTCAACCCCATGATTCTGCTTTGGCCTCTATTTTAAAGAAATGTTCATATTTGGTGCACAAAAAAGGCCTGTGCAAGGACTTTACCAGGCAAGGAATTCGCCATCTGTGATCATGAGAAGACAGAATCAACCTGAAGGTCCTTTACTATGGGGAATCTAAAGAAATGATGGCACATTCATACTAAGGCATGACATACAGCTATTAAATGAGGTAGATAACTATGTGCTGATATGAAAAGATCTCTAAGGCAATGTTAAGTGAACTATAAATAGTGCAGGCTGTCCCAGGCTCCAAGTATGGGAGTGGGAGTGGGATTAAATGTAAAACTCTCTCTCTCTCTCTCTCTCTCTCTCTCTCTCTCTCCCTCTCTCTTTCCCTCCTCTCTCCCTCTCTCCTTCTCTCTCTCCTTCTCTCTCTCCCTCCTTCACTCTCTCTCTCTCTCTCTCTCTCTCTCTCTTCCTCCCTTCCTCATTCCCTCCTTCTTTCTCTCTTCCTCTCTCCCCATCTCTCTCTCTGCCCCACCCTGCCGTGTGGTGTGTGTGTGTGTGTGTGTGTAGAATGATAAACAATATCTACTTCTGGGGCTTGATGGGCATTTGTTGGGAAATGTAAAGAGGGATTAATGTCAGGGCAAATGTGACCTTATCCCTTTTCCCTCTATATTGCTGTTTGAATTATTTTACAGCATGAATGTATCCTATTATTTTTTGTAATTTTTAAAAAGAAAAAAATAGTGTAGTTCTGAAATCATTAGCCTCAGATTTAAATCATACCCCAGTGCCTACAAGAGTCTGCTCCCTAAATCTTTGTTGAATGAGTAAATGAATGAATGCGTTGCCATTTTCAGTTCTGTAACTTCAAGTCACTTCATATATGTAAGCCTCCGTTTTGTCTGTAAAGGAGGAATAAAATAATAACTGCCTTACAAAGGCTATTGGGGAAATAAATACTATTCCACCAATAGTATCGGGCACCTACCTTTGTGCCAGGCGCTGGTGCCAGGCCCTGGGAATACACCACTGCCAAACACAGTGCCCCTCCCCCTCTCAACGCCAGGCACACCTCCTGTCCCCTGGAGCTTATGTCCTGGTGGGGGAGTGAGAGGCTGAGAGGCCAAGTCTGAGAGGCGGGCGGGCCCATCCACAGAGCCTCGCGGGCCACAACAAAGAGTTTGTGTTTTATTTCCAAGCGTGAAGAAAAGCCATTGAAAATAATGGCTCCGGCGGGAAGGGGAAGCAGCGGGGTAGGACCAGATTATTCCCATTTCACAGATGAAGAAACTGAAGGACAGGAAGAAATTTGCCCGAGATCTCACCAATATCAAGTGACCAGGGATTCAAACGGAGGCCCTCTGACGGGATTCAGTCACAGAGCTGGGCCTCAGAGTTCCGTACACTCACAGGAGCTAAGTTTTAAAATATTGCAGGTTTGCAACCCTTCAATTGTTCACGCCAAGGAGCAACCCACATTTTACAAAAGGAAAAACCAAGTCCCCGGGCCTCTCGGGGCCTCAGAGAGACTCTGTAGTTCTGAGAGAAGGTGAGGGGGTGGCAGTCTGGCCAGGATGAGGTCCCAGGGGAAGATGATAGTTTGGGAGAATCAGAAGTTTTAAGCAGGAGTCCAACTGAGAGCGGGAGGGTGCCAAGAAGGCCAGCGTGGGGGCGGAGCAAACTCTCCTGTCTCCTCAAGGTTCTCCTGCTGGGCTAATCACCAAATAGACATGAAACAGGTTAGCAGGAGGAAATAACCAAATCTAATACATTTATAGGAGTGGAAACCCCACGTACATGAGAGGTTCAGAGACCCCCACATGCATTAGAAGTTCAGACATAGGAAGAGGGATCTTTATATGACATTCTGAGCGAGGGATGAGGAAAGGTGCCTTGGGACTTCATAGGTCATTGCAGGATGATAAGAGCAGATGTTTACTAAGTAACAGTTTTCCCTGCCATATAGTTAGGTCAAAAAGGTTATTGCTAATCACCTCTTATTATGGACAGGGCCCCCAATTCAAGATCTAGGTCAGTGATGGCGAACCTATGACATGAGTGTCAGAGGTGACATGCGAAGTCATTTTTTTGGTTGATTTTTCTTTGTTAAATGGCATTTAAATATATAAAATAAATATCAAAAATATGTCTTTGTTTTACTATGCAAAGATCAAAAAATTTCTATATGTGACACGGCACCAGAGTTAAGTTCAAAATGCTGGCACGCCGAGCTCAAAAGGTTCACCATCACTGGCCTAGGTAGTTAAGGGAGGGGCAGAAGGTCTCTTGAGCCTGAAGCTAAAGTGGCCTTTAGCTCAAAACAATCCACACACCACAGAAGCACATCTTTGGGTGACTCCTTTGGAACCCCCACACCAGGCTAAGGAACCAGGGTACTTTTCTGATAACAAGAGGGTGCTTTGGGCACATTTCTATGTTGGAGGCAGTCCATTGCACTGAGTGGGGAGGAGGAAGAAGGAAGGGAGAAGGGGAAAGAGGGGAAAAGGTGAGTAGGGAGAGAAACACTGTCTTTAGACTCTCCCCCAATAAACACACAAGAACTTTTTGCCTATTTCTCTTGTTTTCTGACACTATTCTGCAATCCTTTGATTTTCTAATTTCTCAGATGTCCCCGGGGTCCTTCCAGAAACAATACTCTCCCTGCCTTGGGAAGCTGAAGGGCAGAGAATTTCTAGTGGAGGGCCAGAGCATCGGCAGAAGAAAAACAACAAACAAAAAGGGAAGTTCAACGGGGCCTCCTGGGGATCATCTGGTCCAGCTTCTCAGCATGCATGCATTCACTAATAAGTATCTTTTAAGCACCTACTATGCGCTAGTTACTGGGGATCAAACAGGAGTAAAATGTAGCCCCCTGGCCTCACAAGAAAGAAGGCACCTGAGGCCCAGAGGCACTGAGATGCCCAGAGTCACACAGTGAAAAACTCGTGGCCGCCCTGGCTGGTGCGGCTCAGTTGGTTGGGCATCATCCCTTGCACCAAAAGGTTGCTGGTTCTATTACCAGTCAGGGCACACGCCCTGGTTGTGGGCTCGATCAGTTAGGGGGCGTGCAGGAGGCATGTTCCGCTCCCACACGGATGTTTCTCTTTCTCCCTCGCCCTCCTCTCTCTCAATAAAAAGGTATTTTTAAATAATAAAAACTAAAAATTCTGCCTGGCTGGGGTGGCTCAGTGGTTGGGCATGGACCCATGAACCAGGAGGTCAGGGTTGGTTCAGGTCAGGGCACGTGCCGGGGGTTGCGGGCTCCATCCCCGGTCGGGGGCGTGCAGTAGGCGGCCGATGGATGGTTCTCATTGATGTTTCTCTCTTTCTCCCTCTCCCTTCATCTCTCTGAAAATCAATAAAGACATTTTTATTTTAGAAAATATTCTGTGGCCCTCGCTGGTGTGGCTCAGTGGATGGCGCCTCTGCCTGCGGACTGAAGGGTCCCGGGTTCAATTCCGGCCAAGGGCACATGCCCAGGTTGCGGGCTCGATCCCCAGTGGGGGGTGTGCAGGAGGCAGCCAATCAGTGATTCTCTCTCATCATTGATGTTTCTCTCTCTCCCTCTCCCTTTCCTCTCTGAAATCAATAAAAATATATTTAAAATTAAAAATAAAAATTCTGTGGCCACAGCAGGTCTGGAACACGGCGGTTCCAGATGCTCTTCCCCCCCGCCCCCCCTCCCGCCCCACCCCACCCCGTAACTGGAAGTAGCGGGTCTCAGGGATGCGGGTCCCTCCAGGACTCCTCGGGCCGGGGTCCGGTCGCTCGCGCGGCCCAGCTGCAGAGAACAGGGAGGCACCAGACCGGGAGAGGCGGCGGGAGGCGGGGCCGCGGGTCCGGCAGGAATCGCCACGTGGCGGGCTCCACCCAGGCGCCCGCGGAGCCCTGCGGCCCCTCGCGGAGGAAGATTGTCCCTCCGCCGCCGCCGTAGCCGACCGGGAGCAGGCCCCGCCCACGTGCCCGTCCCGCGGGCGGAGGGGCGTGACCGGGATGGCGGGCCGGGCCGGTGTTGGGGCTGCGCTGTGCTCCGAGCGGTTCGGCTCCCAGGCGGCCCGGGGCTGCAGCGCCGCCGCCGACGGGAGCCTGCGGTGGGAGGCCTGGGGGCGGCGCTGGTGGGGGGGCGCGGGGGGAGCTCCGGGGTCCGCCGCACCCCCTCTCCCGCGCCTGCTGAGCGTGTTCCTGCCGCAGGGCTTCCCCGACAGCGTCAGCCCGGACTACCTGCCCTACCAGCTGTGGGACTCCGTGCAGGTCAGCGCGGGGCAGCGGCGGGCTGGGCCAGGCTCGGCGGAGCTGTGACAGGCCCCAGGTGCGCCCCACGGAGAGCTGCTCGCCCTCCCGCCCCCGAGCCCACGCCTCGCCCTCTCCTCCATTCTCCAGGCCTTTGCTTCCAGCCTCTCGGGCTCCCTGGCGACCCACGCAGTCCTGCTGGGCATAGGGGTGGGAAATGCCAGCGCCTCCGTGTCGGCCGCCACGGCCACTTGGCTGCTGAAAGGTAAGCTGGCCCCTGGAGCGTGACCCGCCGCTACTCTCAGCCCCGCCGCCTGTGGCCGCTTTTTCCTCCACCGAGAAGCCCAGCTCCCTCTCGCCCTCTCCCACGTTCTGGCCTCCAGCCCCGGGCTGTGCTGGGTGTATTTCTAGAGCCATGCCTGAGTGGGTCCGGGAGCCACGTCTCCCCGGTGCCTAGAACAGGGCCTTGCGTCCTGCTAAAGAAAGAACAAAATTCAGCCGAGTAAATGTTATAGATCTTAATCGGCTTTATTCAGTGACTAGTGGTCCAGTGCACAAAATTCGTGCATTGCACAGGGTTGGTGTTCCTCAGCCTGGCCTGCACCCTCTCCAATCTGGGAACCCTCGGGGGATGTCTGACTGCTGGTTTAGGCCTGATCCCTCTTGCAATCCAGGACCGCTGGCTCCTAACTGCTCGCCTGCCTGCCTGATCACCCCTAACCACTCCGCCTGCTGGCCTGCTCACTCCAAACTACCTCTGCCTCTGTCCCACCACTATGGCTTTGTCTGGAAGGTCTAATTAGCATATTACCCTTTTAGATGAACTGGGTGGCTGCCCACTGCTGGAATACCCTCATCCCCTACAACTGCAGACACTACCCTGTTCAAAGTCCCTAAGTCACCAGGAGCCCAGATCCCTAACTAACAGCTCCTCCCCCCACCCCCCCCCACCCCCACTTTACTCCCAGGCTCCTGTGGAGGATTGCTGAGGTGACTGAAAGCACCATCTGCCTGCCGCGTGGGGAATTGGGTGGCACCAGAAAAAAATGTGTAGTTGGTTCTGAGTAGGAGACAGGAGGTTCTGAGAAGAATGAAAGGCATTTTAGATTTTCTGGGGTGCTAGATGGTGCTATAAATAGTAAATGTAGTAATCGTCTGTTAAGTGTGCACAGCCTTTTGGAAAACCACGAAGAAATAAAAGTTGCAGGCTGGTTCCCTGCCGCCCGGAGAGTGGAGGAGAGAAGAAAAGGGAGACTGCCCCTGCTCCACACCAGGACCCTGGCGCTCTGCGCTGTCCTTGGGGTTGCACTGCCATTCCCAGGGAGGATTTATCTTTATTTTTAAATATATTGATTTCAGAGAGGAAGGGAAAGGAAGAGAGAGAATCATTGATCGGCTGCCTCCTGCACACCCCACACTGGGGATCGAGCCTACAACCCAGGCATGTGCCCTGACCAGGTATCAAACCATCCTGATTCATAGGTCGATGCTTAACCCATGAGCCACATTGGCCAGGATTTAAAACGGGGAATTCGGATTTTCTGTAAAATGTCCTATTTTTGTTCACCTATCTTCTTATTCAGTTGCTTCGTCTGTGAAAGGAAATGATTCCTCTCAAACTCAGGACTGTTGTGAAGAGTGGAAGGCATATATATCTCAGGAGCCTGCCAGGGTGCTTCGCAGTCTCCCTCAAGTGCAGGAGTAGGTAAAAGGCCTCAGTCTGGGGGTACCGCTGGCTAATAACCAGCATTCTAGTATCCTCCTCAAACACCTGCCTCTGACCTCAGGAAATACAAATCTGGGACTTGAGCAGCGACCCCATGGCCGACTGCACCTTTAATCTCTTGCTAGGTATGCCGCCCAGCTAGAAGGCCTCCGTGCCTAAAGAGCGAGGCTGCAGGAGGAGGACATGTGGTTCCAGTGGAGAATGGGGAAGGCTGATATAGTATATCACCACCTTATGTGTTGTGAGAAGCTCCCAACCCTCCTTTCCACAGCCAGCTCCCTTCTTGCCTCTCCCACCTAAGGATCCATGTCCTTCAGCTCAAACAAGTGGGGAATCCTCTGCCTGCTGTATCTGCCCCCTCCGCCGCCCGCTGTATGAGGCCTTTCCGGTTGTGGGTTCTCAGATGGTCCTTGAACGTAATGAGTGCTACTTTCAGTGGAAGGTGTAGTGTAAACCGATAGGCACACCTTCTGTGCAGGACCAGATGGTAGATATTGTGCACTCTGGGTGCTGTATAGTTTCAGTCACAACAACCGGATTCTGCCATTGTGTCACAAAAACATCCATGGACAAGCTGTTGCTAACCTAAAAGTAAAGGGCCTTCCAAAGTTAGAGGCAACAAGCATTTATTCGGGATTCCTGCCTCCCTCCCTGACCTTGGCGGTCGAGCCTGCGAGGTGGGGAGCAGCTGGTGGCTCCCGCTCGGCCTTGGGCTGGCTGCAGTCTTCGTCTGAGTGTGGTGGAAGTGCTGGCTCCAATAAGATGAGACTTTTGCTGCTGCTCCAGGTGGTGGCTTGGCGTTTGGTCCAGAGCGATGCCTCAGCCAACCTGGGCGGCATGCCTAGCGAGAGATTAAAGGTGCAGGCGGCCCCCGGGCTGCTGCTCAAGTTCCCGATTTGTACCTCCTGAGGTCATAGGCAGGTGTTTGGGAGTATCTGCTGGTTATTAGCCAGCGGTACTCCCAGACATCCACACTGAGGTAGAGAATTACCTCGCTCAACCAATATATAGACACATAGCGTCTTTCCTGTCATCTTCAAACTAGTATTAATAGGCTGAATAGTTGTTGGCAAGGATCCTTTTGCTTTCTTTGGCAAGCAAGCTCCTAGTATCTGGCAGTGGGACTAAGAAAATAAGGTCTGTGCATGTATGATGGTTTTTCTTCTTGAGCAACATGATTGAGAAACAGTGTATGTCAACTGTGCATTTGAGATAACTTTCAGTGATGGCCTGTGTGGTCTAAGCTGGAGTCTGGTCACCTTCCATCCATGCGGCAGCCCACTCAAGTTCTTGACAGTGAAATGAAGCCCGGCCCTAGCTGGTGTGGCTCAGTGGATAGAGCGTCGGCCTGCGGACTGAAGGCTCCCGGGTTCAAATCCTTTCAAGGACACATGCCCAGGTTGCAGGCTTGATCCCCAGTGGGGGGTGTGCAGGAGGCAGCCAATCAATGATTCTCTCATCATTGATGTTTCTATCTCTCTCTCCCTCTCCCTTCCTCTCTGAATAAAAATATATATTTTTAAAAAATGTGCAAGCAACACTCTGTGGCAGATGATCGACACTGTCTGACACAATTTGAGCTTGCTACAGCAACAAAGTCTAACTATTCCGGTGCTCTCCTCTGAGACAAGCCGTTACATAGACTTAGACAGTGTTAAATTAAGTTAAATTAAAAAAAAAAAATGAAGCCCAGTGTGCATATGGATTCAATCCCTTATCATCGATCATAGCCCACCTGTCAGCACTGAAAACTCTTTTACATTAAGGGATTTTGCAAGAGCAATGTGACTGACCTGTACTGAAGACAGTAAGCTGTTACTACAGACCAGATGCTTTCGTAGAGAGAGAGAGAAATGTCGCCTGGTTGCCTCCTGCACTACTAGGGATCGAGCCCACAACCTGGGCATATGCCCTGATGGGGACTCAAACTGGCAACCTTTCAGTGCACGGAATGGTGCCCAACCAACTGAGCCACACCAGGGCAGACCAGATGGCAGACTCGGTGTACCTCTTGGAAAACCTCAATGCAAGACAGGCTTTCAGTGCTGGCACATTTTGGAATTCTGCACATTGGTGGAGTGCAATAATAACTGTATGGTTATCCCCCCCCCCAGTACACTCAGTTAATTTTTTTTTAAATGCAAGCATTACTACTTGTACCTTTTTTCCTTAGTCATATTTGAAATAGTAGCAAAATGAGTTAGAATTTGATTTTTTTTCAAAGATACCTGTTATGATTTTTATATGAATTTTCCTTTTTTATAGCTTAGCATTGATCTTTTTGGGGATACAGCTGAAGTTCTCAAATACTTTGTGAGTTTATCAGGCATCTCTAATTTGGTCATGTCCAACTTATACAGGTTTCAAAATGCTGCAGAGCATTATGCAAGTTTATGGGGAGAGATCCTTTTAATTGATGTTGGAGGGAGAGAGGAGCATCAATCCACTGCCTCCGGCATGCACCCCAATAGGATTGAACCCACAACTTGGGCAAGTGCCCCCCGCCTGGGAATCAGACTGATGATGACCTGGTGCATGGGATGATGCTCAGCTAACTGAGCCACACTGGCCAGAGCAAGAGACCAACTGTTTTCTTTCTTTTTTTAATATGTTTTTATGATTTTAGAGAGAAAAAGAGAGAGAGAGAGAAACATCAATCGGATTGAACCCGCAACCTGAGTATGTGCCCTGATTGGGAATTGAACCTGCAACCTTTTGGTGCACAGTGTGATGCTCACCCAACTGAGCCACACTGGCCAGGGCCAGCTGCTTTTTGAGTCCTGTTATAGTTCAAGTGTGTTGCCTTGACCAATCTATTGAGTTGATTAACTGGGCCTTTATCCTTAACTCGGTAAAAAACTAAGCAGATATAAGTTAAATAAAACGTAGAATTTATTGTCCAGCATACCTGTTAGCAATGTATTTAACAGTCATCTGCTTACATTTTTACTTTTGACTGACAGATTTCAAAAGGCATATACTTTAGATTAACACACAAATAATAGATCATTTACCATTTTTAGGATAATTGAAACTGACCTCACCAGAAAACTTAGGTGAATTTCTTTACAACATTAATATTAGATGACCCGAGATCACTTGTCTAATTTAACTTGCCTAACATATATCAGAATTATATATTTGAGGAACAAAATTGAAATATTTTATTCAGTGAATTTAATATCTTTTCAGCATTCTAAAAAGACTCTAAGCCCCAGCCGGTTTGGCTCAGTGGATAGAGCGTCGGCCTGCGAACTGAAAGGTCCCAGGTTCGATTCCGGTCAAGGGCACATGCCCGGGTGGTGGGCTCGATCCCCAGGGGGGACTTGCAGGAGGCAGCCGATCCATGATTCTCTCTCATCATGGATGTTTCTCTCTCTCTCTCCCTCTTCCTTCCTCTCTGAAATCAATAAAATATATATTTTAAAAAATACTCTAAGAATAATTTAGCAGAAATATGACCATAATGTAGAAAAATATTCACATAGCAATAGTCATAACATACTTCGGCCTCCATATAGGAATAGAAGTGATAGGTCCAGATTTGTTAGTGGAAATCAAGAGGTTTATGGAGAAGTTAGGAGATAATTCAACATCGGGTCCACCAAACACTTAGCACAACCGTATACGTTGTGTTGAATGCATGTCTGGGAATGATCACGGTTGTGACAGACTCGAGGTGGACCATGCTGTAATCTCTGGCTGACAGGAAGTTAGTCGGCAGAAAATGGATTAAAATGCCTTATCCTTTTTATGAAGTATGCAGAGCTGTTAACCTAAGTTCATATAGTGCAAGAGACGATACAGTTTAAGCTGGGGACTTACTTCCAGGTTGTTAGTATTCAGGTGTAAGAACATTTTGCTGTCTCGGACTAGGGCTAACACTTGTCAGCTTGGTTTGTGCCAGCCCACACTTCCTATCTTCTGCAAGTGGAACACACTGCCCAGTGTGGCCAGGGTCTGTCTTCCTCTAGAGCAGAGGTTCTCAACCTGTGGGTCGCGACCCCTTTGGCAGTCGAACGACCCTTTCGCAGGGGTCGCCTAAGACCACCCTGCATATCAGATATTTACATGATGATTCATAATAGTAGCAACATTGCAGTTATGAAGTAGCAACATGAGGAACTGTATTAAAGGGCCAGAAGGTTGTGAACCACTACCTAGGGCAGTGATGGCGAACCTTTTGAGCTCGGCGTGTCAGCATTTTGAAAAACCCTAACTTAACTCTGGTGCCGTGTCACATATAGAAATTTTTTGATCTTTGCAACCATAGTAAAACAAAGACTTATATTTTTGATATTTATTTTATATATTTAAATGCCATTTAACAAAGAAAAATCAACCAAAAAAATGAGTTTGCATGTCACCTCTGACACGCGTGTCATAGGTTCGCCATCACTGGCCTAGTGACAGTAAACCGTTTAGACCTTAAATGTTCCCATGTATCTGACAGGGATTTGATTCTAACTTTTCCATGTTTGCCTTAGGTGAATAAATTATCTTTTAGAGAATAGCTTTTGGTAGCTTAGACTGTGATAAAACTCAGCTATTTTGTTGATACTCACCTCAATATTGTTGTTTTATCTTTAGCCGTATTTAAATCCAGGATTTAATGGAGTTTAGTGAAAAAATAGTAGGAAGCATGAATATAAAAAATATTAAGGGGAAAGGGAAAGTTTAAATGAAGCTAGTTGGAATATAGCTTTATTCTTAACATTTCAGAATTTATTAGTTGCTTACAAATTTGTGTGGCTGTGTAGTTTATAAATGTCTTTGTACTATGTATATATTTCTAAATATATTTTTATTGATTTCAAAGAGGAAAGGAGAGTGATAGAAGCATCAATGATGAGAGAATCATTGATGGGCTGCCTCCTGCATGCCCCACACGAGGGATCAAGCCCACAACTCGGGCATGTGCCCTGACCGGGAAATGAACCATGACCTGGCTCATAGGTCAGGGCTCAACCACTAAGCCATGCCAGCTGGGCTCTTTGTAGTATATTAATTAGAACATGACACCGGGTTGACTAATGTTATTGGGTCTGTACCATAGTTGCTATTATGGAAGAAATTATTTGTTAGATTAATTTTTTTTTAAATATATTTTATTGATTTTTTAGAGAGAGATAGAGAGCCAGAAACATCGATCAGCTGCCTCCCGCACATCTCCCACTGGGGATGTGCCCGCAACCCAGGTACATGCCCTTGACCGGAATCAAACCTGGGACCCTTCAGTCCGCAGGCCGACGCTCCATCCACTGAGCCAAACCGGTTTCGGCTAGATTAATTTTTTTAACGTTAAAAAAAAAGAATAACTGTGGGAAGCATTGATCCAGGCAGAAGCCCACATCCAATTAGGAGGCAAATGCCATGGATGTGAGAAGGGGAAGGAAACAATTACATCCGTAGAAGGAAGGCGTTTCTGTGAGTGCAGATAGCAATGTAGTGGTGCCGATTCTTAGCAGTGTTTAATTTTCAGTCACAGACACAGTATCTGCTTTCTTGTTTTCTTTGCAAACAGTTCCTTAGGCACAAGGTTGCTTTAGTTCCAGTCTAAAGATTATTTTCCTTTGCTTTAACTTTCTAAAGGTTTGAGGCTTAAGACGTGCCAGGCAGTTCCTCTGGGATGGCAGCTCCAGGTCCATTTTTTTTTTCTGTTTTTTGTTTTGTTTTTTCGTTTGTTTGTTTGTTTTACACTATAAATGAATGGGCACAGCTGTGTTCCAGTGAAATTTTATTTACAAAGACAGGGATTGAAAGCCCACACGCTTGGGCTAAATCTGTTTTTTCATACTGACGACTGTTTTTTTGCTCTTACACTGCATTTGGAGCCTGGAGCCATCATTTTCCAGGTCACTGTGGTATCCCCCTGTCTCTGTGCCTGGCACAGAGTAGGTAGCCAGTAAGCATCTGTTGTGCGAATGATGGTTGGCTGATTCCAGAGACTTCTCTGACTCTTTCTAGCCTGAGGAGGCCTCTCCCTCTGCCCCACACCCCCAGTTCTCTGTCACCCACCTGCAGCTCACATCCTTTTTATTTATTTGCATAATACTGACCACCTGTGAACCTGCTGCCCAGCCTGAGAGCCAGAGTATCAGCAGTCACCTCTGAACTTTCCACACAGCATCCAGCTCTTTGTAGTGGTTTTACCATATAGATATAAACCTAAACACCACATTGTTTAGTTTTCTTTGTTTTAGAGCTTTATGAAAAGTACTAGTGGCCCAGTGCATGAAATTCATGTGGGTGGGGGGGGTGGGGGTGGGGGAGATTCCCTCAGCCCAGCCTGTACCCTCTCCAATCGGGGACTCCTTGGGGGATGTCCAACTGCCCTCCCACAATCTGGGACCGCTGGCTCCTAACCGCTCACCTGCCTACCTGCCTGATTGCCCCTAACCCCTCTGCCTGCCTGCCTGATCGCCCCTAATTGCCCTGCCCTGCCGGCCTGATCTCACCCCTAACTGCTCTCCCCTGCCGACCTGATCGCCCCTAACTGCTTCTGCCTGCCTGATCATCCCTAACTGCCCTCCCCTGCCGGCCTGATTGCCCCTAACCCTCTGCCGGCCTGATCTTGTTCCTCAACTGCCCTCCCCTGCCGGCCTGATTGCCCCTAACCCTCTGCCGGCCTGATCTTGTTCCTCAACTGCCCTCCCCTGCTGGCCTGATTGCCCCTAACTGCCTCTGCCTCGGCCCCCCCTCACCATGGCTTTGTCTGGAAGGAAGTCGGACGTCCGGAAGATGGCCGGTCGACGTGGTCTAATTAGCATATTACCCTTTTATTAGTATAGATACTATGCTGTATACAGTCTTCATGGCTGACTTTCATGTCAGGTTTTACCAGGAGTCAGCCGTGTTGATGTGAGTAGCTGCAGTCCATCGGCTTTTCACAAAAAGCTGTCTGATGTGCCACGCATTGAATGTACCAGAACTCACCTGTGCATTCCGCCAATGAGCATTTGTGTTTTCTCAGCTTTTGTTGTTATGAACAATGCCGCAAAGACTCTTCCTGGCCCATGGTGCACATGGTACAGCGTTCTCTGGGTGTGACAGAACTGCTAAGTCTAGGCGCTTCTGCCCGTCCTGCAGCTATGTCTGTCTAGAACTTACCGTGCCAGGCTACACGTCCAAGGACAGTGACGCAAGGCGCCAGGGTCTGCCAGGCCCCACGGGCTCAAGGCTTTTCTCATTCCTCACCAGTGCCTCTCTCCCCCAGATTCAACTGGCATGCTGGGCCGCATCATCTTTGCCTGGTGGAAGGGGTGAGTTTGTCCTCCAGGTCAGAGACTTCTGGCCGCTCTCCCCACAGTGGTCATATCTGTCTTAGCCCTGGCTGTATTTTCAGCTCCACCTCTCTCCTACCAGTTTCCAGTCATCAGGATCCTGCCTGACATGGGATCCATGTCACCATTTATCTAGAAGGGATTAAAGGTTTTGTGCCGCCTGCTTCCTCCTTAGGTCAGTACTGGGCAACCTCAGTGATTGAGTGTCTTCTGTTAATTGTGATTGTGGGGTGCAGTGAGATAGTTTATGCCCAGTGCTTAGCACATTGCGTGGCACATAATATGTGCCAGTGAACACGGGCTGCTATTAACTAACGTGCCTCACAAGCTCCTGTATGTCATCTCTAATCCTCATAACTTTTTAGAGGAGGGCTGAATGTGTACATGTCACAGGTGTGAAGCAAACCTAGAGAGGGAAGTCACCCATGTCACACAGCTCGTAGCAGTGAGGTGGGACTTGAACCTAGAGCTGTACTCTTTCTGTGGCAGCCGCAGGCTGCTTCTGGGCAGAGCCCTAGGCCAGGCCCATGTGTTCCGTCAGGGGTTCCCCATGTGTGTCCATCCCCCACCCAGGAGGCTCCCTTTCCCTCTGGGAGATTTCAAGTTAAGGGTCAGGGCTAATGCTGCATATGCTGGGCTGTGCTGGGGCTGCAGCATCTCCTGCCCTGGGGAGTGGTCCCAGGGGTGTGTGCAGGGGCCAGGGATCGCTGCCGGCCGCAGAGGTGGGCACTGCGGTGCTGTGTAGCTGAAATACCCTGGCCTGGATGTCAGAACCTGGCTCTCTCCTGGCCTGTCCCACACTCTCCATGTGATCCCAGGGGAGTCATCTCCCTTCTCTGGGCTGATGAGCTGTCAAATGCAGGGCTACACTAAATATAGTGTTTACCAGTCCAAAATATGGGGACTTCTTGCTGGGTCTCCTCAAAGCAGGAGGAAGGGGGAGGAGACGGCAGAGGGGCCCAGGGAGAGCCTCTCTCAGCAGAGGCCCAGAGGGTGGGGTGCAGGGTTAGTAAGGGGGAGCACTAAGTGACCCCAGAGACCCTCTCAGCTAATGGTGGCGTTCCGGGCAGCAGTGACAGGGTGCTGGGACAGATGTCTGCTGGTTGTGGGTTTTCCCGAGCCCCTCAGACCGTACCGTGGCCTGAGGAGGGCCAGCACTGCCCACAGGACGTGTTTTCGTCTGGAATCCAAATTGCAAACCAACCTCTCCTCCCCAACAGGAGCAAACTGGACTGTAATGCCAAGCAGTGGAGGTGAGGAGCTGGGACTAAGGGAAGGGGAGTGTTCTATTGTGAAGGTCTCTCACCTCTGACCTCTGACCTCTGACCCTTTCCCCAGGCTTTTTGCTGACATCCTCAACGATATAGCCATGTTCCTCGAGATTATGGCTCCCATATTACCAATCTGTTTCACCATGACCATCTGCATCAGCAATCTGGCCAAGGTACTCACCTGGGGCATCCCTCTACCCAAGACACCTGCCTTAGTGGTGCCGCCTGGGCTCACCTGGGGCCCACAGTGAGCCCAGCCTGGGCCCTTCGTTCTGGGCACTTCTAGAAAAGTGAAAAGCTTCAGATGCTCCTGCCCAGACCCAGCCGTACTCTGATCCTCCTTCAGCCACAGCCTCTGTGGCTCCCAGTCTGCAGTGGCACCGGGAGCCGCCGTACCGGCGAGGGAGCCCTGAGCTGGGAGAGGAAGGGCGCTCCTGTGCCAGCATCTTGGGACCAGCTCCACGCTACCTTTCATTCTCTCAGGAACATGTTTATTGAATACCAGCTGCATGTTTGGCACGGAATGTGGGCCTTCCTGTCTTTGGACAAAAGCCACGAAATTAAACAAATTTATAGAATTATAGCTCCAGATAGTCCAGATGAGAAGTGGAGGGGCAAGAGGGCTCAGCAGTGAGTGGGGCCCAGTGAGGGATGGAGGAGGTCCCCAGGGACTGGGCCTGAAGAATGAGTGGAAGGTGCAGGGTGGCAGGTCTGAGCAGAAGGAAGTGGGGGTCACGGTCCAGCGGTAGGCAGACAGCGCAGACTGGTGGTGAGGCGAGGGCCAGTGGGGCGAATGCGAGCTCTTGGTCCCGCCTGGCCGCTCCCCTCAGGTCCTTTAGGCCGCTCCATCCAGATGAGGTTCCGAAAGAGCTTGGCCATGCCGCTTCCGCAGTGCTGCCAGGTTCAGACAGTACTCACAGTGGGGACTCCGCCTCCCTGGCCCATGCACTCAATGAAGAACCGTATTTAAAGGGCCAGAAGGTTGAGAACCACTGCTCTAGGGTCACCAGAGCCTGGTTTTCTCAAGCTGGTTTGAGCCATTTACTTGGCTCACCCACAGAAGTGTCTGTGTTCACAGCTAGGGCCACTCTGACCTTCACCCCTCCCTGTCCCCACCAGTGCATCGTGAGCGTGGCTGGCGGGGCCACTCGGGCTGCACTGACCATGCACCAGGCCCGGAGAAACAACATGGCCGACGTGTCAGCCAAGGACGGCAGCCAGGTGAGCGGCCGGGCTGGTGGGACGGCGTGAGGGGGGCGGTGGGGGGGGGGGGGGCACAGGCCAGGTCACAGTTTGGGAGTGTGGAGAGAAGCACCTGAGCGCTCCTGGGGGAGGGGTGGGAGACCGGCAGGAAGAAATGTGGGTGCTCCCTGCTCTGACTTTCAGGACGGGTGGTCCGGTGTGAGGGCCTGGGCTCTGGGGGCAGTAAGTCCAAGCTGGTCACCCCAGCCTCTGCCCATCGCCCCTGTGGCAAGAATGAGCCCTGGCCCTGGCCCTCTTTAGGCCATGCCCCCACTCTGGGAGGAGGACCTTCTGATCATGTGAGGCCCACAGGTTAAAGCTCGTGGTCACTCAAAAAGTGCTCAGCATGCGAGGTGGCTGGGGTCACTGACTGGCCACAGGCACCCACTCAGCAGTTTAGAGGCCTCTGGCCCAGCCCCTCAGCTGACCAGGGGAGCCTGGAGTGGGGGTGTCGCCACCCCCACAGGCTGAACACTACCGTCCCCCTTGGTCCTCATGCTAAGTGCTTAAGTATATTGCATCATGTAATTCTCACTCCGACCCTATAACGTCCATGTTGTTACTACCCCTGAACACATCCCAGGTCGCCCTGTGCTGTGTTACTGCCTCTGTGGATGGAGGAAGCCGGGAGCCTTGGAAAATACGCTTGGGGTGGGGGAGGCTGAGGGGTGAGGAGGAGAGTTGATGAGAGAGAAAAGTGCGGTCCAGGGGTGTCAGAAGTGTGACAGGTTTTCTTTGGCACTGAAGCAATCTAGAAGCCTCTCTCCTCTCCAGGTCCACTTTCTGGCCTTTTCTTAAATTGTTTTGTTTAGTTTCTAAATAGAACCTTTTTTAATACATTTTTATTGATTTCAGGGAGGAAAGGAGCGGGAGAGAGAAACATCAGTGATGAGAGAGAATCATTGATCAGCTGCCTCTTGCACGCCCCCTACTGGGGATCGAGCCCACAACCCGCACATGTGCGCTGACCCTGAGGTCGATACTCAACCACTGAGCCACACCAGCTGGGCAAATTTGCCCTTTTGTAACCACCAAGAAAACACTTCCCCCACACTGTGGACATTTACTTGCCTAAGCATAGAACTACTCAGCTGACTCCTGCAAAACAAAGAAAATGT
This sequence comes from Myotis daubentonii, assembly GCF_963259705.1. Lineage (NCBI taxonomy): Eukaryota > Metazoa > Chordata > Mammalia > Chiroptera > Vespertilionidae > Myotis > Myotis daubentonii. Next base: position 8,993,268 of record NC_081843.1, read on the forward strand.
TTCAAGGGCATTGTATCTGCCAGAGCAGCAGCTGGCATCTTTTTTTGATTGTTTGTTAATCCACACCTGAGGATATTTTTTTCATTGAATTTTAGAGAGAGTGGAAAGGAGGGAGGGAGGGGGGCATTGATGAGAAAGACACATCCATGGATTGCCTCCCATACACTGACCAGGGCTGGGGATTGAACCTGGAACCCAGGTACTGAACCCAGGTACGTGATTGACTAAGAATCAAACCAGTGACCAGACACTCTAACCACTGAGCAACACTTGCCAGGGTGCAGCTGGTGTCTTAAATGACGGTGCACTCACTAAAGATGTTGAAAATTTACCAGGCACCCTCCGTGTGTGGAGCCCTGGGTGGCTCTGGGGCTGGGAGGGATGTTGTGAAAGGCTCTCAGGGACACTCAGTCTGGCCTGCGGGGGAGCCGAGCCCTCCAACTCCCACCCGTCTGCCCTTTTCCAGGAGACACTGGTAAACCTGGCAGGTCTCCTGGTCAGCCTCCTGATGCTTCCCCTGGTGTCAGATTGCCCTAGGTAAGCGAGGGCAAGCGAGGGACGGAGGTGCCCGGCTGGGCCTCTGTCCCTGCTGACCGCCTCATGCTCTCGTTCCAGCTTCAGCCTTGGCTGTTTCTTCCTCCTCACTGCCCTCCACGTCTACGCCAACTACCGGGCCGTCCGAGCCCTTGTCATAGAGACCCTGAACGAAGGCCGGCTCTCGCTGGTCCTGAAGCACTTCCTTCAGCGGGGGGAGGTGCTTGACCCCACCTCAGCCAATCAGATGGAGCCGCTGTGGACAGGTGACCCACCCCTTGGTCTGAAGTTTTATGTCTCTCAGTCTGTCCTCCTGCCTGGGACTCCTGACTCCAACTTCCCACAGGTTTCTGGCCGTCTCTGTCTCTGTCCTTGGGGGTCCCCCTACATCGCTTGGTTTCCAGGTAAGTAGCCCAGTGTCCCACTCATCACTACTGGCCCCCCACTCCCCACACATGCGCCTCATTCCAGTTACACACTGGCCTTCCTTGACCAGACCCCCCTCTGCTCGGGGTCCTTATTTCCACTGAACGGACTTGGGGTCAGCATGGGTGCTTGAGTGCAGTGGGTGTGTAACGGAGAGGAGCTATAAAGGGTATATTTGTGCCCTAGCAGGTTGTTCAGTGGTCAAGTGGTCAGAGCATCGGCCCTTGGACTGAGGGTCACTGGTTCGATTCCAGTCAAGGGCTTGTACCTCCGTTGCAGGCTCGATCCCTGGCCCCAGTTGGGCATGTGCCAAACAACCAATCAATATAGCTCTCTCACATCGATGTTTTTCTCTCTGTCTCTCCCCCTCCCTTCCACTCTCCCTAAAAAATCAATGAAAAAAACACACACCCTCGGGTAAGGATTAACCAAAAAAAAAAAAAGGTTATATTTGTTGGATAAAGGAGTACTGGGTGGATGGGGCAAATGGATGGCTAGATGCAGAAGGGAGGGTGGCTGTGGGGTGCGTGAGGAATGGCTAAGGGATGGTGGGAAGTGGGTGAAGAACATGAATAGGCAGTTATGGCTCACAGGTGGCTGTTCATTTGACAGGGCGGTTACCCTGCCTTTGCTTTCTCCTCCCCACTGCACTCCCTTTCCTTCAGTGTCGTTGAGCTGCAGCAACTGGCTGAGGGACACCAAGAACCTTACCTCCTTCGCTGGGACCAGTCTCAAAGTAAGTGTTTCCCGCCTTAGACTCACCGCCTGGGGTCGGCTCCCATTCCTCCAGCTCCAGGCCCGCAAGCCCTGCACAGTTTGGAGCCCACCTGGTGCCCTGAGCCAGCTCTTGACTAAGACTCCAGTGTTCAATTATAGCCGTTCAATCCCTTTGCCGCTCTGTAAAACGGAGCCAACGGCGCCTGCCTTTTTCCTGCAGTGTGTTTGGAGGATCGGATAAGATGATACGTAAGAGCACTGTGTACATGGCAGCACACTCAGATAAGGCGGTTCCCTTTAGATGTCTCAGGGGGACCACTTTTCTCTCATCCCAAGTCACTCCTTGAGGAAAAAAGTACTAAAGGTTACTGTTCTGCTGGTCGTATGTTAAAAGGTGCTTACTCTCATGAGCCATTAAAAACATGCAAAATAAACCCACCTCCGTGAGCCGCAGTGACGTTGCGTTTGGAAAGTGGGCATTTCAGTCTGGCAGAGCATTGGGGGCAGCAGGAGGTGACGTTGGGGAGGAAAGGGGAGACGGCCCTCCACGCCAGCCAAGGCCTCGGGCAGACAGGGATGAAGCGAGGTTGTGGGATCAAGAGTGTTTGGGGAGGTGGCCTTCCCTGGTACCGGTCTGTCCCTGGGTCTCCAGATCAGGTACAGGTCGTGCTGAGCCAGGAGGCAGGCCCTGAGACCGTCCTAAGGGCCGCCACACACGGGCTGGTGCTCGGCGCCCTGCGGGAAGACGGGCCCCTCCCAAGAGAGCTGGGCGAGCTGAGGAGCCAGGTGCGGGCAGGTAAGAGCCTCTCAGCCTAGGCTGCTGATGACTCCAGGGGTGGAGAGAGGCTGTTCAGCCTGGGGACCCAAGAACTCTTCTGCGTCCCCATCCAGGCCCTAACACAGAGAGCTGGGTCATCGTCAAGGAGACACACCGGGTGCTGGACGAGCTTTTCCCAGAGTTCTTGAGAGGTAACATCCCGCAGGCTCTCAGCCCCTGAGCCTTCTCCCCAGGGCCCTGCCTGCCCCGCCCCCGCACCTGGGTCGAGGTAGATCTGGTTCTCTGAGCAGAAGTGTGGGCCTCAGTTTCTGCAGGATGGAGATTAGGATGGTCCCTGAGGCTGTCAGTGCTGTCTCTGTATGTAGTCCCAGTTGGCATTGAAGAACCAGGGTGAAAGGGGGCTCACAGATGACTGGTGCCAATCTTTTATTAGCCGCTGTTCCATCCCACCCCTTCTCCATGGCTAGCTCAGTGAGTTCCCGCTGCACCAGATGAGGTGTTAGCCTCATTTTTAGCCAGAAGTCACCCAGCAGAGGCCAGGGGAGCCAGAGCAGGGCATAAGGCCTGCACCCAACCTGTGCCACTCCTTACCACTCTCTCCAGGGTCAGCCCAGCCTCCTCCCCAGCATCCCCTAGTACCAATACCCCCATGACCTCTCCCCAGGGCTGCAGGATGCGGGCTGGGAGACTGAGAAGCACCAGCTGGAGGTGGATGAGTGGAGGGCCACATGGCTCCTGTCTCCAGAAAAGAAGGTCTTGTGAGCAGCCCAGATGGAGGCCAGACAGGGCCCGAAGCAAGAGCATTGGCTGCAGCAGGATGTGGGAAAGGCAGCTTTATTTTTCACGGGGAACGGCTGTGGCAGGTTGGCCGGGGCCTCAGGAGGTAACTGCCTGCCACATGGCTTGGGCCCCAGACAGGGACAAGGTAGAGAGAAGAGGAATCATGGCTTTCCTCCTGCCCTGCCTGTGGCTCAGGGTGCCCAGCACAGTCAGCCTCAGGCATAAAAGCCCCAGAGGAAGGTGGCCACGGCCATCATGAGCAGGGCGTTGAGGTTGACCACACGGGCCCAGTGCGGGTCCTCACTGATGTCCTCCAGCCGCCTGGCTGCCGCATCCATCTCCTCCTGGGTGGGGGGCGGGGGACTGCCTGCCCCGCCCCTGCCCATTCCACAGAACCAGAGCAGGCACCCTCGGAGCGGGCCTGGTGCCGGGGGCGGGGGCTCTGGGAGAAATTGAAGCCCGACAGTTAGTGTGAGGGAACTTGCCGCCCTCAGCTCTGCAGCCCCACCTCCTGGGCGGTGCCTCACCCTCCATCTCCACCGCGTGCTCCAGACGCCCGTTCTGTACAGGGGCTGAGGCCGGACCGTCCAGCTCCTCAGCGTCCAGGTCCTCCCGCTCCTCCTTGCTGTGCCGGAGACTGAAAACCAGGCGGTGGAGCTGGGGAGAGGTGGAGCAGGGACCAAATGGGAGTTCTGTTTCCCCGCCTCAGGCCCTGGTGTCTCCTGTCCACACTGGCACGTCCTATCCTCCCTCCGTCCTGCGCGTACGCAGCCCAGGCTCAGTCACTCAAACATGGCCTCTTGGCTGCCCTTGCCCCTCGGGCTAAACCAAGCTCCTCAGCTGGGTGTTTAAAGCTCTTGGCCCTCCTTCACCCAGAGGCTCCTGTCCGCTCCAAATTGTAGTACTTAGTCTCCAGGCTCAGTCCTAGCTGTCCCTTCCTGTGGGTATTTGCTCGGATTTCCTCCTGTGGCCTTCCCCCTACTGCTCCGCCCGTGGAATCCTGTCCATCCTTCTGGCCCCAACCAGCCCTGCCCTGGGCACTTGCCCTGCAGCACAAGACCAAGCCCTGTTGTGGGCTTTCAGGAAAGTGTCCTGTCCCTCAGCCACCATCAGCCTGTTTTGAGTCCCAAAGGCCAGGCCAAGGACTTTGGGAACTTGAATCACTTCCCCTACAATCTTCAAGCCATCTCCCCCAAACCACCTCAAATAAATGTCATTAAATGAAAACATTGTGATGGCTTTGCAAATGCGACTTCAAACTGGACTCCCCGCCTGCCCTCCCCAGCCCTCAGTATAGGAAACGGGGTCCTCTCCACTGGGTGGTCCTGGGAGCTACTGGCGAACAGCGGAGGGGGCCACGCCGGCCCACGTGGCACATGCTTGGTGGCCGCCCGGAGGCGACACCTACGTGCTTGCGCGGGATGGGCGCTGTGCACAGTGAGATGACGATGGTTAGGAGGCCCGAGCAGACGAAGAGCACGATGGCGAAGTAGAGGTAGTGCACCCCGCAGAGGAGTGCCGGGCATGCGGAGGGTCGGACGCAGCTGCCGGAGCCAAAGGAAAACTCGGGAATAAGGCGCGCCAGGCCCATCAGCAGGCCCCCGATCAGTCCCCAGAAGGCACCCTGCGGGGGGACGAGCGTCAGCCTTCTCCGAGTGAGGTCGGCCCTGCGCCAAGCGGACAGCTCCGCGCGTGCTCACCTTCTCGTTGACGCGGGGCATGAAGAGCGCCAGCACGAAGACCGCGGACACGGGCGGCGCCAGGTAGCTGGAGACGGCCTGGATGTAGTCGAAGAGCTGCCCGCCCTGGGCCGCCTGCACCACGGGCAGCCAGGCCACCGACACCGCCACGATGAACACCACCCAGAGCCTGCGGGGGGCGGCCATCAGACCTCCCCGGGCCCCTCTCCCCAGCCCTGCCAATGCGCCGTCCCCTTCCCGGGGTGACTCGGGCGCACCGTCCTACTAGCAGCAGCTCGCGGTCCCCCGCGCGAGGCCGCAGGCGCGTGTAGATGTCCATGGTGAACAGGGTGCTGCTGCTGTTGAAGATGGAGGCCAGCGAGGACATCAGTGCGGCCAGCATGACCGCCAGCATGAGTCCTCGCAGACCTGCGGGCCGATGGGAGCAGTGAGTCCCGGAAACCAGGGCGGGGGCGGGGGGGGGGGCGGGCTGAGCAGCCGGTGATCCCTCCCCCGTCAGGCTCCAGAGCCGCCCACACTGTGGGCCGGGGCCACCTGTGTGCTCGCCCTCACCGTTGGGCATGAGCTTGACGACGAGCCGCGGGTAGGCGATGTTGGAGCAGCCCACCTCGGTGCCGCACACGCGCTTGCACACCTCGGGCACCACGCACGCCACTTCGTCTGGGGGAGAGGGCACGACACACCTAGGACAGGGCCTGGTCCGGGAACGCGGATCCCTGCAGTGGGGACTGGGAATCTAACGGAGAGGAGGTGGGAGCCCTGGAGGGAGGCGGGATTGGATGGCCAGGGTCCCACATCTTAGGGGAAGCGGATGCCCGGTCCTTCTGCAGGAAGGGGCCTGGGTGGGGCACACATTACCCGGGTAAAGAATGCGGCTGATCATGCCCGGCATGACCATCAGGAACATGGGCATCAGCTTCAAGTAGCCGCACAGGATGCAGCCCGCCTTGATGTGGGTCAGGTTCTTCCCCGCCAGGCAGCGCTGCACGATGACCTGTGACCCAGGGCGTCCAGCGCCTGTGGCCAGTGCCAGACACCCCGCCTCCTAGCCCTCGCCTCAGGCGCTAACTCAGCGCTGCAGCAATTCCGCTCCATGCACAGCCCCTGCGGGTTGGACCCGGCTTCCTCGGGTTTAGCTCCACCCGGCAGGGTTCCCACGCCCTCAGCCCAGCCCCACTGGATGGTTTCAGGCTCCACCCATCTCAGCCCCGCTCACCCTAGTTCTGGCTCTGCCCCAGCCTTGCTCCCCACCCAACCCCTGACCTCGCACCTGGTCGCTGCACCAGTACCAGCCGGAGACGATGGTCAGCCCCAGGAGCAGCGCAGGCCAGGGCAGGTCCCCCGTGACAGGGTCCCGGAGCAGATGGTAGGAGTCGGGCCGGGGTTGGTAGCAGGAGCTGGAGATGTTGCCCACGGCCGGATCCTCCGACACCGTCAGCGACGTCATTGCCCCCAAGTATTTGTCGAAAAGCCCAGAATACCCGCCCACCTCATGGAAGGCTGTGTGGGCAAAACCGTCAGGGGACCGGGCACCCGCGCCAAGGCCCTCCCTAGAACCCACACCTGGGACTCGTGGTGTCCCAGCTTCCAGCGTGAGCCCTGCCCTCGGCCTCCGCCCCCTCCCCACGGGGCATACCGTAACCCATGAGGATGCAGGCGCCCCCGAGAATGACGAAGGTCTGCACGGTATCCGTGTACATCAGCGCCGCCAGCCCTCCTGCAAGGGGCCTGGTCAGTGGGGGCAGCCCGGACAGGCTGCTGCTAGTGCAGACCGCGTGGTTGTTGGAATATGAAGAGGTGCCCCTTCCCGGAGAACACGTTTCAAAGCCATGGCCCACTCCCTGGCTCAAGCACTCGTGAAGCGGAGGCGGGACTGCGAGCAGAGTCAGGCTGCGTGGCTCCTATCACACCCCTAGCCCCTCCCTTCCCTACGCGCCGCACGGCCACCTGTCACAGTGTAGACCATGGTGATGCCCAGGAGCGCGATGACGGAGGCGTAGATGTTCCAGCCGAGAGCCTGTTGAATGAATACCGCCCCCGAGAACATGTCCACCTGGGGGAGGAGCGGGCAGGCAGGTCAGGCCCAGAGGCCGGGGCAGGGGCGCAGTTCCACCTCCTGCCCGGACCACAGCGCTGGGTGGTCACGCCTCAAAGGCGCGCTCATTTTTCCATACCCTGACCTCCCCAGGTCTCACCCACGGTGGCTGTGGCCCCAGAAATGCATGACTCCCAACCCCCATCGGGACCTCACGTCCACTTCTCCTTGGTCCCGCCCCCTCCAGGACTTTGCAAAGCGCTTCCATCCGCGGCCCCGCCCTTCCAGGGCCCTGTCCCGCCCGCCTCGCGCGCACCGAGATCTTGGTGAAGATGTACAGAAAGAGCGAGAGCACGGACAGGTAGAGGCGGATGCGATGGCCGCCGAAGCGCTTGCGCAGGTACTGCGGCATGGTAATGACGCCCGCCGTCAGGTACACCGGCACGAAGAGCCAGCCGAGCAGCAGCACCACAAACAGCGCCTGCGGGCACAGGGCAGCTGGGCGACTCCCAGTCCCAGACCCGCCTGCAGCGCCTCCTACCCCTGAGGGTAGGAGACCCCTCTCTCCTTCTTGGGCTTTTCACTAGAGCCCTCCTTGCCTCCCAGGCCACCACCCCTGGCCAGTCCTTCCCAAGAGGTCCCTGCCCCTGACCCCCAAGCACTGGAGTCCAAGCACAGACCCCTCAGCCTGACCCCAGCTTCGCCAGGAAGGGCTCCCCTCCCCTCCCAACCCAGGAAACCAGGGAGGCTCAGCTCAGAGGCCTCCTCCTCCAAGAAGCCCTGAGCGCAAAGCCCTGACGCCCCAGCTTTCCAAGGTGCGCCTCAGTCCCAGAGCCTTGTCTCCCACTTCTGCAAGGGCTTTAACTCGGCCCAGGACCTCATAGGCCACACTTCCGAGAGCATCGGAACAAGCACTTCACTGTCGCTGAGGCTGTGCACCCCACTTCCGAGAGGAGTACGTAGGCCACGGAGGTAGGGGCTGGTCCCGGCTCACATGGCAGGTCAGCAGCAGGACCTACCCCTACTTTGAAAGTGGTCATTTCCTACATCCCTCTGCTTCCAAGCTGGACCCGTGACCCTCACCTGAAGCCAACTGCACCCACAATCAGTCTCACACCCGCCCTGCCTGAGCCTCCCTAGGCGTACCCTTCCAGGGGTTCCCACTGAGGGTGGGGGTTACTGGCAAAAAGGGGGCTCACATTCCACTCAAATCCAGCCACAGCCAAGCCGCTGGCAGCACCAGTCCCCGCCAGGCCCACAAAGTGGCCACTGCCGATGTTGCTGGCAAAGAGAGAGGCCCCGACCTGGGCGGCGGGGGCACGGTGAGCAGGATGCTTCTCTAGCCCCCTCCGCCCCCACAGCCCGCTCTCTCACCGGCCACCACACCATGCTCCGTCCGGCCAGGAAGTAGCCGCCCACGGTGCCTCTGTTGGTTCTGCACATGGACTGGGGGACAGGAGTTGGGGGAGACCTGGGCTCAGGGCGCGTCTTTGGACCTCATTAGCCTTCTCAACACATTCCTCAGCCTTGTTTCAGGCTGAAGATTAACCCGCGCTCTGCTCCCCAATGGTTCACACCCCACCCCCACAACCTCTTCCCAGGCCCCCAGAGCCACCCAAGCCCTAAGCTGTTGTCCAGCTACCCAAGCCTGACTTTTCCGGGGCCCTGGTTCAGGCCATGGGCTTCTGTCAGCCATGACATAGATGGCGAACAGAGGCCTCACTTAGAATGCTGTCCCCGAGGACAGCCAACCAAGGATGGGAGGCAAAGAATGAGTGGTGATTAGGCCTCTTACGGCTATCAAAAGACTTATTTGGGGGGACAAGTCTCCCCCCTCCTTTCCCAAGTACCTGGTTTCTCCCTCAAGGATCTAGGCATCCTGCCCCTACTGCCACCTGCAGTTTCCCTGCGCCAGGCCCCAGAAACCTGGCCCCAGCAGCACCCCCCCCCCTAACTTCTCACCCACAAGCCGACACCAATGACCAGCAGGAAGTAAGCAGCAATGACCACGATGTCAGCAGGGTTGTCGATTAAGACCCTCTGCTCCTCCAGCTCTGGCGCCAAGCTTGCCTCTGTGTAGTTCTCCATTCTGTCCAGGATCTGCCCCTCAAGGGACCAGCCCCGGGGTTCTCTCAGGGGAGGGGTTAATGGTTACCTCAGGTGCAGTGAGCTGACAAATCACCCAGGCCTTGTCCCCCCTCCCCGCCTTTGTTTAGCTGAATCAGGTCACATCAAGACCGAAGGCTGGGCCTGGGGAGGTGGACCCTTTCAAGTCCAGGAACAGTCCTTCCTGGGCCTCAGCCCCTACCTCTTCCCTAGTGCCTCAGGCTCAAAATCACCCCTAAAACACGCCAACTTTTCAGCCTTGACCTAGGGAGTCTGGCTGAGTCAGCCCCTGGTTCTGACCAATCCAGAGGGAGCATCTTCAAACCCTCGCCTGACATTGCGAGTCCCCTGCTCAGAAGCACTCCATAGCTCTCCATCACAGTCAGGGCCTGCCACGCCCCAACCCCGCCCACCCTTGCCCTTTCCCCCAACCAAATCTAGTTTCCTTCCTACTCCTTTGCCCTGCCCAACTCGTGTATGTTCATACCCCAAACCTCTGCTTGGAATGCCTCCCTGTCTCCCAACAGCCAACTCCGACCCAGCCTTCAGTACCCAGCCCTGTTACTGCTTAGCAAAGACTTGCTTGCCTTTTCTGACACAGTTCCCAGCACACTGAGTGGCCCTCCTCTGGGCCCATCTCTGTCTCCCCAACAGGCTGGAGCCTCCCCAAGAGCGGGCGTGATGTGGTTCGTCCCCGGAGTTGGTGAAGAGCCGTGTCTCTGCCTGTCTTCTGGAATGGACCAGCCTTGGACGTCTGACCATGGCAGTTGGGTGCATGCCAGAGATGGGGAATTGAATGAATTATGTTTGGGGAATGCCTTAAAAGCAGACCCCCAAAATGAGAACTGGAGTGCAAGGACTTCACTGGGGAGGTGATCCCAATAGGGACTGTGAAGGAGTGAGAAGGAAGACAGAAAAAGGCAAAAAGCCAATGAAGGGTGTGTCCACAGACAGGTTACCACTGTGCACAATTGGAATCCAACCCCAGCGGGGAGGGGACCCTCTGAGACGGTGGAGAGCAACCTCAGAACTGACCCTCAAGCAGCCAGGAAGCTCGGGTGTCTCTTCGCCAACTCCTGTCTCTAACTAGTTAGAGGTACAGAACCCCCTTCCCCCACTTCAGCCCTGTGGGGTGCAAGAGCACACTCCTCCCCCAGAGAGCACCCTCCAGATACCTGGGAAGAGCTGGGGAGGCTAGGCATAGGGGCAGTGTCTACATATGACTTCCGGGTGGGCCGAGCACTGTGGGTAGGGCAGCCACATGTCTGCTCGGGGTGATGAATGTGAAGTGCCCGAGAGAATGCAGGCCAGTGTCAGAGGGTGCACTGGGGCTATTGACCCCACTGCAGCCTTCAAAGCACTTCAGGATGTGGCACCTGTTTCCTCTTTGACCTCATCGCCTGCGACTCTCCCCTTCGCTCGCTCTAATCCAGCCACACTGGCCTTCCCTTCCTCCCAGTGTGCCAAGCGCTCTCTACCTCCTGGCCTTTGCACCTGCTGCTTCCTGCACCCGGAATGCCCTCCTCATTCCTTCGCCTGGTTGGCTCTTTCTCAACCGCGTTGCAGCTTAGACATGACATTTTCACAGAGGTCTTCTCCGCCCAGCTGGGTAAAGTACTCCCTCCCCGCCTTCGCCGACTTCTCTATTTTCTCCTTCTCATTTCCCCACCTTTCCTTCATTCGCAAACATTTACTGAGCTCTTCCCACGTGCCCGATACCATTCTAGACACTGGAGAGACCATGCCATCCGACAAATAAATATGCCGTCTGACAGGCTCTCAGGAGCTTGCATTCCAGTTGCAGAAACAGATACAAAAAGCAACACGTAGACATGTATTTGTGATGGCGATATGAAGGCCTAGGGGGCTGCTGTGGGTAGGAACAAGGTGGGTGCACCAACTTTGGTTCATCACACTTGTCACTTGTCATCTCTCCCCCTGTGGATCTCAGCTCCGTGAGGGCAAGGAGCATGTCTGCTCAGTTCCCTATGGTCTCCCCAGCACCTGGAGTGGACCTGACGCAGCCAGTGTTCAGTAAACGCTTGGCAAATGAATGAATCGAGACTGGAGATGGCCCATTCGAGCATACTCAGTCCAGGAGGTGGTCACCCGCCAGGGGGTGGACGGCACTGTCCAGGGAGAATATGCGGAAGGGGAAGAGCAGGAGGCCTGGGAAGCGCAGGGAGAGGAGCCCCAGAGAGGAATCTGGAGGCTGCAAGCGGCCAGGGCAGATAACCCCTCACCTGTCTCTTCCCACACATGCTCTCTTTGGCTGCGAGCTCCTCCTTGAGCTGGAAGGGGCTCTGAGGGTCCACCTTTCCCATCCTCAAATGTGGACCCAGGAGTCCATGCCCCCTCCCTAGGGAACTGCAGGGTCCAAGGTAAAGGTTCTGGGGCTCAGAAAGGCCCCTGGGGCTTGGGGATTCAGATGGAGCCTGAGCCTCTCCTCACCTACAACCTGGCCCACCGCCCTCTGCCGGGCTTAGTTCAGGGTCACCTCCTTCAGGACGCCTTCTCTGACTCCCCGTTAGAAGCCTCCCTCTGGCTCCTCCAGCCCCAGCGCTTCCCTCAGCCACTGCCCCGTCCACACCAGTGAGACGGAAGCTGAGCCTTAGTGCCCAGACCCAAAGGGTGGGCGTACGCTGATGCTTCGGGAGGAGGGGGAACATCTGGAAACCAGACAAGAGGGAAGGGGTCGGGAGAATTGGGAAGGGAACAGACTAAGTGCTTATTTCAAAAATATAGAGGCCGTGGCGGGGGCGGGTGGCGTCGGAAAGGTTCTCCGGGCCCGGCTTGCGCTGTGCAGGCTCTGCCCGTCCGTGCAATCCCGCCCGGTGGCCTTCCTCTCGGGCAGGCGCCGCGGATACGCGGGCTGCAGCCGCAGGTCCGCTCCGGCCAGGGCGGCGCCTGGAACCGCTGCGGAAAGAACCGGCCCGAAGGGCGGGGCCGCGGCGCGGCTCCACTGCAGACACAGCACCAGCGCGACGTGGACCGTGGACCGTGTGTTTATGTAGAAAAAGTGCACAGAGCAGTGAGGGGGCGGGGAGGGGAGCGCCCGGCCTGGAGCCCCCTGCAGCGGGGCTCCCTGGGGTGGGAGCCAGTGAAGGGCTGGGAGGGATGCTGGTCCGTGCACGTCCCACGCCGGGGGCGCGTGGCTGTGGGATCGGCTGGGCCTTTCCTGAACTTGCCCTCGGAGGACGCGGAGTCAGGTACCTGGGGGCGTCTCTCTTGCGGGCGGTGCTCACAGGGTGGGGTGGGGGGAGCCCCAAGCTCCGAGAGCGCGGCCTTGGGGCGGGCACAGCACCGGTGGGGGGCGGGCGCGTTTGGGGAGGGGTCAGCCGAAGAGCTTGAGGAAGCAGGGCTGGCAGTAGGGCTTGCCGGCGCGCTCCTGGAAGGAGCCCTTGGTGAGCGCGCGCAGGCAGAAGGTGCAGGTGAAGTGGTCCGGGTGGAAGCGCCGGCCCAGGGCCGACACGCAGCGGCCGGTCACCGGGAGGCCACACGTGGCGCACAGCGAGCCGCGCCGCGCGTGGAAATGGTTCTCGCACAGCGGGCGGCCCTCGTGCTCGAAGAAGCTGCCCGCAGAGAAGGGCGCGAAGCACTCCTGGGGAAGGGGCAGGGGCAGGGGCAGGCAGAACCTCGCACCGGACGCCTCGCTCGAGGAACCGAACCACCCCGCTCGGCCCGGGACTCCGCAACCCCGCCGCCCCGCCGAGGGGAACCCCGCCTCGGAGTAGCCCGCCCAGGCCGTGTCCCCTTCCCGCTGCCCAGGCCCCGCCCCGCTGCCCAGGCCCCGCCCCGCTGCCCAAGCCCCGCCCCGCTGCCCGTGTCCCCACCCCGCTGCCCGTGTCCCCGCCCCGCTGCCCAGGCCCCGCCCCCAGCGCGCACCCTGCAGACGAAGCAGTCGGGGTGCCAGAGCGCGCTGAGCGCCGAGATGTAGTTGTCCAGGATGGGGCCCTGGCAGCCCTGGCAGCGCGGGGCGAACAGCTGCAGGAAGTCCCGGCGGCAGTAGGGGCGGCCCTCGCGCTCGTGGAAACCTGGGGGCGGGACGGAGCGGGCTGGAGGAAAGCGGTGCGGGCGCCCCAAGCCCTACGAGGCGTGAAACGGCGGGGCCCTTGGAAGGGCAGTCCGTCCGAGCGAGCAGGAGAGAGAGAGGGACAAGGTCTGGGGCGCGGCAGAGCGGAAGGGCATGGATGGGGTGGGGACCTGACGAGAGCAGGAAAAAACTCAAGGACTAAGGAGGACTTAGTGGCTGTCAAGGCCGCGAGGCGGGATGTGCAGCAGACCCATGGCTTCCAGGTGGGAGGCACGCTCACCCTCCTCTCCGAAGGGCTCCCCGCAGCTGACGCAGCAGAAATGCTCTGGGTGCCAGTGGGTGCCCAGGGCAGTAACCATCTTCTGTAGGAAATGAAAGTGGACACTGGTATGACCCTCCATCCCTTCTCCCCTCCCCCTCCCACCCTGAACCTCGGTGAGTGGGTTGAAGTATGAGTTAAGGCCAGGGAGACCTAAGGAGGAACTTGTGGTCAAAGAGAGAGGGGAAGAGGCCAAGGGGCAGGGCTAGGGAGTGGGGGTGTAGGGGGTGGGGGTAGGGGTGGGGCTGGAGGGAGGGGGCAGGAGTGGATGAAGTCCATCTCCCGGCCCCTTGGGTGAGAAGCGCCTAGCCTGTGGGTCAGGCAGGGCTCACATGTCGAATGGGTTGATTGCAGAGGCCGCATCGTGGGGAGAAGCGCTCGAAGTAGCACTCGGGGCAGAAGGGGGCTCCATCCTTTTCGAAAAAGCTGCTGCCTCCCAGGGCGGTGGAACAGCCACTACAAACGAAGTGCTCAGGGTGCCAAGCGCGCCCCAGCGCAGTCACCACCTGCGAGTCGGGGTCGAGGCCAGGGTCAGAGTGGCCCTTCGGCCACCATGTCCCCCGTGAGCCAAGGTTTACATTGCACTTTTCAAGTCACTCCGGCTGTAGGTGATGGAGATGCAGCCAGGTCCTCCAGCACAGGGCCTGGGGCCCACAATACTCTAGGAGCCCACGAAAATGTTGTAATTTCTTTTAAAATCAGAAGGGAAAAAACGAGCTACAAGAAAACTGTTTCATAGATAATATTAACATAGTCATCTTTATACTAACACAGTCATAAAATACAATTTTTACTATTTTTTAATGGAGGAAGAGACCTATGAAGGCAAACCTGGGTAAGGCCCACGAAAGTCATAATGCCTCCTGCTCTGCTCGGGTCGGGAATTCTGGGATGCAAGCAGGGCACTTTATCTGTCAGGAGGATCTACGTCAGTGGTTCTCAACCTTCTGGCCCTTTAAATACAGCTCCTCATGTTGTGACCCAACCATAAAATTATTTTCGTTGCTACTTCCTAACTGTAATGTTGCTACTGTTATGAATTGTCATGTCAATATCTGATCTGCAGGATGGTCTTAGGCGACCCCTGTGAAAGGGTCGTTCGACCGCCAAAGGGGTCGCGACCCACAGGTTGAGAACCGCTGACATAGGAGGCGACAGTAAGTGGTAGCTGGGTTGGAATTCTCACCCAGCTACTTTCTGTGTGAGTCTGAGCTTCAGTTTCCTCATTCATAAAATATGCGTAACAATAACACCCAGTTTCCGGAGTTATTGATTTAAAGGGGACAGCACAGAGGCTGGTGCTCAGTGAAGACGGGTCTGTGGGCCTCCACCTTGCAGAGCTGCACTTACTTGCCCAGCGATGGGTTTGTTGCAGGAGCCACAGAGGCCCTTGGCCTGGGTGGGAATGCCACGGCGGCTGAGGTCGGACTGCAGCAGCCCCAGCATGGTGTCTAGGCTGCCCTTGCTCGCAGGCCCCGGTGGGGATGGGGAGCCCTCGTTCACGGAGCTTGGCACCGGTGTCTGGGTTGGCCCTGGAGCTGGAAGCTACAACAGGGAGGATGTGAGTTGAGTCAGCAAGGCAACAGATGTGGGAAGGTCTAGAATGGGTTAGGCAGCCACAAAACCACATTGGCCCACCCTGCTGCCTGACTCACATGGTTCTGGACTCGGAAGTCGGAGAGTGAGGCCATCAGTCTGTCCAGCTCCAGGGTGGCCGAGGTGGCCGAAGGCTTTGGGAGAACAGGGGCTGGGCTGGGAGGTCTGTGAAGAACAACGTGGGTCAGCTCAGAGCCTCCCAGAGCAACGCTCCCTCCAGTAACTCAGGCATCCAAGACCAGTCGCCTCTCTCAGACCTGGCAACTGTGCCAAACTCACAGGCTGGGCCTTTTCTTGTCCTCAGGCTGGTCCTCCTTCTGCTCCCCGGCGGTCTCCTTGCTAGATGGGAACTGGGACATTATTTCATCTGCAGAGAGGAGAGAAGGGCAGTGGACACAGGGCCTGCTCTCCACACCCTCCCATGTAAGGCTTTGTGTCCTTTTAGCGGCTACTCTGGGAAATCCATGCCCCTTCATCTCTGCCCTGCCCTGCCCTGCCCTGCCCCAGCCCTCAAGGCCTGTTTCAGTAACCACGGTACCTGTGATGTTGAACTGAGTAGCATTAAGTTCCTGAAGCAACCGGTCCAGCTCACACAGTCCCGTGCCCAGGACACCGCTGGAAGAGGAGAATGGAGGAGCCGCAGGGGCCGCAGGCTTTGGGGACTGAGGCTTGCATACCGTGCTGGGGAACAGGGCGGGAGCGTGGGTTCAGGGTGGGGAATCGAAGACTCCTCGCCTGAGTCTCAGTTGGCGTCCCCACCCCCAGTTCTCAGGCCTCTTACCTGTACAGATGGTCCTTGTCCCCAGAGGCTCCAGAAGACTCCCCAGTCCCCATCTACAGAGAGGCGGACACATGCGTGGGGTGATCGACCAGTAGCTTGCCTCACTCAGGCCCAGACTCCCCCAGCCTTGGCCAGACTGGCCCTAGTGGTTGCCCTGGTCCACAGCATCTGATCTCACCTGCGGCTGGTGGCCATAGGGCAGGGGAGACGCGAGGGGCTCCGAGGGTCGCTCTTTTGGAGCCCCTGACCGTGGCATGTGTGAGGTGGTGGTCTCCAGGTCAGAGAGCAGGGCATCTGCAGGGAGGCCGTCAAGGTGAGAAGTTGAGAGGTCAAGGTTAGGGCCGAGACAGGGCCTTAAGATACCAAAGGATAAGGCTTCCCAGTGGGCAGTATTTGAGGACAGAAGCCAGTATTAAGAAGGGAACACAAGGCCAGACCAAGGCAGAGAAGTGGAAGGGTAGTAAGGAATATATTTGACCAGAATATCCCAACGGCTCATCCTGGGAGCCATGCACAAACCCAGCCGTCTGATTTTTTCCCCCTTAAAATCTTCCCTAATGCAGTCAAAATTGGCTCTTTACTGAAGCCAAAGTTGACTCCACCCCAAATTGCTCAATTGGCTACATGCCTGGCACCCAGCCTTCTGATTGGACGCTCTTTGCCACGCCCACTAATTCCTCCCCGGACCTAGCCCCGCCCACTCAGCGCTGGCTCACCTCCAGGCTCCACTGGGTCCCACCCTCTTCACCTCATTGGTGAGTCTGCAGGGACCTGCTTTCTGATTGGCTTATTCTCCACAGTACCAGTGCCCGCTACCCCTACTGAACAGCACCCCCTATTGCAGGGTGCTGGAACCCCTTCTGTCTCACAGTCGGAGGGCACAGCCTTCCAGCCCCAGTTCCGACAGACAGGGAGTACAAAATGCCTCCTCCTTCCACCCGGACACCACTACCACCCCACCCCACCCCCATCCCCTTTCCCTTCCAGAGCCCAGCAGTCCCTGCCCCCTCAGTCTTCACCTAGAGCACCACGGCGGGACCCTGACCCTCTCCTGGGCACCTACCAAACTTAGGGACCCTTAACTCTTTCCTCCGCCAAACCCCGGGCCAGGCCCCTTTCTTTTCCAGAACTTGATGTCAAAGCCTCCCTTTCCTGTCTACTTTCCCAGTCCCGGACCCAAGACCCCTCCAACCCCTCCCATCCCAGAGCCCCTGAGCCCCGGCGCGGCGCCCGCGGGCAGGCACGCACCTCCCGGCTCGTCCGCAGCTGGGGATGGAGGGGCAGGGAGAGGAGGGAGGGAGGGAGCGGCGGCCCGGGAAAGGCAGGAAGGGAGCGGCAGGAAGGGGGACGTGGAGTCGGAAAGGAGGCGCGGGTTGAGAGCAGAAGCGAGAAGACAGGAGGCAGGATGAGGAGATGCCGGGAGGGCCGGGGGGGGGGGGGGTCCAGGATGGGGAAGCGGGTCCAGAGGTCGATGCAGGGCTGGGCACAAGGGGACCCGGACCCCACTCACCCAGGTCCTCCATGGTGGGGCACAGGCGGACCACGCTGGGCTTGCAGGGCGGGGGCCGTGTCCGGTGGGGGCGGAGGGCGGTGGGGGGGGTGGGGAGGACGTCCGGGAGCTGGAGGCCCAGCCGTGACCATGTAAGGAAGCCGGGATCCGTTGGGATGGGGCTGGAGGGAAAGGTGGGGGGCAATGAAGGGGAGAATCCTGGGTGGGGGCGTGTAAGGGAGGGAGGGCTGCGGTCCACGCAGGCCCAGCCCGCCTGCCTGCTTGCGGGGAGGCAGCCACACCCCAGCCTTGGCCTCAGCTGCAGGGAGCCCCAGGCGGCCACAGCCAGAGTCTGGGAAGTGGCTCTTGCAGACCATGCCCGGATCGTCCGCCCAGCGCGACTCTCAGACACAAACCGAGGCCCCCAGGCAGACACCTCTCAAAGTTAGCACCCCGAGTCTCAGAGCCCCCTGCCACCCAGGCCTTTCCTGAGAGACTTGCTCCAGGCAGAATTTTGGGACTGGAGCAGAAATGATGTTCTTAAAGCTCAGGCAGATCCCAGGTTCAGAGACTTTCCCTTAGAGACCCAGACAAACAATGACATAAACAGAGACCCCAAAAGGCACAACACTAAACACAAAGAAATCTCTCAGACACAGAGACAGACACGATGAACCCTCCTCAGACGGTAAAGCAGGACCTTTCCTCCAAGACTTGAAAACAGACATACAGTTGAACTGAAACCCAGGCCCATGCAGACCGAGAAAACACTCCCAGGCAGCCGGACCCCAGCCCGCCTTCAAGACAAAGCCCTTCCTCAACAGGGCGGCGGCCCAGACCTGTCCCAAAAGAAGTCCTTCCCAAGATACCGATGAACACAGTGAAGGAAGCAAGATGCAAACTCCAGCCAGCCACAAAGGAACAAGAAGACTTCCCTGGACTGAGACCCTGAGAAATCAAGATTGAAGCGAGCCCAGCCAGCATGGCTCAATGGTTGAGCATTGACTTGTGAACCAGGAGATCACAGTTCAATTTTGGTCAGGGCATATGCCTGGGTTGTGGGCTCGATCTCCAGTAGGGGGCATTCAGGAGGCAGCTGACCAATGATTCTCTCTCATCATTGATGTTTCTCTCCCTCTCTCTCTCTCCCTTCCTCTCTAAAATCAATAAAAATAAAATTTTGGAAAGATTGAAATGAGACACTCTATAGTTGGTATAGACAGACACAATGGTGCTGCAGCCACAGGACTGTGGGTCTCAATCCAGACCTGAGCACTTCAGTCTTCAAGGCCTTTAGCGGGCCACATGAGCTGCTGTGCCCACCACCATGCCACGAAAGAATGGATTTCCTCTCATTGCATTTATAAGATATATTGATAGCATCATTGCAAATTATTCCATACAAAATGGTTGTTTTGTTGGGTGGAGAGAGTATTTAATATTTCACATAGGCTTTGATTTAATTGTGTAGTTTTAATTATTATTTTTAAAAAATTTTATTTTTATTGATTTCAGAGAAGAAGGGAGAGGGCGAGAGAAACATCAATGATGATAATCATGGATTGGCTGCCCCCTGCACATCCCCTACTGGGGATCGAGCCCACAACCTGGGCGTATGGCCTGACTGGGAATCGAACCATGATATCCTGGTCCATAGGTCGCTGCTCAACCATTGAACCACACCAGCTGGCCTATTATTTATTTACTAGGGGCCTGGTGCATGAAGATTCGTGCATTGGGGGTGGGTCCCTCAGCCCGACCTGCACCCTCTCCAATCTAGGAGACTTCACGGGAACCCTCTCCAACCCTGGAGTTTCTGTCTTTGCAATCATATGAGCAAATTGTCTGAGATCCCAACCCAGCTTGGTTTGTTGCTCACAGAATAATAGAGGCATTTTTTTTCCCTTGCTTCGTTGGTGGAGATTTCCTGGAAGTTTTAGGATATCTTCCCTAGACACTCTGATTTTACTTATGTCTCTCACCTTTGCTTTCCCTCCATCCCCCACCACAACAGTAACTTGCTCCAGGCTCTTTGCTTTCGATCTGTCTGCCACCAGAACTACAATTCCCAGCATTCCTGGTGCTCCCCGCACTCTAGGTTTTCCCTTCCTGCTGTCTCCATCCCACTGCCTCCCACATTGCCATGTTCCCCCAAGCTGCCATCTCTCCTGCTCTGCTCTCCACTGGGTGCCTGTGTATGCAAATGAGCCCACCATCTTTGCTGGGTTAATTTGCATATTCACTCCTGATTGGCTGGTGAGCATAGCAAAGGGATGGTTAATTTACATGTTCCTCTTTTATTATACAGGAGTGAGTGAGTTAGTTAATCCTCACCTGAAGATATTTTTTCCATTGATTTATTTAGAGAGAGTGGAAGAGAGAGAGGGAAGGAAGGGAAGAGAGAGAAACATTGATGTGAGAGAGACACATTGATTTGCTGCCTCCTTGCATGTGCTCCAACCAGGGCCAGGTATCAAACCTGCTACCCTTCAATGTGTGGGCCAATGCTCTAACCACTGATCACACCAGACAGGGCTGTCATTTTTATTTAAAATGTTAACTTCTTACAGTGCACACCTTTTTGGATGTGGAATGGAGGTATACAATGCTGTTGTAGATGGAGTAAATGCTTAAAACAAGACTAACAAGGGTACAATAGGGTACAATCCTTGTTTTAAACTGTAATTCAGAAAAAATATAATAAGAATCATGGTGCCATAGATAGTTCTCGATGGTGCAGTTGAATATCCAACTCCAAAGTTTTAATCCCAACCCCAGAAGGCTGGGCTCTTCTTCATCTCACAGGCCCCTCGGTCTCAGCTTCTCACTCCTGAGTCTGCAGCCCATCGTCCTGGGGCCCAGTTCCATCCTCTCGTCGGTCCTCAGTGGTTACTCCTGCTTAGCCTCCTCCCCGTGCCACTCCGAGGGACGCCTTCTTCTTGCCAATTCGTTCCTGGGTCCCCTCCAAGGGGATATCAAGAGTCTAGGCTGGGACCCCTGTTCCCCACTTCAACTCCCATCACCACAGCCAGAAAAGCGTCAGTCAGGGGACCTGCTTCTTCGCCTGCTGCCTCCACCAGCTCCACTAAGGCCAGAGCCCGCTTCCGTGTGCACTGCTCTGGCCCCAGGACCCAGCGTGCACAGTGGACAGCCATCCGGGGCCGGCCCAGGCGGAGTACCTCACCCATTGACTCTAGGCTACCTTGGGATCCCAGGTGGATACGGCCCAGAGCCTCTTCCAGTTCCTCCTCCAGCCCCGGCAGCAGGAAACGGCCAGCAGCCTCCAGTGCCTCCTCAGCCTCTGAGCCCAGCAGGGGCTGGCCTGGCGGGGGAATGGGCCCCAGGGCTGCCCCACAGCCCCGGCAGCCATGCAGGTGGTGCATGACCGGCCAGGCTGCGCTGGGTGATAGGTCTCGAAGAGGTACCAGGTCCATCTGGGCTTCAGCAAAGCTGCCAGCTAGCAGGGCCCGGAAGAAAGGGGAGGCAGCAGATGAGGCAGCTCGCTGGGCGGGGAGCCGGAGGCCTGAGTCCAGGAGGAAGTGCAGATCCGGGGCTGGGATGGGAGCCGGGCCCAGCAGAGGTTCATAGTGGCAAGGGGAGGGCGGGTCTAGGTCCAAGGGGGTTGCAGGTGGCGGGGCTGGGCTCACAGTGGGAGACACCAGGCTGTGGAGGCAGGAAAGGGAGTCTGCAGCGAAGAAGAGGAAGAGCGGGTGCGGGGCTGGCCGCGTCAGCGCCGAGAGGAGGAGTCGGAGGCCGCCCTGGTCCAGAAGGAGCCGGCGCCACAGAGAGGGCTTCCTATGGGGAGAAAGAGAATCTTTCAGAAGGGGGAAAGGTGCGACTGGGCAAGAGCAACCTTGCTCCCCTGGCCCCTGCAAGGCACTCCCATCCTCCTCACCGACAAATGAAGGGCAAGGTCAGCGCGCAGGCCACGCGGTCCTCAGGACTCCCGGAGAGCAGCAGGTGGGTGAGGGCCCCCACTCCGAAGGGCGACTCCGCCTGCACCGTCAGGTTCTGCAGAAGCATTTCACCTGCAGCGATGGGCAGAGTGGGTCAGGGTGGGGCGGGAAGGGTAACACAGGCTTCCAGGCCCCAGAAAGGAAGGTGGGTAACACCTCAGGGCAAGAAACCAGGGCACGGGAAAGGAGGCTGCCGCAGGCCCCGGAGGGATGGGGCCCAGAGACTAGGAAGTGGAAGTGAGGGTAGGAACAGGAAGTGGGAGGGCAGGGAGTAAGCCGGGGCCCTCAGGGCTGAGACTGGACCAGGAGACAGGGCAGCCCCTGGTAGTGCTGGATATGGGGGTTGGGCCTGAAAGGACATGACGCCTGAGCCTGGGCTCACAAGTCAGTGACACTGCCGAACTGAGAGTAGTTTAGGGAAGGAAATGCCAACAGGTACAGTTCTAAATTGTGGGGCCCCAAAGCCTGGGCCAGGTACGGAGCAGGACTCTGCAGGCTGGGATGGTGGAGCAGGATGGGGCGGATGGTGGGCTGAGGGCAGTGAGGGACCGAGGGGTGGTAAGGCGAGGTTCGGGGCTCACTGAAGGGTAAGTGGAAGACAGAGCGGAAAGGGGCAGGGACATACCTAGCTCCCGGTGCTGGCTGCGCAGACTCGGGGGCCGGGCACGCAGCGTGGGCCAGTCGTCCGGGGCGACACCCAGCACCAGCCAGGCTCGCAGCAGCGCAGCACCATAGCTGCACACGAAGGCCTCGAGGCAGGCAGGGTTGCAGGTGAGGCGCGCCAGGATGCGCAGTGCGCGTGGGCTCGGGGGGCCCGGCGCCCTCGTCACGTAGGCCAGCAGGCCGCACAGGGCCGGGCCCGTCACCAGCGCCCCGCTTGGGTCTGGCGCCTGGGAGAAGCGTGAAAGCAGCAGCAGCGCTGGCCCCTCGCGGCCCCAAGACTCCTCGGTGGCAGGGCTGCGGCCTCGAGGCGTCCGCACCAAGGCTGGGCCCCGGGCGGGACTGGCTGCCTGGGCCTGCTCAGGGGGCGCAGGCGATGGAGGAGGCCGTGGACAGCGCTCTGGAGACCGGTCCGGAGAGATGTCTTCCGGGCCTGCGGCGTAGCCCTCGGATATCAGCCACGACCTGCGGAGGAGAGAAGGAGGAGGCTGAACTCAGAGCCAAGGCGAGGGAGCAGGTCCAAAAGGAGGTGACAGAAGCCCGGAAGAGGAGGTGGCCAGAGAGGAGATAGGGGAGGAAGAGAGGGAAAACCCCAAATCATTCAGCAATCACTGCTGCCTGTCTGTGCCAAGCCCCATTTTAGGTGTGGAGTTTGAGAAGCGACGCATACAGATGAAAGGAATAGAAAAGAGCCGAGGGAGGGAAAAGTTGACACTGGAAACCGGTGGTGATGGTAGCCCCCACTGAGAAGGTGAGACCTGATCAAGGAGTCCAGGAGGAAGAGTGCTCGAGGCCGACAGAACCGCAGCCAAAGAGGCCCCGAGAGTCCTGCCGGCCACGTGGAGGAACCAGCCAGGAGGCCAGTGTGCAAGAGCGGAGCGGACACAGGGGGAGCCACAGGAGACGAAGTCAGAGAGTTCACAAGACAGCTGACAGCGGCACAGTATGTTCACTTATTCTTCACAGCTGCATGGGGAAGGCATGCCCGCTATCCTCCATTTTGCAAAGAAGTTAACTTTCCCGTGATAACCGGTGGCACCAAAATAAGAATGTGGGCTCCAGAGCACACCATCACAGCCAGAGCACCTTCCACCTTCCAGGGGACCTCTCTGGGCCCCAGAGTTCAGAGGTCCTGGGGTGGAGCCAAGGTCAAGGGGGGACGCAGGGGCGAGAAGGTGCACTTAATGGGCACTAGAAAGTGGTCATCGCTGGGGAAAACAAGGGATCAGGAGTGAATAAAAGTCTTACTGAGACAGAGGGGTGAGGGTGGTGGAGAGAGCCAGAGCAGACACAAACCCCATCCCAACGCCCAGGGAGGGGCTCACCTGAGGCTTCGGAAGCTTCCGGCTTCTGCCCGCTCAGGGGTCCGCTCCTCAGGAAAGTCCCAGGAAGCGGCTTCTTTTCCCTCTTCTTCCTCGTCACCAAGCTCGCCACACAGCTGCCCGGCCAAGAGCGGGACAAGCCCCAGAGCCTGCAGCCGGCCCAGGGCCCCTGTATCATAGAGGAAGCCCACAAGGGCAGCCACGACACGAGGGTGCCAGGCGCTGGCATGAGGATCCCGCAGGAGTTCCATCAGCAGCTCCAAACCACCAGCATCCCGCAGCCGGGCTCGGTTGATGGCCTCCCGGCAGAGTAGGCACACAGCCCGCACCAGGGGCTGCTGGGAGGCTGGGCCAGCCCCACCGGGACCTCGGCGCTGCTGGAGCTCACCCAGCAGCACCTCCACGCCACCAGCGTTGCCCAGGGCAGGCCGTACCAGGCCCTGGGCACACAGGTTGGCAAGGATCAGGATAGCTGACTCGCGGACTGTCCTTTTGGGATGGGAGGCTAGACTGACCAGTGGGCCTAGTCCTCCACCCAGACTTAGCTGCTCAGCACAGGCACGGGAGCAGCCTCGACTCAGCTCCAGGAGGGCACGGACGAGGGCCAAGGTCAGCGCAGGGTCTGGGGGAGCAGCCAGAAGCTCAGCCAGTGGGCGCACTGCTCCCTGCTGTGCCAGGACCAGGCGGTGCTGGGGGGAGTCCGCCAGGTTGCGGAGGGCGCGAATCACGCTCTGCAAGCAATGTGAGTCCTGGTAGGCCGTCAGGCTCTCAATGAGTAGGGGAACAGCACCTGGAGAGGGAAGGGGAGGACACAGAGTGAGCAAAGACAGAAATCCAAGCCCCTGTCCCACCCCAACCTAACGCCACCCTCACAGCCTTCTCACCAGCAGAATGAATGTCCGCACAGCTCTCAGCTTCCATGGCTAAGTTGCCCAGAGCACGGGCTGCTCGGTTCTGGATGCTGTCTGTCTTCACACACTGAAGAATAGTCACTGCAAGAGAATTTGGCCTCTTGAGGGTTCTATCCCTTCTTGTCTCTCTCATTAACTGCCTCAAGAATGTGATCTGAGAGGGTGAGTAAAGGCCTCCAGGAGAAACTAACATGGGGTTTAGAAGGTTAAATAGGTAGGGATTTAGTAGAAGGATGATGGATGGGGCTGTAACAGGGTATTTCAGGTTTGGAACCAGCCTTTGCAAGGGTCCAGAGGGGAGACCCAGTGTCTGCCATGACCTCATGAAGGGCTTGAATGCCAGGCCAAAGAATCAGGGTTTGAATTTGAGGGCACTGGGAGCCACATCAGGCTTTAAGAACCGGAATGGCGTGACAGAATCTGGCAGCCAGGAGAGAGAATGGATCATAGGAGGGAGGGGGGGAGAATAAGGCAGGGGAGCATCAAGGAAGTTGGTGCAATAGTCCAGGTGAGAAAGGACAGCGGCTTAAACCAAATCAGTTACCAGCGCAGCCCAGGACATGGGCACAGGGCTCTGGGCACACGATGGAAGAGGGAGAAAAGTGGATGGATTCAGCAGATATTTAAAAGGCAGAATAGTGACCGAATGATGGGGGTTATACACTAATAATAACATATTTAATTTATTGAAGACTAATTAATGTGCCAGACCTCCTGTCAAACATATTTTGGTCCAGATGCATTTTATGCACATTTAAAATATATTGATGTTTCATTACCCCCAAATTTTAAGATTTTGTCGAAATTGGCATAATATTGCCTGGCTGGTGTTAATCAATGGTTGTTCAATTTCCTGTCATGGCACATGGGTTGCGGGCTCAAGCCCCAGTAGGGGGCATGTAGGAGGCAACTGATCGATGATTCTCTCTCATCATTGATGTTTCTATCTCTCTTGAAATCAATAAAACACTTTTTTAACCCGGAAAATTTCATACAGGCTATTAAGTAAACTGTAGTCACAACGTTGCCGCTAGGGGCGCCAACTTAGCTGGGAAACAGAAAAGCTTGCTGTCTTGTTAGGATTTGTTAACTGCTTGTTTTTAGCTCGAAGCACCCAGTTCATGTTTAGAGTATCTGTGTTCTATATCTGTGCTTCATTTTCTCCCACCTCCAGTTATGCGAGGTAGCTATTATCATCCCATTATGCAACAAGGAATCCTAGCCTCTAGGGGTCTGGCTGACTGCAGAGCCCACTTTCCTGACCACTGCATCTTCTGAGCTCTAGCTCATCAAATGACAGCCCTGCACAGGGCCGGACGTGCAGGAGACACTATCTGCCATGAATCTCATAAATGCAGGGTAAACATCATCTCAAAGTCACCAAATAATCCCTTTAGCCTCCCCAGCCCAGATGCGAGGGAGACATGGCTGTAATTATTGATCTGAGAGGCGAGTATAATCTAAAATCTAACGAGGCGTGAAAGCTTGAGCAGTGTGGGCACCGCGCTGTCATGACGCACGCTCTTCCAGGATGCAACACAAAGAACTCAAGACGCCGCCAAAGCGCCGACAAGGAGGGGGAGTGCCTGGAAGCCTTCTGGGACGTGGGGGCGGAGCACTTACCCAAAGACAGAATGCCTCCGAGTCTGCGCACTTCAGTCCGGCACGCCCCTTCCGTACAGCAGTCAGCTAGGATGCTCAGCGCCAAGTCCAGGGTCTTGCGCAGGCGCGCAGGCGGCGAGGGCGTCGACAAGGACGCTGAGGAGGGGGCGGGGCCAGCCGAAGGGGCGGGGCCATCCGTAGCCGCCGACTCGATCGACGAAGGGGAGGAGCCGGGGCCAGC
Organism: Myotis daubentonii; assembly: GCF_963259705.1. Taxonomy (NCBI): domain Eukaryota; kingdom Metazoa; phylum Chordata; class Mammalia; order Chiroptera; family Vespertilionidae; genus Myotis; species Myotis daubentonii. The sequence goes on from NC_081843.1 coordinate 9,019,254, forward strand.
CAGGGACGGGGCGGGACCCGCTGCCGACGCTCGCCGTAGCAGCGCCAGAAGGGGGAGGAGCCCGCCGCGTGCCCGGAAGCGCTCGATTCCCCCCGCTGCCTTGACGTGGCGCGTGCGGAGAGCTAAGAGCGCACGGCCCAGGGGTGTCTCGTTGGTAGCTGTGTCCTTTGTCCCACCTAGACCCTCCCCGGCCGCCGCTGTGAGCTGCGCGAGGCAGAAAGAGAGCGAGTCCGTAGGGGTTGGTTTCGCAGCCGCCATCTTGGCTCGGGCCTAAGGCTCCGCCCCCGTCCAGCCTCTGATCTGAGGGAGCGGAACTGGAAGAGAGGGACGTAGCCAAGCACCGCCTCTCTGACGCTTTTTAAATAGCGCCACCGCAGTTATTAAGCAAGTCGGAAGTTGTAGTTCTCGGTCCCGGTACTCTGACTCTTGCATAGTCGCAGAAAGCACTTCCAGGGCAGGAGTTACCTAATGGTTGCGCGAGGCCAAGCGACGCGTCGGGTGCATGCTGGGATATGTAGTCCACGCCAGGCTTACACGCCCGGTCTTGCTGGTGCGTCTGGAGTTCCCAGGCAGGCGACCATGGAGTCTCAGTATCGTGCTGCACCAGGTGATGTGGCTAGGCCGCCCCCAGGGTGTCCTCCGCAGCGACCACCTTTTCCTTCGGGCTCGTTTCGCCGCCCCCAACGGAGCGGGTACCGAAGTCAGCTCTGAGGTATTGAGAATCCCGAGCCAGGACCAAAGTGTCTAATACTTGACAGCGGCCGCAGATGGGGAGCTCCTGATCCGTCAGTTGAATGAGAGGATTAACCTGAGGATTAACCTATAGAAACCACTCGCTGCCACTTCCCAGAGCATCACGGGCTAGTAGATATTTGCATTTTCGTCCACACTAGCCTCTGGATTTGGGGAGAAAGAAGCCCTGCCAAAAACAAATGTCCCGCAATCTCCAAAGCCTTTCAGAGTCAGGAGTGTGGACTGAGCCAAGCCTACGTCCCTGACCTCATTCACCAAAGCAGCAAATTGGGCGGCAAACCCTACTGCTGTCTGGAGTGTGGCAAGAACTTCCAACCAGGCTTCACATCTGGTTAAGCATTACTGCGGACGGAGCTATTAAATACAGGAGAAACCACTACGTCATCCCGAGGACATGGGGGGAGAGGAGGGGAGGAGTCATAACCTCCAGAAAGTGTAACATAAAGAATGCAGTGTTTTTCACCCGAACTTCAGAGAGTGCCAAAACGAAAGCAATGATTTTCACCCTAACTTCAGAAAGTGCCAAAACGAATGCAATGATTTTCACCCTAACTTCAGAGACGGCCAAAACGAATGCAATGTTTTTCACCCTAACTGCACAGACTGTCAAAAGGAAAACAATGTTTTGGGGTTTTTTTTGCAGAATTTTATTAGTATGGAATAACAAGTATATAAAACAGAATTTAATAAAACATTTTATAAAGCAAAGGCACAAAGTCATCAGAAGAGTTCTACTGCAATAACACAGCTCAGGGACACAGTGTGGCCTCAGGGCCACAGGCACTGCTGACAAACTCCGGACTTCACAGGGGGCCCTGGCCCAGGTTCCCCAAAGCAGACAGGGGCACCGCTGGTAGAGCTTCATTATGTAGCTTCCTATTTCCACTAGACTTGAAGGCCACTATTGAATCTAAGTTTCCAATACAGTGGATTAACCCTTACAAAAAGAAATCTACTTCCTTCGCCCATTCTATAAGTACCAAGTACAGTTTCGCCTAAAACTTCCATTTGCCATCTCACACGTCCCCCAGTGAAAAGTGCAGTAACTGGGATCCTGTGTCAGCAAGCCTTCTTGGACTTGCCACCATCTGAACACACAGCAGCAGGGGGGCTCTGGTCCACCAGAAACAGCTGCACCCGGCGGTGTCCCCTTCCCAGCTCCATAGTCTCCGCCAGGAGGCCTCCAGGCCAAGGAACAAGTCTTGGCTGACAAGGGGCGTCTCACTAGCCATCACTCTCTTCAGAGGAAGAGGAGAGCTGAAGGTCCTCTTGGAGGACAGCCCAGGGGCCCTGTGACGGAGTCCCTCTGACTTGTCTGAGGTGAGGAGGGCTCTGAACAGCAGACCTGGGCTTCTCAGCAGGAGGGCTGGAGGGAGCTGTCACCAGCCTGCAGCTCCACTGGCCTCCATGGAATCTCTTAAATGCCATTCTGATGGGCTGGTATGGAATCCGGGGACTTGGTGGGACCTGGCAGGGCTGCAGGGTCTTGGCCAGAGGGCCGACGACCTGCGGAGGCTGGAGGTCTGCTGTGTGCTTGCTCTTCTGGGGGCACAGGCAGGGCCTGATTCTGCTTTTCTTTTTGGCCTTCTGGCAGAGCTGGATGGATGTCTGGGCAGCTCTCTTGCCTGGTGCCTTGGTGCTGAGATTGGAGTCCTGGCACCCACTCTGTGCAGCAGGATGTGGCATGCTGCGCGAGTTTCCATCAGGGAACCTGGCTTGTTCCTGAGACATCAGGGTGTGGCCCAGGCCATGGGTGCTGGAGCCAGAATGGGGCTTGTGCATCTGCTGGACAAAGCGTGCGCATGCTGGCTGAGGGGTGTCAGTGACAGGAACTGACCGCCCAGGATTTAGCCCAGAAGGTGAGCAGGCGCTCCCCTCAGCTTTTTTGAAAGGAGGCGCTGGGGATCTCACCTCAGGTTTCCTGCCAGGTGACCCAGGGCTGAGACAGGGGTCTTGCACAGGCTTCCTCTTGCTGGTGGGGATGGGCATCGGCCGGGTGGGACGATGCCTGAGATACACCTCCTCTGGTGTGCGAGACTTTCGGGCCCTCTGTGTCTGCTTCCCTTTCTGGACCTTCAAGGATCTGCAGGGGCCCGGTTCTGGGTGATGATCCGCCATTGGCCACACCGCCTAAGACCTTCAGGTCTTTCCTTCTGGGCTGTGGACTTCTGGAACTCCTGCTGTGACTGGGTTGGCTGGGGCTCAGATCTCAGACCTGGTGCAGAACCAGGGCACTGACTGCAGAGCTGGAGCACTCTCAGGAAAGAAATGCTGTTCACCCTGACTTCAGCTAGAGCTAAAAGGAAACCAATGCAATGATTTTCACCCTAACTTCAGAGAGTGCCAAAAGGAAACCAATGCATTTCATCCTAACTTCAGGGAGTGCCAAAAGGAAACCAATGCATTTCATCCTAACTTCAGGGAGTGCCAAAAGGAATGCAACGTTTTTCAACCTAACTTCAGACAGTGCCAAAAGGAAACCAATGCTTTTTTCATCCTAACTTCAGCGAGTGCCAAAACCAATGCAATGCTCTTAACCCTAACTTCAGAGAGTGCCAAAAGGAAACCAATGCTTTTTTCATCCTAACTTCAGTGAGTGCCAAAGGAAACCAATGCAATGGTTTTCACCATAAGTTCAGCGAGTGCCAAAAGGAATGCAACTTTTTTCAACCTAACTTCAGAGACTGCCAAAGTGAGTGCATCATGTATCATCCTAACTTAGGAGAGTGCCAAAACCAATGCAATGTTTTTCATCCTAACTCAGGAAAGTGCCAAAATGAATGCAGTGTTTGTCGCCCTAACTTCAGAGTGCCAAATGAATGCAATGTTTTTTATTCTAACTTCAGAAAGTGCCAAAAGAATGCAATTTTTTTTCCCGAACTTAAGAGATTGCCAAAACGCAAGCAATGTTTTCATCCTGACATCAGAGAGTGCCAAAATGAATTCTGTTTTTTATTAGAACTCCAGAAAGTGTAAATGAATGCAATGTTTTTCACCGTAACTTCGTAGAGTGTCAAAAGGAAAGCAATGTTTTTCATCCTAACTTCAGCGAGTGCCAAAACCAGTGCAATGCTTTTCATCCTAACTTCAGAGAGTGCCAAAGGAAACCAATGTTTTTCTTCCTAACTTCAGTGAGTGCCAAAAGGAATGCAACGTTTTTCATCCTAACTTCAGCGAGTGCCAAAACCAATGCAATGCTTTTAACCTTAACCTCAGCGAGTGCCAAAAGGAATGCAACGTTTTTCACCCTAACTTCAGAGAGTGCCAAAATGAGTGCAATGTTTTTCTTCCTAACTTAGGAGAGTGCCAAAACCAATGCAATGTTTTTCATCCTAACTCAGGAAAGTGTCAAAAGGAAACCAATGCTCTTCATCCTAACTTCAGAGAGTGCCAAAAGAATGCAATGTTTTTCATCCTAACTGAAGAGATTGCCAAAACGCAAGCAATGTTTTTCATCCTAACATTAGAGAGTGCCAAAATGAATTCTGTTTTTTATCCGAACTCCAGAAAGTGTCAAAATGAATGCAATGTTTTTTATCCTAACTTCAGAAAGTGGCAAAAGAATGCAATGTTTTTCATCCTAACTGAAGAGATTGCCAAAATGCAAGCGATGTTTTTCATCCTAACATCAGAGAGTGCCAAAATGAATTCTGTTTTTTATCCGAACTCCAGAAAGTGTCAAAATGAATGCAATGGTTTTCACCCTAACTTCATAGAGTGTCAAAAGGAAAACAATGTTTTGGGGTTTTTTTTGCAGAATTTTATTAGTATGGAATAACAAGTATATAAAACAGAATTTAATAAAACATTTCATAAAGCAAAGGCACAAAGTCATCAGAAGAGTTCTACTGCAATAACACAGCTCAGGGACACAGTGTGGCCTCAGGGCCACAGGCACTGCTGACAAACTGCAGACCTCACAGGGGGCCCTGGCCCAGGTTCCCCAAGGCAGACAGGGGCACCGCTGGTAGAGCTTCATTACGTAGCTTCCTATTTCCACTAGACTTGAAGGCCACTATTGAATCTAAGTTTCCAATACAATGGATTAACCCTTACAAAAAGAAATCTACTTCCTTCGCCCATTCTATAAGTACCAAGTACAGTTTCGCCTAAAACTTCCATTTGCCATCTCACACGTCCCCCAGTGAAAAGTGCAGTAACTGGGACCCTGTGTCAGCAAGCCTTGTTGGATTACCACCATCTGAACACACAGCAGCAGAGGGGCTCTGGTCCACCAGAAACAGCTGCACCTGGTGGTGTCCCCTTCCCAGCTCCATAGTCTCCGCCAGGAGGCCTCCAGGCCAAGGAACAAGTCTTGGCTGACAAAGGGTGTCTCACTGGCCATCGCTCTCTTCAGAGGAAGAGGAGAGCTGAAGGTCCTCTTGGAGGACAGCCCAGGGGCCCTGTGACGGAGTCCCTCTGACTTGTCTGAGGTGAGGAGGGCTCTGAACAGCAGACCTGGGCTTCTCAGCAGGAGGGCTGGAGGGAGCTGTCACCAGCCTGCAGCTCCACTGGCCTCCATGGAATCTCTTAAATGCCATTCTGATGGGCTGGTATGGAATCCGGGGACTTGGTGGGACCTGGCAGGGCTGCAGGGTCTTGGCCAGAGGGCCGACGGCGTGCGGACGCTGGAGGTCTGCTGTGTGCGTGCTCTTCTGGGGGCACAGGCAGGGCCTGATTCTGCGTTTCTTTCTGGCCTTCTGGCAGAGCTGGATGGATGTCGGAGCAGCTCTCTTGCCTGGTGCCTTGGTGCTGAGATTGGAGTCCTGGCACCCACTCTGTGCAGCAGGATGTGGCATGCTGGGCGAGTTTCCATCAGGGAACCTGGCTTGTTCCTGAGACATCAGGGTGTGGCCCAGGCCATGGGTGCTGGAGCCAGAATGGGGCTTGTTGTGTGTCTGCTGGACCCTGTGGGTGGCATCCTGGACAAAGCGTGGGCATGCTGGCTGAGGGGTGTCAGTGACAGGAACTGACCGCCCAGGATTTAGCTCAGAAGGTGAGCAGGCGCTCCCCTCAGCTTTTTTGAAAGGAGGCGCTGGGGATGTCACCTCAGGTTTCCTGCCAGGCGACCCAGGGCTGAGACAGGGGTCTTGCACAGGCTTCCTCTTGCTGGTGGGAATGGGCATCGGCCGGGTGGGACGACGCCTGAGATACACCTCCTCTGGTGTGCGAGACTTTCGGGCCCTCTGTGTCTCCTTCCCTTTCTGGACCTTCAAGGGTCTGCAGGGGCCCCGTTCTGGGTGATCCGCCATTGGCCACACCACCTAAGACCTTCAGGTCTTTCCTTCTGGGCTGTGGACTTCTGGAACTCCTGCTGTGACTGGGTTGGCTGGGGCTCAGATCTCAGACCTGATGCAGAACCAGGGCACTGACTGCAGAGCTGGAGCACTCTCAGGAAAGAAATGCTGTTCACCCTGACTTCAGCTAGAGCTAAAAGGAAACCAATGCAATGATTTTCACCCTAACTTCAGAGAGTGCCAAAAGGAAACCAATGCATTTCATCCTAACTTCAGGGAGTGCCAAAAGGAATGCAACATTTTTCAACCTAACTTCAGACAGTGCCAAAAGGAAACCAATGCTTTTTTCATCCTAACTTCAGCGAGTGCCAAAACCAATGCAATGCTCTTAACCCTAATTTCAGAGAGTGCCAAAAGGAAACCAATGTTTTTCATCCTAACTTCAGCGAGTGCCAAAAGGAATGCAACTTTTTTCAACCTAACTTCAGAGATTGCCAAAATGAGTGCATCATGTATCATCCTAACTTAGGAGAGTGCCAAAACCAATGCAATGTTTTTCATCCTAACTCAGGAAAGTGCCAAAATGAATGCAATGTTTGTCACCCTAACTTCAGAGTGCCAAATGAATGCAATGTTTTTTATTCTAACTTCAGAAAGTGCCAAAAGAATGCAATGTTTTTCATCCTAACTTAAGAGATTGCCAAAACGCAAGCAGTGTTTTCATCCTAACATCAGAGAGTGCCAAAATGAATTCTGTTTTTCATCAGAACTCCAGAAAGTGTAAATGAATGCAATGTTTTTCACCTTAACTTCATAGAGTGTCAAAAGGAAAGCAATGTTTTTCATCCTAACTTCAGCGAGTGCCAAAACCAATGCAATGCTTTTCACCCAAACTTCAGAGAGTGCCAAAAGGAAACCAATGTTTTTCTTCCTAACTTCAGTGAGTGCCAAAAGGAATGCAACGTTTTTTCACCCAAATTTCAGAGAGTGCCAAAAAGAAACCAATGCTTTTCATCCTAACTTCAGAGAGTGCCAAAAGGAAACCAATGCTTTTCATCCTAACTTCAGCGAGTGCCAAAACCAATGCAATGTTTTTAACCTTAACATCAGCGAGTGCCAAAATGAATGCAATGTTTTTCCTCCTAACTTAGGAGAGTGCCAAAATCAATGCAATATTTTTCATCCTAACTTCAGAGTGCCAAATGAATGCAATGTTTTTTCATCCTAACTTCAGAAAGTGGCAAAAGAATGCAATGTTCTTCATCCTAACTAAAGAGATTGCCAAAACGCAAGCGATGTTTTTCATCCTAACATCAGAGAGTGCCAAAATGAATTCTGTTTTTTATCCGAACTCCAGAAAGTGTCAAAATGAATGCAATGTTTTTCACCCTAACTTCATAGAGTGTCAAAAGGAAAACAATGTTTTCGGGGTTTTATTTGCAGAATTTTATTAGTATGGAATAACAAGTATATAAAACAGAATTTAATAAAACATTTCATAAAGCAAAGGCACAAAGTCATCAGAAGAGTTCTACTGCAATAACACAGCTCAGGGACACAGTGTGGCCTCAGGGCCACAGGCACTGCTGACAAACTGCAGACCTCACAGGGGGCCCTGGCCCAGGTTCCCCAAGGCAGACAGGGGCACCGCTGGTAGAGCTTCATTACGTAGCTTCCTATTTCCACTAGACTTGAAGGCCACTATTGAATCTAAGTTTCCAATACAATGGATTAACCCTTACAAAAAGAAATCTACTTCCTTCGCCCATTCTATAAGTACCAAGTACAGTTTCGCCTAAAACTTCCATTTGACATCTCACACGACCCCCAGTGAAAAGTGCAGTAACTGGGACCCTGTGTCAGCAAGCCTTGTTGGACTTGCCACCATCTGAACACACAGCAGCAGCGGGGTTCTGGTCCACCAGAAACAGCTGCACCTGGTGGTGTCCCCTTCCCAGCTCCATAGTCTCCGCCAGGAGGCCTCGAGGCCAAGGAACAAGTCTTCGCTGACAAGGGGCGACTCATTGGCCATCGCTCTCTTCAGAGGAAGAGGAAAGCTGAAGGTCCTCTTGGAGGACAGCCCAGGGGCCCTGTGACGGAGTCCCTCTGACTTGTCTGAGGTGAGGAGGGCTCTGAACAGCAGACCTGGGCTTCTCAGCAGGAGGGCTGGAGGGAGCTGTCACCAGCCTGCAGCTCCACTGGCCTCCATGGAATCTCTTAAATGCCATTCTGATGGGCTGGTATGGGATCCGGGGACTTGGTGGGACCTGGCAGGGCTGCAGGGTCTTGGCCAGAGGGCCGACGACCTGCGGAGGCTGGAGGTCTGCTGTGTGCGTGCTCTTCCTGCGGCACAGGCAGGGCCTGATTCTGCGTTTCTTTCTGGCCTTCTGGCAGAGCTGGATGGATGTCTGGGCAGCTCTCTTGCCTGGTGCCTTGGTGCTGAGATTGGAGTCCTGGCACCCACTCTGTGCAGCAGGATGTGGCATGCTGCGCGAGTTTCCATCAGGGAACCTGGCTTGTTCTTGAGACATCAGGGTGTGGCCCAGGCCATGGGTGCTGGAGCCAGAATGGGGCTTGTGCATCTGCTGGACAAAGCGTGCGCATGCTGGCTGAGGGGTGTCAGTGACAGGAACTGACCGCCCAGGATTTAGCCCAGAAGGTGAGCAGGCGCTCCCCTCAGCGTTTTTGAAAGGAGGCGCTGGGGATGTCACCTCAGGTTTCCTGCCAGGTGACCCAGGGCTGAGACAGGGGTCTTGCCCAGGCTTCCTCTTGCTGGTGGGGATGGGCATCGGCCGGGTGGGACGATGCCTGAGATACACCTCCTCTGGTGTGCGAGACTTTCGGGCCCTCTGTGTCTGCTTCCCTTTCTGGACCTTCAAGGGTCTGCAGGGGCCCTGTTCTCGGTGATGATCTGCCATTGGCCACACCGCCTAAGACCTTCAGGTCTTTCCTTCTGGGCTGTGGACTTCTGGAACTCCTGCTGTGACTGGGTTGGCTGGGGCTCAGATCTCAGACCTGGTGCAGAACCAGGGCACTGACTGCAGAGCTGGAGCACTCTCAGGAAAGAAATGCTGTTCACCCTGACTTCAGCTAGAGCTAAAAGGAAACCAATGCAATGATTTTCACCCTAACTTCAGAGAGTGCCAAAAGGAAACCAATGCATTTCATCCTAACTTCAGGGAGTGCCAAAAGGAATGCAACGTTTTTCAACCTAACTTCAGACAGTGCCAAAAGGAAACCAATGCTTTTTTCATCCTAACTTCAGCGAGTGCCAAAACCAATGCAATGCTTTTAACCCTAACTTCAGAGAGTGCCAAAAGGAAACCAATGCTTTTTTCATCCTAACTTCAGTGAGTGCCAAAGGAAACCAATGCAATGGTTTTCACCATAAGTTCAGCGAGTGCCAAAAGGAATGCAACTTTTTTCAACCTAACTTCAGAGACTGCCAAAGTGAGTGCATCATGTATCATCCTAACTTAGGAGAGTGCCAAAACCAATGCAATGTTTTTCATCCTAACTCAGGAAAGTGCCAAAATGAATGCGATGTTTGTCACCCTAACTTCAGAGTGCCAAATGAATGCAATGTTTTTTATTCTAACTTCAGAAAGTGCCAAAACAATGCAATGTTTTTCATCCGAACTTAAGAGATTGCAAAAACGCAAGCAATGTTTTCATCCTAACATCAGAGAGTGCCAAAATGAATTCTGTTTTTTATCAGAACTCCAGAAAGTGTCAAAATGAATGCAATGTTTTTCACCATAACGTCATAGATTCCCAAAAGGAAACCAATGTTTTTCTTCCTAACTTCAGGAAGTGCCAAAAGGAATGCAACGTTTTTCACCCAATCCTCAGAGAGTGCCAAAAAGAAACCAATGCTTTTCATCCTAACTTCAGGGAGTGCCAAAACCAATGGAATGCTTTTAACCCTAACTTCAGAGTGCTCCAAAAGGAATGCAAGTTTTTTTCATCCAAACTTCAGAGAGTGCCAAAATCAATGCAATGTTTTTCATCCTAACTTCAGAGTGCCAAATGAATGCAATGTTTTTTATCCTAACTTCAGAAAGTGGCAAAAGAATGCAATGTTTTTCATCCTAACTGAAGAGATTGCCAAAATGCAAGCGATGTTTTTCATCCTAACATCAGAGAGTGCCAAAATGAATTCTGTTTTTTATCCGAACTCCAGAAAGTGTCAAAATGAATGCAATGGTTTTCACCCTAACTTCATAGAGTGTCAAAAGGAAAACAATGTTTTGGGGTTTTTTTTGCAGAATTTTATTAGTATGGAATAACAAGTATATAAAACAGAATTTAATAAAACATTTCATAAAGCAAAGGCACAAAGTCATCAGAAGAGTTCTACTGCAATAACACAGCTCAGGGACACAGTGTGGCCTCAGGGCCACAGGCACTGCTGACAAACTGCAGACCTCACAGGGGGCCCTGGCCCAGGTTCCCCAAGGCAGACAGGGGCACCGCTGGTAGAGCTTCATTACGTAGCTTCCTATTTCCACTAGACTTGAAGGCCACTATTGAATCTAAGTTTCCAATACAATGGATTAACCCTTACAAAAAGAAATCTACTTCCTTCGCCCATTCTATAAGTACCAAGTACAGTTTCGCCTAAAACTTCCATTTGCCATCTCACACGTCCCCCAGTGAAAAGTGCAGTAACTGGGACCCTGTGTCAGCAAGCCTTGTTGGATTACCACCATCTGAACACACAGCAGCAGAGGGGCTCTGGTCCACCAGAAACAGCTGCACCTGGTGGTGTCCCCTTCCCAGCTCCATAGTCTCCGCCAGGAGGCCTCCAGGCCAAGGAACAAGTCTTGGCTGACAAAGGGTGTCTCACTGGCCATCGCTCTCTTCAGAGGAAGAGGAGAGCTGAAGGTCCTCTTGGAGGACAGCCCAGGGGCCCTGTGACGGAGTCCCTCTGACTTGTCTGAGGTGAGGAGGGCTCTGAACAGCAGACCTGGGCTTCTCAGCAGGAGGGCTGGAGGGAGCTGTCACCAGCCTGCAGCTCCACTGGCCTCCATGGAATCTCTTAAATGCCATTCTGATGGGCTGGTATGGAATCCGGGGACTTGGTGGGACCTGGCAGGGCTGCAGGGTCTTGGCCAGAGGGCCGACGGCGTGCGGACGCTGGAGGTCTGCTGTGTGCGTGCTCTTCTGGGGGCACAGGCAGGGCCTGATTCTGCGTTTCTTTCTGGCCTTCTGGCAGAGCTGGATGGATGTCGGAGCAGCTCTCTTGCCTGGTGCCTTGGTGCTGAGATTGGAGTCCTGGCACCCACTCTGTGCAGCAGGATGTGGCATGCTGGGCGAGTTTCCATCAGGGAACCTGGCTTGTTCCTGAGACATCAGGGTGTGGCCCAGGCCATGGGTGCTGGAGCCAGAATGGGGCTTGTTGTGTGTCTGCTGGACCCTGTGGGTGGCATCCTGGACAAAGCGTGGGCATGCTGGCTGAGGGGTGTCAGTGACAGGAACTGACCGCCCAGGATTTAGCTCAGAAGGTGAGCAGGCGCTCCCCTCAGCTTTTTTGAAAGGAGGCGCTGGGGATGTCACCTCAGGTTTCCTGCCAGGCGACCCAGGGCTGAGACAGGGGTCTTGCACAGGCTTCCTCTTGCTGGTGGGAATGGGCATCGGCCGGGTGGGACGACGCCTGAGATACACCTCCTCTGGTGTGCGAGACTTTCGGGCCCTCTGTGTCTCCTTCCCTTTCTGGACCTTCAAGGGTCTGCAGGGGCCCCGTTCTGGGTGATCCGCCATTGGCCACACCACCTAAGACCTTCAGGTCTTTCCTTCTGGGCTGTGGACTTCTGGAACTCCTGCTGTGACTGGGTTGGCTGGGGCTCAGATCTCAGACCTGATGCAGAACCAGGGCACTGACTGCAGAGCTGGAGCACTCTCAGGAAAGAAATGCTGTTCACCCTGACTTCAGCTAGAGCTAAAAGGAAACCAATGCAATGATTTTCACCCTAACTTCAGAGAGTGCCAAAAGGAAACCAATGCATTTCATCCTAACTTCAGGGAGTGCCAAAAGGAATGCAACATTTTTCAACCTAACTTCAGACAGTGCCAAAAGGAAACCAATGCTTTTTTCATCCTAACTTCAGCGAGTGCCAAAACCAATGCAATGCTCTTAACCCTAATTTCAGAGAGTGCCAAAAGGAAACCAATGTTTTTCATCCTAACTTCAGCGAGTGCCAAAAGGAATGCAACTTTTTTCAACCTAACTTCAGAGATTGCCAAAATGAGTGCATCATGTATCATCCTAACTTAGGAGAGTGCCAAAACCAATGCAATGTTTTTCATCCTAACTCAGGAAAGTGCCAAAATGAATGCAATGTTTGTCACCCTAACTTCAGAGTGCCAAATGAATGCAATGTTTTTTATTCTAACTTCAGAAAGTGCCAAAAGAATGCAATGTTTTTCATCCTAACTTAAGAGATTGCCAAAACGCAAGCAGTGTTTTCATCCTAACATCAGAGAGTGCCAAAATGAATTCTGTTTTTCATCAGAACTCCAGAAAGTGTAAATGAATGCAATGTTTTTCACCTTAACTTCATAGAGTGTCAAAAGGAAAGCAATGTTTTTCATCCTAACTTCAGCGAGTGCCAAAACCAATGCAATGCTTTTCACCCAAACTTCAGAGAGTGCCAAAAGGAAACCAATGTTTTTCTTCCTAACTTCAGTGAGTGCCAAAAGGAATGCAACGTTTTTTCACCCAAATTTCAGAGAGTGCCAAAAAGAAACCAATGCTTTTCATCCTAACTTCAGAGAGTGCCAAAAGGAAACCAATGCTTTTCATCCTAACTTCAGCGAGTGCCAAAACCAATGCAATGTTTTTAACCTTAACATCAGCGAGTGCCAAAATGAATGCAATGTTTTTCCTCCTAACTTAGGAGAGTGCCAAAATCAATGCAATATTTTTCATCCTAACTTCAGAGTGCCAAATGAATGCAATGTTTTTTCATCCTAACTTCAGAAAGTGGCAAAAGAATGCAATGTTCTTCATCCTAACTAAAGAGATTGCCAAAACGCAAGCGATGTTTTTCATCCTAACATCAGAGAGTGCCAAAATGAATTCTGTTTTTTATCCGAACTCCAGAAAGTGTCAAAATGAATGCAATGTTTTTCACCCTAACTTCATAGAGTGTCAAAAGGAAAACAATGTTTTCGGGGTTTTATTTGCAGAATTTTATTAGTATGGAATAACAAGTATATAAAACAGAATTTAATAAAACATTTCATAAAGCAAAGGCACAAAGTCATCAGAAGAGTTCTACTGCAATAACACAGCTCAGGGACACAGTGTGGCCTCAGGGCCACAGGCACTGCTGACAAACTGCAGACCTCACAGGGGGCCCTGGCCCAGGTTCCCCAAGGCAGACAGGGGCACCGCTGGTAGAGCTTCATTACGTAGCTTCCTATTTCCACTAGACTTGAAGGCCACTATTGAATCTAAGTTTCCAATACAATGGATTAACCCTTACAAAAAGAAATCTACTTCCTTCGCCCATTCTATAAGTACCAAGTACAGTTTCGCCTAAAACTTCCATTTGACATCTCACACGACCCCCAGTGAAAAGTGCAGTAACTGGGACCCTGTGTCAGCAAGCCTTGTTGGACTTGCCACCATCTGAACACACAGCAGCAGCGGGGTTCTGGTCCACCAGAAACAGCTGCACCTGGTGGTGTCCCCTTCCCAGCTCCATAGTCTCCGCCAGGAGGCCTCGAGGCCAAGGAACAAGTCTTCGCTGACAAGGGGCGACTCATTGGCCATCGCTCTCTTCAGAGGAAGAGGAAAGCTGAAGGTCCTCTTGGAGGACAGCCCAGGGGCCCTGTGACGGAGTCCCTCTGACTTGTCTGAGGTGAGGAGGGCTCTGAACAGCAGACCTGGGCTTCTCAGCAGGAGGGCTGGAGGGAGCTGTCACCAGCCTGCAGCTCCACTGGCCTCCATGGAATCTCTTAAATGCCATTCTGATGGGCTGGTATGGGATCCGGGGACTTGGTGGGACCTGGCAGGGCTGCAGGGTCTTGGCCAGAGGGCCGACGACCTGCGGAGGCTGGAGGTCTGCTGTGTGCGTGCTCTTCCTGCGGCACAGGCAGGGCCTGATTCTGCGTTTCTTTCTGGCCTTCTGGCAGAGCTGGATGGATGTCTGGGCAGCTCTCTTGCCTGGTGCCTTGGTGCTGAGATTGGAGTCCTGGCACCCACTCTGTGCAGCAGGATGTGGCATGCTGCGCGAGTTTCCATCAGGGAACCTGGCTTGTTCTTGAGACATCAGGGTGTGGCCCAGGCCATGGGTGCTGGAGCCAGAATGGGGCTTGTGCATCTGCTGGACAAAGCGTGCGCATGCTGGCTGAGGGGTGTCAGTGACAGGAACTGACCGCCCAGGATTTAGCCCAGAAGGTGAGCAGGCGCTCCCCTCAGCGTTTTTGAAAGGAGGCGCTGGGGATGTCACCTCAGGTTTCCTGCCAGGTGACCCAGGGCTGAGACAGGGGTCTTGCCCAGGCTTCCTCTTGCTGGTGGGGATGGGCATCGGCCGGGTGGGACGATGCCTGAGATACACCTCCTCTGGTGTGCGAGACTTTCGGGCCCTCTGTGTCTGCTTCCCTTTCTGGACCTTCAAGGGTCTGCAGGGGCCCTGTTCTCGGTGATGATCTGCCATTGGCCACACCGCCTAAGACCTTCAGGTCTTTCCTTCTGGGCTGTGGACTTCTGGAACTCCTGCTGTGACTGGGTTGGCTGGGGCTCAGATCTCAGACCTGGTGCAGAACCAGGGCACTGACTGCAGAGCTGGAGCACTCTCAGGAAAGAAATGCTGTTCACCCTGACTTCAGCTAGAGCTAAAAGGAAACCAATGCAATGATTTTCACCCTAACTTCAGAGAGTGCCAAAAGGAAACCAATGCATTTCATCCTAACTTCAGGGAGTGCCAAAAGGAATGCAACGTTTTTCAACCTAACTTCAGACAGTGCCAAAAGGAAACCAATGCTTTTTTCATCCTAACTTCAGCGAGTGCCAAAACCAATGCAATGCTTTTAACCCTAACTTCAGAGAGTGCCAAAAGGAAACCAATGCTTTTTTCATCCTAACTTCAGTGAGTGCCAAAGGAAACCAATGCAATGGTTTTCACCATAAGTTCAGCGAGTGCCAAAAGGAATGCAACTTTTTTCAACCTAACTTCAGAGACTGCCAAAGTGAGTGCATCATGTATCATCCTAACTTAGGAGAGTGCCAAAACCAATGCAATGTTTTTCATCCTAACTCAGGAAAGTGCCAAAATGAATGCGATGTTTGTCACCCTAACTTCAGAGTGCCAAATGAATGCAATGTTTTTTATTCTAACTTCAGAAAGTGCCAAAACAATGCAATGTTTTTCATCCGAACTTAAGAGATTGCAAAAACGCAAGCAATGTTTTCATCCTAACATCAGAGAGTGCCAAAATGAATTCTGTTTTTTATCAGAACTCCAGAAAGTGTCAAAATGAATGCAATGTTTTTCACCATAACGTCATAGATTCCCAAAAGGAAACCAATGTTTTTCTTCCTAACTTCAGGAAGTGCCAAAAGGAATGCAACGTTTTTCACCCAATCCTCAGAGAGTGCCAAAAAGAAACCAATGCTTTTCATCCTAACTTCAGGGAGTGCCAAAACCAATGGAATGCTTTTAACCCTAACTTCAGAGTGCTCCAAAAGGAATGCAAGTTTTTTTCATCCAAACTTCAGAGAGTGCCAAAATCAATGCAATGTTTTTCATCCTAACTTCAGAGTGCCAAATGAATGCAATGTTTTTTATCCTAACTTCAGAAAGTGGCAAAAGAATGCAATGTTTTTCATCCTAACTGAAGAGATTGCCAAAATGCAAGCGATGTTTTTCATCCTAACATCAGAGAGTGCCAAAATGAATTCTGTTTTTTATCCGAACTCCAGAAAGTGTCAAAATGAATGCAATGGTTTTCACCCTAACTTCATAGAGTGTCAAAAGGAAAACAATGTTTTGGGGTTTTTTTTGCAGAATTTTATTAGTATGGAATAACAAGTATATAAAACAGAATTTAATAAAACATTTCATAAAGCAAAGGCACAAAGTCATCAGAAGAGTTCTACTGCAATAACACAGCTCAGGGACACAGTGTGGCCTCAGGGCCACAGGCACTGCTGACAAACTGCAGACCTCACAGGGGGCCCTGGCCCAGGTTCCCCAAGGCAGACAGGGGCACCGCTGGTAGAGCTTCATTACGTAGCTTCCTATTTCCACTAGACTTGAAGGCCACTATTGAATCTAAGTTTCCAATACAATGGATTAACCCTTACAAAAAGAAATCTACTTCCTTCGCCCATTCTATAAGTACCAAGTACAGTTTCGCCTAAAACTTCCATTTGCCATCTCACACGTCCCCCAGTGAAAAGTGCAGTAACTGGGACCCTGTGTCAGCAAGCCTTGTTGGATTACCACCATCTGAACACACAGCAGCAGAGGGGCTCTGGTCCACCAGAAACAGCTGCACCTGGTGGTGTCCCCTTCCCAGCTCCATAGTCTCCGCCAGGAGGCCTCCAGGCCAAGGAACAAGTCTTGGCTGACAAAGGGTGTCTCACTGGCCATCGCTCTCTTCAGAGGAAGAGGAGAGCTGAAGGTCCTCTTGGAGGACAGCCCAGGGGCCCTGTGACGGAGTCCCTCTGACTTGTCTGAGGTGAGGAGGGCTCTGAACAGCAGACCTGGGCTTCTCAGCAGGAGGGCTGGAGGGAGCTGTCACCAGCCTGCAGCTCCACTGGCCTCCATGGAATCTCTTAAATGCCATTCTGATGGGCTGGTATGGAATCCGGGGACTTGGTGGGACCTGGCAGGGCTGCAGGGTCTTGGCCAGAGGGCCGACGGCGTGCGGACGCTGGAGGTCTGCTGTGTGCGTGCTCTTCTGGGGGCACAGGCAGGGCCTGATTCTGCGTTTCTTTCTGGCCTTCTGGCAGAGCTGGATGGATGTCGGAGCAGCTCTCTTGCCTGGTGCCTTGGTGCTGAGATTGGAGTCCTGGCACCCACTCTGTGCAGCAGGATGTGGCATGCTGGGCGAGTTTCCATCAGGGAACCTGGCTTGTTCCTGAGACATCAGGGTGTGGCCCAGGCCATGGGTGCTGGAGCCAGAATGGGGCTTGTTGTGTGTCTGCTGGACCCTGTGGGTGGCATCCTGGACAAAGCGTGGGCATGCTGGCTGAGGGGTGTCAGTGACAGGAACTGACCGCCCAGGATTTAGCTCAGAAGGTGAGCAGGCGCTCCCCTCAGCTTTTTTGAAAGGAGGCGCTGGGGATGTCACCTCAGGTTTCCTGCCAGGCGACCCAGGGCTGAGACAGGGGTCTTGCACAGGCTTCCTCTTGCTGGTGGGAATGGGCATCGGCCGGGTGGGACGACGCCTGAGATACACCTCCTCTGGTGTGCGAGACTTTCGGGCCCTCTGTGTCTCCTTCCCTTTCTGGACCTTCAAGGGTCTGCAGGGGCCCCGTTCTGGGTGATCCGCCATTGGCCACACCACCTAAGACCTTCAGGTCTTTCCTTCTGGGCTGTGGACTTCTGGAACTCCTGCTGTGACTGGGTTGGCTGGGGCTCAGATCTCAGACCTGATGCAGAACCAGGGCACTGACTGCAGAGCTGGAGCACTCTCAGGAAAGAAATGCTGTTCACCCTGACTTCAGCTAGAGCTAAAAGGAAACCAATGCAATGATTTTCACCCTAACTTCAGAGAGTGCCAAAAGGAAACCAATGCATTTCATCCTAACTTCAGGGAGTGCCAAAAGGAATGCAACGTTTTTCAACCTAACTTCAGACAGTGCCAAAAGGAAACCAATGCTTTTTTCATCCTAACTTCAGCGAGTGCCAAAACCAATGCAATGCTTTTAACCCTAACTTCAGAGAGTGCCAAAAGGAAACCAATGCTTTTTTCATCCTAACTTCAGTGAGTGCCAAAGGAAACCAATGCAATGGTTTTCACCATAAGTTCAGCGAGTGCCAAAAGGAATGCAACTTTTTTCAACCTAACTTCAGAGACTGCCAAAGTGAGTGCATCATGTATCATCCTAACTTAGGAGAGTGCCAAAACCAATGCAATGTTTTTCATCCTAACTCAGGAAAGTGCCAAAATGAATGCGATGTTTGTCACCCTAACTTCAGAGTGCCAAATGAATGCAATGTTTTTTATTCTAACTTCAGAAAGTGCCAAAACAATGCAATGTTTTTCATCCGAACTTAAGAGATTGCAAAAACGCAAGCAATGTTTTCATCCTAACATCAGAGAGTGCCAAAATGAATTCTGTTTTTTATCAGAACTCCAGAAAGTGTCAAAATGAATGCAATGTTTTTCACCATAACGTCATAGATTCCCAAAAGGAAACCAATGTTTTTCTTCCTAACTTCAGGAAGTGCCAAAAGGAATGCAACGTTTTTCACCCAATCCTCAGAGAGTGCCAAAAAGAAACCAATGCTTTTCATCCTAACTTCAGGGAGTGCCAAAACCAATGGAATGCTTTTAACCCTAACTTCAGAGTGCTCCAAAAGGAATGCAAGTTTTTTTCATCCAAACTTCAGAGAGTGCCAAAATCAATGCAATGTTTTTCATCCTAACTTCAGAGTGCCAAATGAATGCAATGTTTTTTATCCTAACTTCAGAAAGTGGCAAAAGAATGCAATGTTTTTCATCCTAACTGAAGAGATTGCCAAAATGCAAGCGATGTTTTTCATCCTAACATCAGAGAGTGCCAAAATGAATTCTGTTTTTTATCCGAACTCCAGAAAGTGTCAAAATGAATGCAATGGTTTTCACCCTAACTTCATAGAGTGTCAAAAGGAAAACAATGTTTTGGGGTTTTTTTTGCAGAATTTTATTAGTATGGAATAACAAGTATATAAAACAGAATTTAATAAAACATTTCATAAAGCAAAGGCACAAAGTCATCAGAAGAGTTCTACTGCAATAACACAGCTCAGGGACACAGTGTGGCCTCAGGGCCACAGGCACTGCTGACAAACTGCAGACCTCACAGGGGGCCCTGGCCCAGGTTCCCCAAGGCAGACAGGGGCACCGCTGGTAGAGCTTCATTACGTAGCTTCCTATTTCCACTAGACTTGAAGGCCACTATTGAATCTAAGTTTCCAATACAATGGATTAACCCTTACAAAAAGAAATCTACTTCCTTCGCCCATTCTATAAGTACCAAGTACAGTTTCGCCTAAAACTTCCATTTGCCATCTCACACGTCCCCCAGTGAAAAGTGCAGTAACTGGGACCCTGTGTCAGCAAGCCTTGTTGGATTACCACCATCTGAACACACAGCAGCAGAGGGGCTCTGGTCCACCAGAAACAGCTGCACCTGGTGGTGTCCCCTTCCCAGCTCCATAGTCTCCGCCAGGAGGCCTCCAGGCCAAGGAACAAGTCTTGGCTGACAAAGGGTGTCTCACTGGCCATCGCTCTCTTCAGAGGAAGAGGAGAGCTGAAGGTCCTCTTGGAGGACAGCCCAGGGGCCCTGTGACGGAGTCCCTCTGACTTGTCTGAGGTGAGGAGGGCTCTGAACAGCAGACCTGGGCTTCTCAGCAGGAGGGCTGGAGGGAGCTGTCACCAGCCTGCAGCTCCACTGGCCTCCATGGAATCTCTTAAATGCCATTCTGATGGGCTGGTATGGAATCCGGGGACTTGGTGGGACCTGGCAGGGCTGCAGGGTCTTGGCCAGAGGGCCGACGGCGTGCGGACGCTGGAGGTCTGCTGTGTGCGTGCTCTTCTGGGGGCACAGGCAGGGCCTGATTCTGCGTTTCTTTCTGGCCTTCTGGCAGAGCTGGATGGATGTCGGAGCAGCTCTCTTGCCTGGTGCCTTGGTGCTGAGATTGGAGTCCTGGCACCCACTCTGTGCAGCAGGATGTGGCATGCTGGGCGAGTTTCCATCAGGGAACCTGGCTTGTTCCTGAGACATCAGGGTGTGGCCCAGGCCATGGGTGCTGGAGCCAGAATGGGGCTTGTTGTGTGTCTGCTGGACCCTGTGGGTGGCATCCTGGACAAAGCGTGGGCATGCTGGCTGAGGGGTGTCAGTGACAGGAACTGACCGCCCAGGATTTAGCTCAGAAGGTGAGCAGGCGCTCCCCTCAGCTTTTTTGAAAGGAGGCGCTGGGGATGTCACCTCAGGTTTCCTGCCAGGCGACCCAGGGCTGAGACAGGGGTCTTGCACAGGCTTCCTCTTGCTGGTGGGAATGGGCATCGGCCGGGTGGGACGACGCCTGAGATACACCTCCTCTGGTGTGCGAGACTTTCGGGCCCTCTGTGTCTCCTTCCCTTTCTGGACCTTCAAGGGTCTGCAGGGGCCCCGTTCTGGGTGATCCGCCATTGGCCACACCACCTAAGACCTTCAGGTCTTTCCTTCTGGGCTGTGGACTTCTGGAACTCCTGCTGTGACTGGGTTGGCTGGGGCTCAGATCTCAGACCTGATGCAGAACCAGGGCACTGACTGCAGAGCTGGAGCACTCTCAGGAAAGAAATGCTGTTCACCCTGACTTCAGCTAGAGCTAAAAGGAAACCAATGCAATGATTTTCACCCTAACTTCAGAGAGTGCCAAAAGGAAACCAATGCATTTCATCCTAACTTCAGGGAGTGCCAAAAGGAATGCAACATTTTTCAACCTAACTTCAGACAGTGCCAAAAGGAAACCAATGCTTTTTTCATCCTAACTTCAGCGAGTGCCAAAACCAATGCAATGCTCTTAACCCTAATTTCAGAGAGTGCCAAAAGGAAACCAATGTTTTTCATCCTAACTTCAGCGAGTGCCAAAAGGAATGCAACTTTTTTCAACCTAACTTCAGAGATTGCCAAAATGAGTGCATCATGTATCATCCTAACTTAGGAGAGTGCCAAAACCAATGCAATGTTTTTCATCCTAACTCAGGAAAGTGCCAAAATGAATGCAATGTTTGTCACCCTAACTTCAGAGTGCCAAATGAATGCAATGTTTTTTATTCTAACTTCAGAAAGTGCCAAAAGAATGCAATGTTTTTCATCCTAACTTAAGAGATTGCCAAAACGCAAGCAGTGTTTTCATCCTAACATCAGAGAGTGCCAAAATGAATTCTGTTTTTCATCAGAACTCCAGAAAGTGTAAATGAATGCAATGTTTTTCACCTTAACTTCATAGAGTGTCAAAAGGAAAGCAATGTTTTTCATCCTAACTTCAGCGAGTGCCAAAACCAATGCAATGCTTTTCACCCAAACTTCAGAGAGTGCCAAAAGGAAACCAATGTTTTTCTTCCTAACTTCAGTGAGTGCCAAAAGGAATGCAACGTTTTTTCACCCAAATTTCAGAGAGTGCCAAAAAGAAACCAATGCTTTTCATCCTAACTTCAGAGAGTGCCAAAAGGAAACCAATGCTTTTCATCCTAACTTCAGCGAGTGCCAAAACCAATGCAATGTTTTTAACCTTAACATCAGCGAGTGCCAAAATGAATGCAATGTTTTTCCTCCTAACTTAGGAGAGTGCCAAAATCAATGCAATATTTTTCATCCTAACTTCAGAGTGCCAAATGAATGCAATGTTTTTTCATCCTAACTTCAGAAAGTGGCAAAAGAATGCAATGTTCTTCATCCTAACTAAAGAGATTGCCAAAACGCAAGCGATGTTTTTCATCCTAACATCAGAGAGTGCCAAAATGAATTCTGTTTTTTATCCGAACTCCAGAAAGTGTCAAAATGAATGCAATGTTTTTCACCCTAACTTCATAGAGTGTCAAAAGGAAAACAATGTTTTCGGGGTTTTATTTGCAGAATTTTATTAGTATGGAATAACAAGTATATAAAACAGAATTTAATAAAACATTTCATAAAGCAAAGGCACAAAGTCATCAGAAGAGTTCTACTGCAATAACACAGCTCAGGGACACAGTGTGGCCTCAGGGCCACAGGCACTGCTGACAAACTGCAGACCTCACAGGGGGCCCTGGCCCAGGTTCCCCAAGGCAGACAGGGGCACCGCTGGTAGAGCTTCATTACGTAGCTTCCTATTTCCACTAGACTTGAAGGCCACTATTGAATCTAAGTTTCCAATACAATGGATTAACCCTTACAAAAAGAAATCTACTTCCTTCGCCCATTCTATAAGTACCAAGTACAGTTTCGCCTAAAACTTCCATTTGACATCTCACACGACCCCCAGTGAAAAGTGCAGTAACTGGGACCCTGTGTCAGCAAGCCTTGTTGGACTTGCCACCATCTGAACACACAGCAGCAGCGGGGTTCTGGTCCACCAGAAACAGCTGCACCTGGTGGTGTCCCCTTCCCAGCTCCATAGTCTCCGCCAGGAGGCCTCGAGGCCAAGGAACAAGTCTTCGCTGACAAGGGGCGACTCATTGGCCATCGCTCTCTTCAGAGGAAGAGGAAAGCTGAAGGTCCTCTTGGAGGACAGCCCAGGGGCCCTGTGACGGAGTCCCTCTGACTTGTCTGAGGTGAGGAGGGCTCTGAACAGCAGACCTGGGCTTCTCAGCAGGAGGGCTGGAGGGAGCTGTCACCAGCCTGCAGCTCCACTGGCCTCCATGGAATCTCTTAAATGCCATTCTGATGGGCTGGTATGGGATCCGGGGACTTGGTGGGACCTGGCAGGGCTGCAGGGTCTTGGCCAGAGGGCCGACGACCTGCGGAGGCTGGAGGTCTGCTGTGTGCGTGCTCTTCCTGCGGCACAGGCAGGGCCTGATTCTGCGTTTCTTTCTGGCCTTCTGGCAGAGCTGGATGGATGTCTGGGCAGCTCTCTTGCCTGGTGCCTTGGTGCTGAGATTGGAGTCCTGGCACCCACTCTGTGCAGCAGGATGTGGCATGCTGCGCGAGTTTCCATCAGGGAACCTGGCTTGTTCTTGAGACATCAGGGTGTGGCCCAGGCCATGGGTGCTGGAGCCAGAATGGGGCTTGTGCATCTGCTGGACAAAGCGTGCGCATGCTGGCTGAGGGGTGTCAGTGACAGGAACTGACCGCCCAGGATTTAGCCCAGAAGGTGAGCAGGCGCTCCCCTCAGCGTTTTTGAAAGGAGGCGCTGGGGATGTCACCTCAGGTTTCCTGCCAGGTGACCCAGGGCTGAGACAGGGGTCTTGCCCAGGCTTCCTCTTGCTGGTGGGGATGGGCATCGGCCGGGTGGGACGATGCCTGAGATACACCTCCTCTGGTGTGCGAGACTTTCGGGCCCTCTGTGTCTGCTTCCCTTTCTGGACCTTCAAGGGTCTGCAGGGGCCCTGTTCTGGGTGATGATCTGCCATTGGCCACACCGCCTAAGACCTTCAGGTCTTTCCTTCTGGGCTGTGGACTTCTGGAACTCCTGCTGTGACTGGGTTGGCTGGGGCTCAGATCTCAGACCTGATGCAGAACCAGGGCACTGACTGCAGAGCTGGAGCACTCTCAGGAAAGAAATGCTGTTCACCCTGACTTCAGCTAGAGCTAAAAGGAAACCAATGCAATGATTTTCACCCTAACTTCAGAGAGTGCCAAAAGGAAACCAATGCATTTCATCCTAACTTCAGGGAGTGCCAAAAGGAATGCAACGTTTTTCAACCTAACTTCAGACAGTGCCAAAAGGAAACCAATGCTTTTTTCATCCTAACTTCAGCGAGTGCCAAAACCAATGCAATGCTTTTAACCCTAACTTCAGAGAGTGCCAAAAGGAAACCAATGCTTTTTTCATCCTAACTTCAGTGAGTGCCAAAGGAAACCAATGCAATGGTTTTCACCATAAGTTCAGCGAGTGCCAAAAGGAATGCAACTTTTTTCAACCTAACTTCAGAGACTGCCAAAGTGAGTGCATCATGTATCATCCTAACTTAGGAGAGTGCCAAAACCAATGCAATGTTTTTCATCCTAACTCAGGAAAGTGCCAAAATGAATGCGATGTTTGTCACCCTAACTTCAGAGTGCCAAATGAATGCAATGTTTTTTATTCTAACTTCAGAAAGTGCCAAAACAATGCAATGTTTTTCATCCGAACTTAAGAGATTGCAAAAACGCAAGCAATGTTTTCATCCTAACATCAGAGAGTGCCAAAATGAATTCTGTTTTTTATCAGAACTCCAGAAAGTGTCAAAATGAATGCAATGTTTTTCACCATAACGTCATAGATTCCCAAAAGGAAACCAATGTTTTTCTTCCTAACTTCAGGAAGTGCCAAAAGGAATGCAACGTTTTTCACCCAATCCTCAGAGAGTGCCAAAAAGAAACCAATGCTTTTCATCCTAACTTCAGGGAGTGCCAAAACCAATGGAATGCTTTTAACCCTAACTTCAGAGTGCTCCAAAAGGAATGCAAGTTTTTTTCATCCAAACTTCAGAGAGTGCCAAAATCAATGCAATGTTTTTCATCCTAACTTCAGAGTGCCAAATGAATGCAATGTTTTTTATCCTAACTTCAGAAAGTGGCAAAAGAATGCAATGTTTTTCATCCTAACTGAAGAGATTGCCAAAATGCAAGCGATGTTTTTCATCCTAACATCAGAGAGTGCCAAAATGAATTCTGTTTTTTATCCGAACTCCAGAAAGTGTCAAAATGAATGCAATGGTTTTCACCCTAACTTCATAGAGTGTCAAAAGGAAAACAATGTTTTCGGGGTTTTTGCAGAATTTTATTAGTATGGAATAACAAGTATATAAAACAGAATTTAATAAAACATTTCATAAAGCAAAGGCACAAAGTCATCAGAAGAGTTCTACTGCAATAACACAGCTCAGGGACACAGTGTGGCCTCAGGGCCACAGGCACTGCTGACAAACTGCAGACCTCACAGGGGGCCCTGGCCCAGGTTCCCCAAGGCAGACAGGGGCACCGCTGGTAGAGCTTCATTACATAGCTTCCTATTTCCACTAGACTTGAAGGCCACTATTGAATCTAAGTTTCCAATACAATGGATTAACCCTTACAAAAAGAAATCTACTTCCTTCGCCCATTCTATAAGTACCAAGTACAGTTTCGCCTAAAACTTCCATTTGCCATCTCACACGTCCCCCAGTGAAAAGTGCAGTAACTGGGACCCTGTGTCAGCAAGCCTTGTTGGACTTGCCACCATCTGAACACACAGCAGCAGGGGGGCTCTGGTCCACCAGAAACAGCTGCACCCGGTGGTGTCCCCTTCCCAGTTCCATAGTCTCCGCCAGGAGGCCTTTAGGCCAAGGAACAAGTCTTGGCTGACAAGGGGCCTCTCACTGGCCATCGCTCTCTTCAGAGGAAGAGGAGAGCTGAAGGTCCTCTTGGAGGACAGCCCAGGGGCCCTGTGACGGAGTCCCTCTGACTTGTCTGAGGTGAGGAGGGCTCTGAACAGCAGACCTGGGCTTCTCAGCAGGAGGGCTGGAGGGAGCTGTCACCAGCCTGCAGCTCCACTGGCCTCCATGGAATCTCTTAAATGCCATTCTGATGGGCTGGTATGGGATCCGGGGACTTGGTGGGACCTGGCAGGGCTGCAGGGTCTTGGCCAGAGGGCCGACGACCTGCGGAGGCTGGAGGTCTGCTGTGTGCGTGCTCTTCCTGCGGCACAGGCAGGGCCTGATTCTGCGTTTCTTTCTGGCCTTCTGGCAGAGCTGGATGGATGTCTGGGCAGCTCTCTTGCCTGGTGCCTTGGTGCTGAGATTGGAGTCCTGGCACCCACTCTGTGCAGCAGTATGTGGCATGCTGGGCGAGTTTCCATCAGGGAACCTGGCTTGTTCCTGAGACATCACGGTGTGGCCCAGGCAATGGGTGCTGGAGCCAGAATGGGGCTTGTGCATCTGCTGGACAAAGCGTGCGCATGCTGGCTGAGGGGTGTCAGTGACAGGAACTGACCGCCCAGGATTTAGCCCAGAAGGTGAGCAGGCGCTCCCCTCAGCGTTTTTGAAAGGAGGCGCTGGGGATGTCACCTCAGGTTTCCTGCCAGGTGACCCAGGGCTGAGACAGGGGTCTTGCACAGGCTTCCTCTTGCTGGTGGGAATGGGCATCGGCCGGGTGGGACGACGCCTGAGATACACCTCCTCTGGTGTGCGAGACTTTCGGGCCCTCTGTGTCTGCTTCCCTTTCTGGACCTTCAAGGGTCTGCAGGGGCCCTGTTCTCGGTGATGATCTGCCATTGGCCACACCGCCTAAGACCTTCAGGTCTTTCCTTCTGGGCTGTGGACTTCTGGAACTCCTGCTGTGACTGGGTTGGCTGGGGCTCAGATCTCAGACCTGGTGCAGAACCAGGGCACTGACTGCAGAGCTGGAGCACTCTCAGGAAAGAAATGCTGTTCACCCTGACTTCAGCTAGAGCTAAAAGGAAACCAATGCAATGATTTTCACCCTAACTTCAGAGAGTGCCAAAAGGAAACCAATGCATTTCATCCTAACTTCAGGGAGTGCCAAAAGGAATGCAACGTTTTTCAACCTAACTTCAGACAGTGCCAAAAGGAAACCAATGCTTTTTTCATCCTAACTTCAGCGAGTGCCAAAACCAATGCAATGCTTTTAACCCTAACTTCAGAGAGTGCCAAAAGGAAACCAATGCTTTTTTCATCCTAACTTCAGTGAGTGCCAAAGGAAACCAATGCAATGGTTTTCACCATAAGTTCAGCGAGTGCCAAAAGGAATGCAACTTTTTTCAACCTAACTTCAGAGACTGCCAAAGTGAGTGCATCATGTATCATCCTAACTTAGGAGAGTGCCAAAACCAATGCAATGTTTTTCATCCTAACTCAGGAAAGTGCCAAAATGAATGCGATGTTTGTCACCCTAACTTCAGAGTGCCAAATGAATGCAATGTTTTTTATTCTAACTTCAGAAAGTGCCAAAACAATGCAATGTTTTTCATCCGAACTTAAGAGATTGCAAAAACGCAAGCAATGTTTTCATCCTAACATCAGAGAGTGCCAAAATGAATTCTGTTTTTTATCAGAACTCCAGAAAGTGTCAAAATGAATGCAATGTTTTTCACCATAACGTCATAGATTCCCAAAAGGAAACCAATGTTTTTCTTCCTAACTTCAGGAAGTGCCAAAAGGAATGCAACGTTTTTCACCCAATCCTCAGAGAGTGCCAAAAAGAAACCAATGCTTTTCATCCTAACTTCAGGGAGTGCCAAAACCAATGGAATGCTTTTAACCCTAACTTCAGAGTGCTCCAAAAGGAATGCAAGTTTTTTTCATCCAAACTTCAGAGAGTGCCAAAATCAATGCAATGTTTTTCATCCTAACTTCAGAAAGTGGCAAAAGAATGCAATGTTTTTCATCCTAACTGAAGAGATTGCCAAAATGCAAGCGATGTTTTTCATCCTAACATCAGAGAGTGCCAAAATGAATTCTGTTTTTTATCCGAACTCCAGAAAGTGTCAAAATGAATGCAATGGTTTTCACCCTAACTTCATAGAGTGTCAAAAGGAAAACAATGTTTTCGGGGTTTTTGCAGAATTTTATTAGTATGGAATAACAAGTATATAAAACAGAATTTAATAAAACATTTCATAAAGCAAAGGCACAAAGTCATCAGAAGAGTTCTACTGCAATAACACAGCTCAGGGACACAGTGTGGCCTCAGGGCCACAGGCACTGCTGACAAACTGCAGACCTCACAGGGGGCCCTGGCCCAGGTTCCCCAAGGCAGACAGGGGCACCGCTGGTAGAGCTTCATTACATAGCTTCCTATTTCCACTAGACTTGAAGGCCACTATTGAATCTAAGTTTCCAATACAATGGATTAACCCTTACAAAAAGAAATCTACTTCCTTCACCCATTCTATAAGTACCAAGTACAGTTTCGCCTAAAACTTCCATTTGACATCTCACACGACCCCCAGTGAAAAGTGCAGTAACTGGGACCCTGTGTCAGCAAGCCTTGTTGGACTTGCCACCATCTGAACACACAGCAGCAGGGGGGCTCTGGTCCACCAGAAACAGCTGCACCCGGTGGTGTCCCCTTCCCAGTTCCATAGTCTCCGCCAGGAGGCCTTTAGGCCAAGGAACAAGTCTTGGCTGACAAGGGGCCTCTCACTGGCCATCGCTCTCTTCAGAGGAAGAGGAGAGCTGAAGGTCCTCTTGGAGGACAGCCCAGGGGCCCTGTGACGGAGTCCCTCTGACTTGTCTGAGGTGAGGAGGGCTCTGAACAGCAGACCTGGGCTTCTCAGCAGGAGGGCTGGAGGGAGCTGTCACCAGCCTGCAGCTCCACTGGCCTCCATGGAATCTCTTAAATGCCATTCTGATGGGCTGGTATGGGATCCGGGGACTTGGTGGGACCTGGCAGGGCTGCAGGGTCTTGGCCAGAGGGCCGACGACCTGCGGAGGCTGGAGGTCTGCTGTGTGCGTGCTCTTCCTGCGGCACAGGCAGGGCCTGATTCTGCGTTTCTTTCTGGCCTTCTGGCAGAGCTGGATGGATGTCTGGGCAGCTCTCTTGCCTGGTGCCTTGGTGCTGAGATTGGAGTCCTGGCACCCACTCTGTGCAGCAGTATGTGGCATGCTGGGCGAGTTTCCATCAGGGAACCTGGCTTGTTCCTGAGACATCACGGTGTGGCCCAGGCAATGGGTGCTGGAGCCAGAATGGGGCTTGTGCATCTGCTGGACAAAGCGTGCGCATGCTGGCTGAGGGGTGTCAGTGACAGGAACTGACCGCCCAGGATTTAGCCCAGAAGGTGAGCAGGCGCTCCCCTCAGCGTTTTTGAAAGGAGGCGCTGGGGATGTCACCTCAGGTTTCCTGCCAGGTGACCCAGGGCTGAGACAGGGGTCTTGCACAGGCTTCCTCTTGCTGGTGGGAATGGGCATCGGCCGGGTGGGACGACGCCTGAGATACACCTCCTCTGGTGTGCGAGACTTTCGGGCCCTCTGTGTCTGCTTCCCTTTCTGGACCTTCAAGGGTCTGCAGGGGCCCTGTTCTCGGTGATGATCTGCCATTGGCCACACCGCCTAAGACCTTCAGGTCTTTCCTTCTGGGCTGTGGACTTCTGGAACTCCTGCTGTGACTGGGTTGGCTGGGGCTCAGATCTCAGACCTGGTGCAGAACCAGGGCACTGACTGCAGAGCTGGAGCACTCTCAGGAAAGAAATGCTGTTCACCCTGACTTCAGCTAGAGCTAAAAGGAAACCAATGCAATGATTTTCACCCTAACTTCAGAGAGTGCCAAAAGGAAACCAATGCATTTCATCCTAACTTCAGGGAGTGCCAAAAGGAATGCAACGTTTTTCAACCTAACTTCAGACAGTGCCAAAAGGAAACCAATGCTTTTTTCATCCTAACTTCAGCGAGTGCCAAAACCAATGCAATGCTTTTAACCCTAACTTCAGAGAGTGCCAAAAGGAAACCAATGCTTTTTTCATCCTAACTTCAGTGAGTGCCAAAGGAAACCAATGCAATGGTTTTCACCATAAGTTCAGCGAGTGCCAAAAGGAATGCAACTTTTTTCAACCTAACTTCAGAGACTGCCAAAGTGAGTGCATCATGTATCATCCTAACTTAGGAGAGTGCCAAAACCAATGCAATGTTTTTCATCCTAACTCAGGAAAGTGCCAAAATGAATGCGATGTTTGTCACCCTAACTTCAGAGTGCCAAATGAATGCAATGTTTTTTATTCTAACTTCAGAAAGTGCCAAAACAATGCAATGTTTTTCATCCGAACTTAAGAGATTGCAAAAACGCAAGCAATGTTTTCATCCTAACATCAGAGAGTGCCAAAATGAATTCTGTTTTTTATCAGAACTCCAGAAAGTGTCAAAATGAATGCAATGTTTTTCACCATAACGTCATAGATTCCCAAAAGGAAACCAATGTTTTTCTTCCTAACTTCAGGAAGTGCCAAAAGGAATGCAACGTTTTTCACCCAATCCTCAGAGAGTGCCAAAAAGAAACCAATGCTTTTCATCCTAACTTCAGGGAGTGCCAAAACCAATGGAATGCTTTTAACCCTAACTTCAGAGTGCTCCAAAAGGAATGCAAGTTTTTTTCATCCAAACTTCAGAGAGTGCCAAAATCAATGCAATGTTTTTCATCCTAACTTCAGAGTGCCAAATGAATGCAATGTTTTTTATCCTAACTTCAGAAAGTGGCAAAAGAATGCAATGTTTTTCATCCTAACTGAAGAGATTGCCAAAATGCAAGCGATGTTTTTCATCCTAACATCAGAGAGTGCCAAAATGAATTCTGTTTTTTATCCGAACTCCAGAAAGTGTCAAAATGAATGCAATGGTTTTCACCCTAACTTCATAGAGTGTCAAAAGGAAAACAATGTTTTCGGGGTTTTTGCAGAATTTTATTAGTATGGAATAACAAGTATATAAAACAGAATTTAATAAAACATTTCATAAAGCAAAGGCACAAAGTCATCAGAAGAGTTCTACTGCAATAACACAGCTCAGGGACACAGTGTGGCCTCAGGGCCACAGGCACTGCTGACAAACTGCAGACCTCACAGGGGGCCCTGGCCCAGGTTCCCCAAGGCAGACAGGGGCACCGCTGGTAGAGCTTCATTACATAGCTTCCTATTTCCACTAGACTTGAAGGCCACTATTGAATCTAAGTTTCCAATACAATGGATTAACCCTTACAAAAAGAAATCTACTTCCTTCACCCATTCTATAAGTACCAAGTACAGTTTCGCCTAAAACTTCCATTTGACATCTCACACGACCCCCAGTGAAAAGTGCAGTAACTGGGACCCTGTGTCAGCAAGCCTTGTTGGACTTGCCACCATCTGAACACACAGCAGCAGGGGGGCTCTGGTCCACCAGAAACAGCTGCACCCGGTGGTGTCCCCTTCCCAGTTCCATAGTCTCCGCCAGGAGGCCTTTAGGCCAAGGAACAAGTCTTGGCTGACAAGGGGCCTCTCACTGGCCATCGCTCTCTTCAGAGGAAGAGGAGAGCTGAAGGTCCTCTTGGAGGACAGCCCAGGGGCCCTGTGACGGAGTCCCTCTGACTTGTCTGAGGTGAGGAGGGCTCTGAACAGCAGACCTGGGCTTCTCAGCAGGAGGGCTGGAGGGAGCTGTCACCAGCCTGCAGCTCCACTGGCCTCCATGGAATCTCTTAAATGCCATTCTGATGGGCTGGTATGGAATCCGGGGACTTGGTGGGACCTGGCAGGGCTGCAGGGTCTTGGCCAGAGGGCCGATGGCGTGCGGAGGCTGGAGGTCTGCTGTGTGCGTGCTCTTCTGGGGGCACAGGCAGGGCCTGATTCTGCGTTTCTTTCTGGCCTTCTGGCAGAGCTGGATGAATGTCGGGGCAGCTCTCTTGCCTGGTGCCTTGGTGCTGAGATTGGAGTCCTGGCACCCACTCTGTGCAGCAGGATGTGGCATGCTGCGCGAGTTTCCATCAGGGAACCTGGCTTGTTCTTGAGACATCAGGGTGTGGCCCAGGCCATGGGTGCTGGAGCCAGAATGGGGCTTGTGCATCTGCTGGACAAAGCGTGCGCATGCTGGCTGAGGGGTGTCAGTGACAGGAACTGACCGCCCAGGATTTAGCCCAGAAGGTGAGCAGGCGCTCCCCTCAGCGTTTTTGAAAGGAGGCGCTGGGGATGTCACCTCAGGTTTCCTGCCAGGTGACCCAGGGCTGAGACAGGGGTCTTGCCCAGGCTTCCTCTTGCTGGTGGGGATGGGCATCGGCCGGGTGGGACGATGCCTGAGATACACCTCCTCTGGTGTGCGAGACTTTCGGGCCCTCTGTGTCTGCTTCCCTTTCTGGACCTTCAAGGGTCTGCAGGGGCCCCGTTCTGGGTGATGATCTGCCATTGGCCACACCGCCTAAGACCTTCAGGTCTTTCCTTCTGGGCTGTGGACTTCTGGAACTCCTGCTGTGACTGGGTTGGCTGGGGCTCAGATCTCAGACCTGATGCAGAACCAGGGCACTGACTGCAGAGCTGGAGCACTCTCAGGAAAGAAATGCTGTTCACCCTGACTTCAGCTAGAGCTAAAAGGAAACCAATGCAATGATTTTCACCCTAACTTCAGAGAGTGCCAAAAGGAAACCAATGCATTTCATCCTAACTTCAGGGAGTGCCAAAAGGAATGCAACGTTTTTCAACCTAACTTCAGACAGTGCCAAAAGGAAACCAATGCTTTTTTCATCCTAACTTAGGAGAGTGCCAAAACCAATGCAATGCTCTTAACCCTAACTTCAGTGAGTGCCAAAGGAAACCAATGCAATGGTTTTCACCCTAAGTTCAGCGAGTGCCAAAAGGAATGCAACTTTTTTCAACCTAACTTCAGAGATTGCCAAAATGAGTGCATCATTTATCATCCTAACTTAGGAGAGTGCCAAAACCAATGCAATGTTTTTCATCCTAACTCAGGAAAGTGCCAAAATGAATGCGATGTTTGTCACCCTAACTTCAGAGTGCCAAATGAATGCAATGTTTTTTATTCTAACTTCAGAAAGTGCCAAAAAAATGCAGTGTTTTTCATCCTAACTTAAGAGATTGCCAAAACGCAAGCAATGTTTTTCATCCTAACATCAGAGAGTGCCAAAATGAATTCTGTTTTTTATCAGAACTCCAGAAAGTGTAAATGAATGCAATGTTTTTCACCCTAACTTCATAGAGTTTCAAAAGGCAAGCAATGTTTTTCATCCTAACTTCATTGAGTGCCAAAAGGAAACCAATGTTTTTCTTCCTAACTTCAGTGAGTGCCAAAAGGAATGCAAGGTTTTTCACCCAAACTTCAGAGAGTGCCAAAAGGAAACCAATGCTTTTCATCCTAACTTCAGGGAGTGCCAAAACCAATGCAATGCTTTTAACTTTAACTTCAGCGAGTGCCAAAAGGAATGCAACGTTTTTCACCCTAGCTTCAGAGAGTGCCAAAATGAGTGCAATGTTTTTCCTCCTAACTTAGGAGAGTGCCAAAACCAATGCAATGTTTTTCATCCTAACTCAGGAAAGTGTCAAAAGGAAAGCAATGTTTTTCATCCTAACTTCAGCGAGTGCCAAAACCAGTGCAATGCTTTTCACCCTAACTTCTGAGAGTGCCAAAAGGAAACCAATGCTTTTCATCCTAATTTCAGCGAGTGCCAAAACCAATGCAATGCTTTTCACCCTAACTTCAGAGAGTGCCAAAAGGAAACCAATGCTTTTCATCCTAACATCCTAGAGTGCCAAAATGAATTCTGTTTTTCATCCTAACTCCAGAAAGTGCCAAAATGAATGCAATGTTTTTCACCCTAACTTCATAGAGTCTCAAAAGGAAAGCAATGTTTTACATCCTAACTTCAGTGAGAGCTAAAAGGAAACCAATGCAATTCTTTTCACCCTAACTTCAGCGAGTGCCAAAAGGAAACCAATGCAATGCTTTTCACCCGAACTTCAGAGAGTGCCCAAAGGAAACCAATTCTTTTCATCCTAACTTCAGCGAGTGCCAAAAGGAATGCAATGTTTTTCACCCTTACTACAGAGAGTGCCAAAATGAATGCAATGTTTTTATCCTAACTTCAGAGAGTGCCAAAATGAATGCAATGCTTTTCATCCTAACTCCTGAAAGTGTATCATAATGAATGATATGTTTTTCATCCTAACTCCAGTAACTGTTCCATAATGAATGCTATGTTTTTCATTCTAACTTCAGAAGGTATGCCATAATGATTTCTATGTTGTTCATCCTAACTCCAGAAACTGTGCCATAATGAATGCTATGTTTTTCAATTTAACCTCCAGAAAGTGTGCCATAATGAAGGCAATGTTTTTCAACCTAAACTCCAGAAAGTGCCATAATGAATGCTTTGTTTTTCATCCTAACTCCGGAAAGTGTGCCATAATGTATGCTATGTTTTTCATTCTAACTCCAGAAGGTGCCATATTGAATGCTATCATTTTATCCTAAATCCTGAAAGCCTGCCATAAAGAATGCTATGTTTTTCATCCTAACTCCAGAAAGTGCCAAAATGAATGCAATGTTTTTTACCCTAACTTCAGATAGTGCCAAAACGAAAGCAATGCTTTTCATCCTAACTTCAGAGTGCCAAAATGAATGCAATGTTTTTCATCCTAACTTAAGAGATTGCCACAGGAAGTAAATGGAGGAGGTATAGACGGATGTGTCCCATACCTTGTCCCAGAGCAGATAAGGGTGAGCAGCTGAAATGGGTAACATACAGCCCTAATAAGCAGAAGATATTCAGCTGGGAGACAGTTTGCAGCTGGGAAAGACAGAGGATTCCTGGAGAAAGGGGACGGTTGGAGACTGCTGCTGAAATCTCTCCCAGAGTGCCGGCTCAGCCGCAGAGAACGTGCCATCTTGAGTGGCTGTTATTGGGAGCGTATACATCCAAAGACCTGGCATCCACGGCATCCAGAGATCGGTTACTAACCTGGAAACAACGGACCCCAAGCAGCAGGACTACATGAACTTAGAGGAACCCTGCTTCTCCCCACAGAAAGCAGAGAGAGAACTATATAACCAAACATCTGGAGAAAAGAGATCATGGTGAAACAAAGAACCAGCCCACATATGAAAGAAAAACAGGCATCACCAGAAAAGGAAATAAATGAAATGGAGGAAATGGAGGCAAGCAACCTGTCAGAGAAAGAATTCAGAGAAATAGCCATAAGGTGGATGCAAAGAATGGAAGACAAATTCAACAATATGTGTAAGAACCAAGAGGAAATGAAGAAAAACCAAGAAGAAATGAAAAATGACATCACTGTTATATAGAACTCAATAGAAAGCATCAACAGTAGACTAGAAGAAGCAGAGGACCGCATCAGTGAGCTAGAAGACAAGGTAGGAAAAAATACCCAAGCAGAGCAGCTTCTAGAAAAAAAAAAATTAAAAAGCAGGAAGAGAGCCTAAGAGAACTCTGGGACAACATGAAACAAAACAACATTTGAATAATAGGGGTGCCAGAGGGAGAGGAAACTGAGCAAGGAATAGAAAACCTGTTTGAAAAAATAATGACAGAAAACTTCCCTGATATAGGGAAGAAAAAATTCACACAAATCCAAGAAGCTCACAGAGTCCCAAACAAAATGAACCCCAAAAGACCGACACCAAGGCACAT
This sequence comes from Myotis daubentonii, assembly GCF_963259705.1. Classification (NCBI taxonomy): domain Eukaryota; kingdom Metazoa; phylum Chordata; class Mammalia; order Chiroptera; family Vespertilionidae; genus Myotis; species Myotis daubentonii. Next base: position 9,054,189 of record NC_081843.1, read on the forward strand.
TATAATTAAATTGGCAAACACCAATGACAAAGCAAGAATCTTAAAAGCAGCCAGAGAGAGACAGAAAGTTACCTACAAAGGATCCCCCATCAGACTAACGACTGATTTCTCAACAGAAACACGTCAGGCAAGAAGGGAATGGAATGAAATATACAAAGTCATGCAAACGAAGGGTCTGAATCCAAGAATACTGTACCCAGCGAGGCTATCAATCAAAATTGAGGGTGAAATCAGGAGCTTCACAGACAAAAAAGAACTACGGGAGTTTATTACCACCAAACCAGCAATGCAAGAAATGCTGAAGGGTCTTCTGTAAAAAGAAAAAATAGGAAACGAAGAAGGAACATGGGTAAAGAATAAAAATGGCGAGAAACAAGTATTTATCAATAATAACTTTAAATGTAAATGGATTAAATGCCCCAATTAAAAGACATAGGGTAACTGAGTGGATAAGAAAACATGACCCATATATCTGCTGTCTACAGGAAACCCACCTCAGAAAAAAAAGATGCACACAGACTGATGGTGAAGGGATGGAAAAAGGTTTTTCAGGTGAATGGAAGTAGAAAAAAAGCCAGGGTAGCAATACTTATATCTGACATCTCAAAGTGAAGGACATAAAAAGAGATAAGGAAGGCCACTTCATAATACTAAAGGGAGCAATCCAACAAGAAGAAATAACTCTGGTAAACATATACGCACCCAATATAGGAGCACCCAAATACATAAGAAATCTTCTGGAGGAGATCAAGGGAGAGATTGACAGCAACACAATCATAGCAGGGGACCTTAACACCCCATTATCACTACTGGACAAATCCTCTAAACAAAACTCAGCAAAGAAACATCAATCCTAAATGACACACTAGATCAGATGGAATTAATTGACATCTTCAGAACATTTCACCCCAAAGCCACAGAATATACATTCTTCTCAAGTGCACATGGGTCATTTTCAAAGATAGACCATATATTGGGTCACAGGCAAAGTCTCTTCAAATTCAAGAAGATTGAAATCATATCAAGCATCTTCTCAGACCACAATGGCATAAAACTGGAAATCAACTACAATAAAAACAATCCAAAAAAATCAAACACATGGAGACTAAATAGCACGCTATTAAACAATGACTGGGTTACCAGAGAGATCAAAGAAGAAATAAAAAGCATCATGGCAACAAACGATAATGAAAACACAACAATCCAAAACCTATGGGACACAGCGAAAGCAGTCTTGAGAGGGACATTCATAGCTCTACAAGCCTACTGCAAGAAACAAGAAACAATGAGAATAAATTACCTAACCCTACAACTCAAAGAGTTAGAAAGAGAGCAACAAGAAAAGCCCAGTGTAAGCAGAAGGAAGGAAATAATAAAGATCAGAGCGGATATAAACAACATAGAGGCAAAAAAACCCCACACAGTACAAATGATCAACAAAACCAAGAGCTGGTTCTTTGAAAGGATAAACAAGATTGATGAACCTCTAGCCAGGCTCACCAAGAAACAAAGAGAGAGGACCCAAATAAACAAAATCAGAAATGAAAGAGGAGAAATAACAACAGACCCCACAGAAATACAAAGGATTGTTAGAAAATACTATGAACAACTCTACTCCAACAAACTAGACAACCTGGAGGAAATGGACATATTCCTAGAAAAATACAACCTTCCAAAACTTAATCAGGAAGAAGCTAAAAATCTCAATAGGCCAATCAGGAAATTGAAGCAGTCATCAAAAAGCTTCCAGCAAACAAAAGCCCAGGACCAGATGGCTTCACAGGGGAGTTTTACCAAACATTCAAGGAAGAAATAAAACCTATCCTCCTCAGACTACTACAAAAAATTCAAGAAGAAGGACCACTTCCAAGCTCATTCTATGAAGCCAGCATCACACTAATACCAAAACCAGATAAAGACAACACAATGAAAGAGAATTACAGGCCAATATCCCTCATGAACATAAATGCCAAAATCTTCAACAAAATCCTAGCAAATCAGATCCAGCAGTACATCAGAAAGATCATACACCATGACCAAGTAGTATTTATTCCAGGGATGCAAGGATGGTACAATATCCACAAATCAATAAACGTAATACACCACATAAACAAATTGAGAGAAAAAAAAACCACATAATCATATCAATTGATGCAGAAAAAGCTTTTGACAAAATTCAACACCCTTTCCTGATAAAAACTCTCAGCAAGGTAGGAATAGAAGGATCATACCTCAACATAATAAAAACCATAAATGACAAACCCACAGCCAACATCATAATCAATGGGCAAAAACTATAACCATTCCCCCTAAAAACAGGAACAAGACAGGGATGCCCCCTCTCACCACTCCTGTTCAACGTAGTACTGGAAGTACTAGCCATTGCGATCAGACAAGAAGAAGAAATAAAAGGCATCCAAATTGGAAAAGAAGAAATAAAACTTTCCTTATTTGCAGATGACATGATACTGTACATAGAGAACCCTAAAGACTCCATCAAAAAATTATTAGTCTTTTTTTTTTAATTAAATCTTTATTGTTCAGATTATTACAGTTGTTCCTCTTTCCCCCCCCCCATAACTCCCCTCCTCCCAGTTCCCGCCCCACCCTCCGCCCTCACACCCCACCCACTGTCCTCATCCATAGGTGCACAATTTTTGTCCAGTCTCTTCCCGAATCTCCCACACCCCTTTCCCCCCCAAGAATAGTCAGTCCATTCCCTTTCTATGTCCCTGATTCTATTATAATCACCAGTTCATTCTGTTCATCAGATTATTTATTCACTTGATTCTTAGATTCACTTGTTGATAGATGCATATTTGTTGTTCATAATTTGTATCTTTACCTTTTTCTTCCTCTTCCTCTTCTTAAAGGATACCTTTCAGCATTTCATGTAATCCTGGTTTGGTGGTGATGAACTCCTTTAGCTTTTCCTTATCTGTGAAGCTCTTTATCTGACCTTCAATTCTGAATGATAGTTTTGCTGGATAAAGTAATCTTGGTTGTAGGTTCTTGGTATTCATCACTTTGAATATTTCTTGCCACTCCCTTCTGGCCTGCAAAGTTTCTGTTGAGAAATCAGCTGACAGTCGTATGGGTATTCCCTTGTAGGTAACTGAGTTACTTTCTCTTGCTGTTTTTAAGATTCTCTCTTTATCTTTTGCTCTTGGCATTTTAATTATGATGTGTCTTGGTGTGGTCCTCTTTGGATTCCTTTTGTTTGGGGTTCTCTGCGCTTCCTGGACCTGTAAGTCTATTTCTTTCACCAGGTAGGGGAAGTTTTCTGTCAATATTTCTTCAAATAGGTTTTCAATATCTTGCTCTCTCTCATCTTCTGGCACCCTTATAATTCTGATGTTGGTACGCTTGAAGCTGTCCCAGAGGCTCCTTACACTATCTTCGTATTTTTGGATTCTTTTTTCATTTTGCTTTTCCGGTTGGGTGTTTTTTGCTTCCTCGCATTTCAAATCATTGACTTGATTCTTGCGCTCCTCTGGTCTGCTGTCGGGAGTCTGTATAATATTCGTTATTTCAGTCCGTGTATGCTTAATTTCTAGTTGGTTCCCCAATATAACATCGAGGGTCTCATTAGTTTTCTTGTAGATCTCATTAAGTTTATCGGCGGCTTCTAAACAGTTCTTGAGAGACCTTAAGAGTGTGGTTCTGAACTCTATATCTTCCATTGACAATTTTGTCCTGTTTCTTTGTCTCCGCATTTTGTAATGCTTCCTTGGTGCACCCCCTAGTGGTCTTTGTTCGCAGTCTTATAGTTAAATCTTGATTGTTGTAGCTAATACCAGGGAGGGTTTGACCTCCAGGCCAAGTGGCTATGAGAATCAGCTGTGTCAGCAGTGAGAGAACTTCTGTCCTCTAGGGAGGTGCTAATCTAGCCTTTGCCTGAGGCTATCCCGCAAATGCCTCTGTGCAGGGCTTGGGTAGGGCGGGTCGCACAGGATCAACAGGGTGGGCTGGAGAGAGCAGTTATGGCGGCTCTCAGTCCTGTCCCCAGGGGCTCTGCCTCTCTGAGTCCCAGCACCCGCTGCAAAGCTGGGAGAGAAAGCTGCACTCGCTCTGACCGAAGCCAGATAGTCCCGCTTCTCCCGTTTGAGTCTGGGTCCCTAAAGACTCACCTGTATCTGGAGCTCAGAGTCTGTGACTCCCTCCCGATTGAAAACAACAACCGCGCCCTCCGCCGCCAGCCCGCTCCGCGTGCACTCCGCACCTCAGAATTTGACTTCAGCACTGTGCTTCCTCTGAGTGTCCGTATGTGTTTCTCTTTCCTCCTAGTTGTAGGACTTCCACTCAGCCAGCATTCCTGTGGTTCTGGGTGATGTCCGTTCAGTCTTTTAGTTTCACTTTTGAAGTAGTTGTTCAAAGCAGCAAACTCCGGCGTTAAACTATGCCGCCATCTTGGTTCTCCCTCCAAAAAATTATTAGTCTTAATAAGTGAATTCGGCAATGTAGCAGGATACAAAATTAATGCCAAAAAATCCATGGTATTTCTTTACACCAATAGTGAACTTACAGAAAGTGAGACTAAAAAAGCAATCCCATTTACCATCGCACCAAAAAAATTAAGATACCCAGGAATAAACTTAACTAAGGAGATAAAAGACATATGCGAAAAACTACAAGATACTGAAAAAAGAGATAGAGGAAGACATAAACAGATGGAAGAACATACCGTGTTCATGGATTGGTAGAATCAACATCATCAAAATGTCCATACTACCCAAAGCAATCTATAGATTCAATGCAATCCTCATTAAATTACCAACAGCATATTTCACAGATCTAGAACGAACGTTCCAAAAATTCATCTGGAATAAAAAAAGACCTCGAAGAGCTGCAGCAATCCTGAGAAAGAAGAACAAAGTTGGTGGGATCTCAATACCAGATATCAAACTGTATTACAAAGCTACTGTTCTTAAACAGCTTGGTACTGACACAAGAACAGACATATAGATCAATGGAATAGAATAGAGAACCCAGAAATCTACCCAAACCACTATGCCCAATTAATATTTGACAAAGGAGGCAAGAGCATACAGTGGAGTCAAGTCAGTCTCTTCAATAAATGGTGTTGGGAAAATTGGACAGATACATGCAAAAAGATGAAACTAGACCACCAACTCACACCATACACAAAAATAAACTCAAAATTGATAAAAGACTTAAATGTAAGACGGGAAGCCATAAAAATACTAGAGGAATCCACAGGCAGCGAAATCGCAAACATATGCCGAAGGAATTTCTTCTCTGATAATGCTCCTAGGGCAATGGAAACTAAAGAGAAAATAAACAAATGGGACTACATCAATCTAAAAAGCTTTTGCACAGCAAAGGAAACCATCAACAAAACAACAAGAAGACCCACTACATGGGAGAACATATTTGCCAATGATATCACCGATAAGGGTTTAATCTCCAACATTTACAGGGAACTCATGAAACTTAACAATAGGAAGATAAACAATCCAATCAAAAAATGGGCAAGGGACTTAGATAGACACTTTTCGAAAGAGGACATACAGAAGGCCGAAATACATATGAAAACATGCTCAAAGTCACTAATTATATGAGAGATGAAAATCAAAACGACAATGCGGTATCATCTCACACCTGTCAGACTGGCTATCATCAACAAATCAACAAACAACAAGTGTTGGAGAGGATGTGGAGAAAAAGGAACCCTTCTGCATTGCTGGTGGGAATGCAGACTGGTGCAGCCACTGTGGAGAACAGTATGGAGTTTCCTCAGAAAACTAAAAATGGAACTCCCATTTGACCCAGTGATCCCACTTCTAGGAATATATCCCAAGAAACCAGAAACACCAATCAGAAAGGATATATGCACCCCTATGTTCATAGAAGCACAGTTCACCATAGCTAAGATTTGGAAACAGCCTAAGTGCCCATCAGCAGATGAGTGGATTAGAAAACTGTGGTACATCTATGCAATGGAATACTATGCTGTGGTAAGAAAGAAGGAACTTTTGCCTTTTGCAACAGCATGGATGAACTGGAGAGCATTATGCTAAGTGAAATAAGCCAGTCAGAGAAAGATAAATACCACATGATCTCACTCATTTGTGGATTATAGAGAACAACATAGACTGATAAACAGGGACAGATCCAAAGACAGAGAAACAGCGATCAGACTATCACTCCCCAGAGGGAAAGTAGGGGAGGGAAGGGATAAGGGGAAGAGATCAACCAAAGGACTTATATGCATGCATATAAGCCAAACCAATGGACATGGACAACAGGGGGATGAGAGCATGAGTGGGGGGGGGGGGTTAATGGAGGGGGGGATAAGGACACATTTATAATACCTTTACTAATAAAGATTTAAAAAAAAGAGATTGCCAGAAGGAATGCAATGTTTTTCATCCTAACTTCAGAGAGTGCCAAAACCAATGCAATATTTTTCATCCTAACTTCAGAGAGTGCCAAAACCAATGCAATATTTTTCATCCTAACTTCAGGTGTGCCAAAATGAATGCTATGTTTTTCATCCCAATTCCTGAAAGTGTGTCATAATGCATGCTATGTTTTTCATTCTAACTGCAGAAGGTGCCATAGTGAATGCTATGGTTTTTATCCTAAATCCAGACAGTTTGCCATAATGAATGCTATGTTTTTCATCCTAACTCCAGAAAGTGCCAAAATGAATGCAATGTATTTCATCCTAAATCCAGAAGGTGCCATAATGAATGCTATGTTTTTCATCCTAACTCCTGAAAGTGTGCCATAATGAATGTTATGTTGTTCATCCTAACTCCAGGAACTGTGCCATAATGAATCCTATGTTTTCACTTTAACCTCCAGAACGTGTGCCATAATGAATGCTATGTTTTTCATCCTAACTCCAGAAAGTGCCAAAACAAATGCAATGTTTTTCACCCTAACTTCAGAGAGTGCCAAAATGAAAGCAATGTTTTTTATCCTAACTTCAGAGAGTGCCAAAATGAATGCTATGCTTTTCATCCTAACTCCAGAAAGTGTGCCTTAATGAATGCTATGTTTTTCATCCTAACTCCAGAAAGTTTGTCATAAGGAATGCTATGTTTTTCATTCTAACTCCAGAAACTCTGCCATAATGAATGCTATGCTTTTCATCCTAACTCCAGAAATTGTACCATAAAGAAGGCTGTGTTTTACAATCCTAACCTCCAAAAGATGCCTTGAAGGCTATGTTCTGGAGTCCTAACCTCCAGAAGCCTCCATAAAGTAGGCTGTGTTCTGGAGTCCTAACCTCCAGAAGGTTCCATAAAGAAGGCTGTGTCCTTGCAGAATTTGCACTTGGAACCACTGTGTGAGTTCTGGGGTGTATGACCCCTTTGAAGGAGAACTCTCTTTATAGGGTAAACTAGAACTGATGGGGCCCGAGGTGTCCAAAGTGAAGGTCCAGGAGACTTGTCTGTTGAGTTCAGGGGTGATTTGTGGCATTTCAGGGCAGGGTCGAAAGGCCCAGGGTTTGTCTTCTGCCCCATTTCCTTAAGTTCCTTCCCTCACAGGTTCCCCAGGCTCTTTCTCTGCTCCCTCAATAAAGGAAAACATGGTGAAGATTCACTCGTGCCCGGACACTGGGGCCTGAACATGGCCCTTGGCCTGGGCACTGGGGAGGGCGGCCCAAGCAAAAATGTCTATTAGTAAAAGTTAGAGTGTATGGGAGCGAGATGGAGGTCTTCCCAAAGCACTACATGATCTGTGCTCGGAGCACAAAGGCCCTCCTCTTTCTTTCTCATAGCTGCCGTGTTCCTGAGGCTGACCAGACCCAATGTCCAACGCTGCTGGGCTGTCCTTCCACGGTTAGCCCCATGCATTTGGTGCCCTGTCTCCAGATTTTGCCTTCTTTTTTTTAAATCCTCACTCCAGGTTATTTTTCCATTGATTTCTTAGTGAGAGAGAAAGAGAGAGGGGAAGGCAGAGAGAAATATCAATATGAGAGAAACACACCCATTGGTTGCCTCCTGCACGTGTCCTGAGCACGGCCTGGGTTGGGGAGAAGCCTGCAACCGAGGTATGTGCTCCTGAAAACAACCAAACCCAGACCCTTCGGTCTGCAGGCCCACGCTCTATCCACTGAGCCAAACCAGCTAGGGCGGTTTTTGCCTTTTTTTTATATATTAAATCATTATTGTTCAGATTATTACAGTTGTTCCTCTTTTTTCTCCCCATAGCTCCCTTCCACCCGGTTCCCACCCCACCCTCTGCCCTTACCCCCCCCCCCCCCCACTGTCCTCATCCATAGGTGTATGATTTTTGTCCAGTCTCTTCCCGCATCCCTCACACCCCTTCCCACCCCCACCCCCCACCGAGAATAGTCAGTCCACTCCCTTTCTATGCCCCTGATTCTATTATAATCACCAGTTCATTCTGTTCATCAGATTATTTATTCACTTGATTTTTAGATTCACTTGTTGATAGATGTGTATTTGTTGTTCATAATTTGTATCTGTACCTTTTTCTTCTTCTTTCTCTTCTTAAAGGATACCTTTCAGCATTTCATATAATACTGGTTTGGTGGTGATGAACTCCTTTAGCTTTTCCTTATCTGTGAAGCTCTTTATCTGACCTTCAATTCTGAATGATAGCTTTGCTGGATAAAGTAATCTTGGTTGTAGGTTCTTGGTATTCATCACTTAGTCACCTCAGAAAGGTGAAGGTGGAGGACTAGGGACTGGACAGGTATTATGAGAAAGACCAGGAAGTGCATGGGAAAGGCTAGCCTCACATGAATGGGTTTACAAGGCTTTGAAAATCATAGCCTAGCCCCACTCCAGAGAGCCAGCCTTCTTTCCAACTTCAGCTGCTGAGGCCTCAACATGGAAAGAAAAATACGGTTCAATTGCATATAATAAATGAATAGATTCTGTTCTACCTTGATTCGTTACCGATCACTGCCACATTGCCATAGGAAAGCCCATGTCTTTTTGTCTTACTGACCATCAGAGAGAGCCAGCAGTAAAGAACTGGCCCCTGTCTCACCTCCTCAAGAGATTTAAAACAACAAACGGTTTCTGTGGGCCAGGAGTTTTGGCTCAGCTTAGCGAGGCTCTTCTGGTTGCAATCAGGTGTCACCAGGGCTGATGTCATATCAAGGCTCGAGGGGGGAGGGTCCACTCCGAAGGTCACTGTCATACCTGTTGGCAGGCTTCCGGTCCTCCCTGGCTGTTGGCCAGAGACATCAATTCCTTGACATTTGGGTGAAACCTTAGGGCATCGTACAACTTGGCAGTTGGCATCAATGGGTCAAGCAACCAAGGGAGTGACAGAGGACACCCATGTGGAAGCTGCAGTCTTTGTAATGTGATTTTGGAAGTAGCATTTCTGCCACATTCTATTTGCTAAAAGGGAGTCACGAATCTAGTGCACACTAAGGGGCAGGGATTGCACAAAGGCATGATTCCCGGGAGGTAGGAATCATTGGGGCCATCTTGGAGGTTGCTTCCCACACTCCCAGAAAACTGTTGTTGACCATGCACATGCCTTGTGAACTGTCTCTGGCTGTCACATGTAACCTTCCCTAATTTCCACCCAATTTTCAGGGTGTGGCTACCTAAGGTGGTGGCAGCATTTTTCTGGGCTAATAACCCCAAAGAGTTGCGAGGAAAGGCTTGGCAAGGGTGAGGAGGTGGGGACATGAAAAAAAGTCAGAGGCAGACAAGAGCAGAGCACGGAGAACGGCTTCCGGAGCCTTCATCCTCACACTTATTGGTCACTCTGTACCAGTAGTTGCTCACATTTTCCAAGACGTTGGGTACAAGGAACTAGATTCTCAGAAATAAGCAGATGTGAAAGTGTTTGCAACCTAGAAACCGTGAGTTTTTTTCAGCACCCTGGACAGTATATATTTTTACAAGTAAGAATATCACTGTATTTATTTTCCTACAGGCAATTTTTCTATTTCTTCATCATTTACTCTTCAAAATTAAAAGAACAAAAAAATTCCTGAAGCTTAGAATGATATCACTTGGCTCTTTCTCTTTTATCCTCTCCCAGTTTGAAAGGCTTGCATCTCTTCATGGCCAGTGTCCTCTTGGATCTGAGGTAGGCACAACACATTCAAGCCTCAGCACAAATCTTTGTAAAGTCTGAAACTCTTTGGATACCAAGAAGGTCCCTGCAGATTTTTTTCCAGCCCACCCATGCCGACCTCTTTATGCCACTCTTTACCCCTCCCCCAATCACTTCTTCTCTCTGGGCTTCAGTTTCTTCATCTGTAAAATGAGCAGATAGGATAAAATGGTCTTCAGGGCCCCTTCCAGAGCAACCCCTCGATGAATATTATTCTCCTAGGTGTAGGGGGCACACTTATGAGCATGGGTTCACGCCTGCATTAAAACTTGCCTTCCCTGCAGTTTGGATGTCATTTGACTCTATTGTCTCCTTCATCTAATGAGCCTCTCTCGGCTGTAGATGTTGGAAAAGTAAACACCACATTTCCTACTTTCCCTTGCATATGAGGGTCTTCCATTTAGCCTTGAGAGCGGAGACCACCTCTGTCTTGTTCACTGCTGTATTAGCACAAAATCTAGCACTTGGAAGGCGTTCAATAAGTGATTTTGAATGAATGACGTTACTCAGTATATCCCAAGGAAGCTGAGGAATGTCACAGCCAACAGAGCCTGGAAGAGGCGAGGAAGGATTCTGATCTAGAGCCTCCAGAGGGAGTGCAGCCCTGCCCACACCTTGCTGTCAGACTTCTGTCTCCAGGACTGTGAGCGAATGAAGTTCTGTTGTTTTAAGTCGCCCAATATAGGGGAATTTAGTATGACAGCCCTAGGAAACCAACGTAACTCCCAAAGTCCTAAACTTCCTGCTAAGTTGAGAATTCCTTGGTTCTCCTGCCATCCCTGACACACTCCACAGCTGTATGCCGGGGGGGTGAGGATGTAGAAAAGGAGCAGGATACAAGCACCCTTTCTTTTCAGGAAGGGGGATTGTGGAGATAGTGAGGAGTTATTGTCAACATTTCAAAAAGTCAAACAGAAGTCATACGTTTTCTTACACACACCCCGATAAGTAATTACCTTGGCCTGAGGTAACTACCGTCACCCCATTAACCTGATGTCACCAAAGCAAAGAAACTTAGCAGGCCACCCAGTCAACTGGCCAAGGGTTCCCCTCCCTGCAGAAGCAGATGTCACAGAATCACAGGATTTTAGAGCTGGAAGGAACCTCAGAGTTTTGAGAAGTTTCACACGTTGATGACTCTTGTTATGACAGATACTGCATTGATTATCTATTGCTGTATAACAAATTATCCCCAAATTTAGCAACTCAAAACGACAAGTATTTATTATGTCACAGTTTCTGAGAGTCAGAAATCCAGGAGCAACTTAGCTGGCGATGCTGGCTCGGCGTCTCTCGTGGGAGTGCAGTCAAGTTATCCTCCGGGGCTGTGGACGTCTGAAGGCCTGACTGGAACTAGAGGACCCACTGCCAACATGACTGTTGTCAGAAAGCCTCAGCTCCTCTTTGCCTGTTGGTTGAAGGCCTCAGTTCCTCCCCATGTGGGCTTCTCCACAGGGCTGACCACGACCACCTGCTGGCTTTCCCCAGAGTGAGTGATGGGGGTTTGGGGAGCAGAGAAGGAGAGAAGCTGTAGTGTTTTTTGTTTGTTTGTTTTACTTTTCGAGACTGTTTATTAGGTAAGCATTTTACATATATTACTTTTATGGGTAATGGTGGAGCTGGGCAGTATTGCGCCTTCTCCAAGCTGCAGGTGAGAACCACGATAGTGTGGCTCTTTCCAAGGCCATGGCTCTTGCAGCCTGCAGACGTCAGCCCTCACATCTTCCTATGCTTGTGGACCGGTTTGGTGAGCAACGGGGGTCAGGATTCCATCTGATGGCTTCATGGATTGGATCGATGAGGATAACCTCAAAGAGTCTGTACATGGAATCTTCACCAACCCAGTAAGAATTCAGGACTCTCAGAGCCCCACAGTGGCGCCCAGTTTGCTCCTCCGCAACAGACTGAAGACTTCGAGTGAACTTTAGCTGGTTACCACCGTGATGGACAGGATTGTCTTAGGTCTCACCCTTAGAAGCTGGGTATTTGCAACCATAGCACACATAAATCTGATATCCTATACAATAAAAGACTAATATGCAAATCGATCAAACAGTGGAACGACCAGTTGATATGATGCACACTGACCACTACGGGGCAGACACTCAATGCAGGAGCTGCCCCCTGGTGGTCAGTGAGCTCCTAAAGAGGGAACACTGCTCAGCCAGAATCCGGTTCACGGGCTGCAAGTGCAGTGGCGGTGGCAGGAGCCTCTCCCGCCTCTGCAGCAGCGCTAAGAATGTCTGACTGAAGGCTTAGGCCCACTCCCTGTGGGCCTAAGCCTTCATCCAGACATCCCCTGAGGGCTCCTGGACTGCAAGAGGGTGCAGGCTGGGCTGAGGGACCCACTTCCCCCCACAAGTGCACAAATTTCATGCACTGGGCCTCTAGTATGACATAACCTTGGTTGGCCTGGTATCCCAGCCTGTGTGCTTTATCAGGCTGGGTGGAGGCTGTGTAGCACAGAAAGCTGGCAGTACTTCTAGGAGTGCACCCTGAGAAGAAAACACATCGCAGGGTACTGCTTCCTCCACAGGTCCTGGACGTCCTCGTAAGCTTCACCTTGCTTACGATGGCTGGAGCCAGGCAGAAAGGGGAGAGGCTGCAGTGTCTTTTTGAAAAACAGCTTTATTGAGACATACTTCACATACCATACCCTCCGCCATTTCAAGGGCACAATTCAGTGGCTTTTGGTATATTCACAGAATTGTACAGTCACTACCCTATCCTTTAGCTGTAACCCCACAATCATCCTGGACACTAACCCTCACACATCTCTCGTATGGTTATTACCAGGGAGGAGAGGGTAAAGGGGGATAAATGGTGATGGAAAGAGACATGAGTTGGGCTGGTGAACACACAATACAATATCCAGATGATGTATTATAGATTTACACCTTAATCCTATATAATTTTATTAACCAGTGTAACCCAAATAAATTCAATAAAAAAGGAATGAAATACTGACACATACTACAACATGCATGAACCTCGAAAACATCATGCTGAATGAAAGAAGCCAGACACAGAGGACCACAGGCTACATGATTCCATTTATACGAAACGTCCAGAATAGGTCATCTAGAGAAATGGGAAGTGTATTAGCGGTTGCCTAGGGCTAGGAGGATAGGGAGTTTACTGGACAAACTTTCAGAGGGATTTGCATTTTGAAAAAGTTAAGTGAATTTAACTTCTTCAAGGAGAGGCCTGAGTCTTTTTTTTTTTTAATATATATTTTTTGTTGATTCCAGAGAGGAAGGGAGAAGAGAGATAGATAGAAACTCAATGATGAGAGAGAATCATTGATCGGCTGCTTCCTGCATACCCCCCACTGGAGATCAAGCCTGCAACCCAGGCAGTTCCCTTGATCAGAATTGAACCTGGGACCTTTCAGTCCACAAACCGACATGATCCGCTGAGCCAAGCCAGCTAGGGTAGGAGGGGCCTGACTCTTGAGCATCCCCAGGACATGGTGCAACTGAGAGCAGTCAGGAGACATTCTGAACAGGACTGTGGAGCCTAGTGGGCCCATCAGGCTCAGTCCTTCCCTGGTCTTCAATTAATTGTCTGAGTCCACTAATGGGTCACCAGCCCAAGAGGACTAGGTAGGGACAAGTGAAGAAGGCATTGATGGTGGGTTAAGGAATTGCACCAATTCCTCAGATGTTAGATTTAGATGATGTGGCTGTTTCTGTAACCCTGTTATAAAAGTAGTCGGGCTGGCCCTGGCCGGTGTGGCTCAATTGGTTGAACACTGCCCCATGCACCGAAAGGTCTCCAGTTCGATTTCCAGTCAGGGCACATGTCCAGGTTATGGATTCATTCCCCGGTCAGGGCATATGTGGGAGGCAACCAATCGATGTTTCTCTATCACATCAATGTTTCTCTCTCTCTCTCTCTCTCTCTCTCTCTCTCTCTCTCTCTCTCTTTGAAATCAATGAAAACATATTTTTTAAAAAGTTGGGCTGGAACTTCAAGATCATGCGTTTGGGTGATAAGAGGTTTAATCCCTTTGAGGGTTCTGGAGACCTGGCAGGAGCTCACCAGGACACCAACCCTCACACATCTCTGGTAAGGACTCGAGAACACTTGCTCTTTGCACTTAGCTCAGTAACGTCTTACCACCGAGACTCCATCTTCACCACGATTCTGGCCTTGGCTTCTGAGCAACAACCTTGGGGCCATCCTGATTCTGCCACTTACTGCCTGACAAAGGGTCGGCTACAGCACTAGGACATTTCATTCATTTTGCAAACTATTATTGAATATCTACCATGTGCTAGGCACTGTTGTAGACACTTTCCTACCTTTTCCAGCATTCAAAAAAATGTCCTATGTACAGAAAAGTACATAAAACCTATGTGTGCATCTTAAAGAACAAAAGGCAAGATTCCTGTGACCACCACCCAGGGAAAGAAATGTACCCAGAGCCGCCTTGGCAGTTCACACCTGCTTCTTTCCTGGGGCTATAACACTATCCCGACATTTGTGGTAATTTATTGCTTGACTGTTATAGCTTCTCATCTACATATAGATTTCTAAGTGATATTTGCTGGGTTTTAGACCTTATAGATATGGAATTGGACTGTATGTTTTCTCTCTCGTTTCTTTTGTGATACAACGTTAGTAAAGTTTATCTCTGTAGCTGCACATGGTTGGGATCATTCATTTTGGCTGTGTAGTTTGAAACGCCACTCATTTATCCATCCATTTAACTGCCGATGAACGTTCTTTCCAGCTCTTGGCTACTAGGACCAATGCGTCTAGGCTCGCTTGGTGCTCACGTAGAGGCACGTGACATTCCCACACTGTGGGAATCACCGCTTTTGAGAATTACCAAGACTGTCCTCAATTGTGTAGCTGGAGTCCCCCTACTGTTACAAGGGTCACTGAAGCTAAGGGGGAGTGTGACTGGCCCAGGGTCACTCAGGCAGCTGGTGGCAGAACTGAGCCCACAATCGGGGTCTCTTCTGAATGTAGACTTGGCAGAGGCAGCACTAGAGCAAGATGAGAGGGGCACTAGCCTCTGGTGCAAAATGTAAGGGGACGCAGACCTATTTGGCACCCAAGACAAGTAAGACGTGAGTGCCACCTTTAACCAGGTACCTACAGCCTGTGCCAGCCGCCTGTCTGGGGTGAGGCGAGTGAAGGAGGGTCGTGAAAATATGAGGTCGAATGTTTTTATTTTAAAATTTGATATTTTATTCATCATCGATTTTTCACATTAAATTTTTGGTTGTGTGTGGTTGTTTTTTTTAAGATTGCACTTAAATGTTGTTTACCTTGATTGCTGCTTGGGGCGCCCCCTTAAATTCTGTGCTCGAGGCCAGTGCCTCCCTCGCTTCACCCAAATCCCAGCCCGACCACCCAGCGTTCCTCAACTTCTTCGCCTTAACCCTCCAGCGCCTTCCAGCCCGGCCCCTCGCTGCCTCCAGCCACTAGGGCGCGCTGTCGTCCTGCCCCGCGCCTCACCCGGGAGAGGAGCGCAGCGGGGGCGGAGGGGTGGGGCGCGCTGGGCGTGGGGGGGCGAGGCTGGGTGAGAAGGCGGGGCCCTCGGCACCGGGACTGGGAGGGGGGTTCATGCACCGCCCACTCCCAGGCGGCTTTCGGAGCGGAGCTGGCACGGAGGCTGCCTGCCCTGGGCCTCAGGGGCGCCCATTTCCCGGAGCAGAGCGCCTCTGAGCCGCCGCGTCCCCTGGGATGGGGGGTGGGGGCCTTCTCGGGGTTGGGGCCTCTGCAACACCACCCCATGGCCCTTCAGGAGCGTGGGGTGCGCCCCCAGGCGTCATGCAGCAGACGTGGGCTCGGCATCTCACTGGGGCAACGCTAGCCCAGGACAGCAGCCTGGACACACCCCTTTGCCCTTGTGGTGGTGACCTCACCCCCCCCCCCCCCCCCCCCAGCACATGGTGCTACCAAAGCTGGGAGGACTGCTCACGCCGTTAGCTTTCCTCTGAGAAAGCCGTCCATCTGCTCCAGCTTCTCGGACTTCCTCAGTGTCAGCCCATGGTCCTTGGTGCCGATTCCAGGCCCACAGGAATCCCCAATTTGGGGTGCAATGAAGAAGGAAACTTCATTCAGCCCGAACAGCCCAGCTGTGGTACAGCAGCGGGTGAGAACAGCACGGCTGTGGGCAGCTCAGTGTCACAGCTTAGCTGTGAGGCCTGAGGTGGCGCTGGGGTGAGGCCGCCCCGCCCTGCCCAGAGGTCCATGTCCTGGCGAGGGTTGGGTGGGGGGGGGGTGTGGGGGGGTGTCCAGCCAGAAAAAGCACAGGACTCAGTAGGAAGGGGAATTCTTTGCTCTCTGAGCCAGAGGGGAGCTGACCTTTAGAGACAGAAGTGTGTCCTGGTGGCCCCCTCCCCCCTGGTCCCAGATGAACCAGTCCACATGTAAATAAACAACTTTACATCCTTGCAGTTTGGTTGGTCCAGAAGGCTCCGTCCTGCTCTGGTTGGCGGGGAAGATGCTGATGTGGATGGAGTTGCACAGTTCCAGTTGGTCAGGGAAGCCTCACAGGGTGAAATACAATTCCAGACACGCCTTATAAGCGCCGCCCAGGTGTTGGGATGGCCCAGGCCGGTAGCTCAAGGAGGCAGGCAGCTTGGCGCCGGCTTGTCCTGAAGCTGGTTCGTGTGAAAGGCCCTGCTCCCTGTGGGCTCTAGACCCTGCTTTGACCTTGAGCCCAGTGAGCCCCAGGAGTCTACGTGGGAGGCCTCTTCTTTCTCAGCGTTGGCGGCTGTAACAAGTATTCGGGCACCCACGAGGCCAAGACCAGAAACCCATGATGCCCCCATCCCTTTTTAACAAAAAGTGAAATGTTCTTATAACCAGAGTCCAGACTCCAACTGTGATTAGACAAACGAAAGGATAACAATTATGACACAAACATATGAAGAAGAAAACAGTCTGGAGGAAGATCACCATTCAATTCTGGTCAGGACACATGCCTGGGTTTCAGGCTCCATCCCCAGTAGGGGGAGTGCAGGAGGCAGCCAATTAATGATTCTAATCATTGATGTTTCTGTCTCTCTCCCCCTCTCCCTTCCTCTCTGAAGTCAATAAAAATATTTTAAAAAAATCAATGGATGCTGTACACCTGAAACTATTACAAAATAATATTGAACATAAACTGTAACAAAAAAAAGATTTAAGGGCTGTAAGTAATACTGTGGTTCCTTTACATCCTGTAACCCCAATCCACATACCTTACTTACTACCATTCCAGCAAACAGCAACGATTTCTCACTGGTGGAGTTAGGCAGTGCATTTTTTCAGTATTCCAGTAGACCAAGACAGTCCATATCATTTTGCCTTCACCTGGGAAGAACACCAATATATGTGGACTGTTATGCCCAGGGATATAGTGAAAGTCTCACTTTTCTCAGATATTGGAAATAAACGTAGATGACCTTGAATTTCCAAGAAATTCGACATTTTTTTCAAAACGTAGGTCTGTTTCTGACACTCTGGGACTCAAGATACTTTTCACTTATTACAACAATTGGCCTCCAGGGGGCATAAGGTCTCTAAAGACAGGCTCCGTTTTTGCCTACCTAAGGTAAAATATCTTGGACATTTAATATCACAGGCTGGACTGTTAATTAATCCTGAACAAGCCAAAGGAAGTTCAGCTTTCTTTCTTCCCCAAACAAAGAAACAATTAAGAGGACTTTTAGGACTAACAGGTTATGGTAGCAATTGGGTGCCAAATTTTTCACTTGTTGCTCAACCTTTATGTGCTCTACTCGACTCAGACCCACGTGACACGATCGCATGAACTCCAGGTGAAAAAGCTGTAAATACCTAAAACCCCACTTAACTCCAGCTCCAGCTCTTGGGCAGCCTGACTATGATTTGTCATTCGTTCTTTTTATATATAAGGATAAAGGTAACACTTTAGAAATGATCACCCAAAAATACCGTAATCACCATTGGCCTAAAGGCATTACAGTCAACATCTAGATTCCATAGCAAAAGGGCTGTCCCAGGCACAAAAGCCACCCACAGTGGCCCTGTTATGCAGGCTACTGACGGAATTGTCTGAACTGTCGATGCCCTACATTCAGTTGAGACTCTTAAACTCTCACTATACTCAGGATCGCTCAATCAGCTGTTTAGCCTCATGTGAAGCACTGTGTTGCTTTCTGTACCCAACATTACTTTAGCTCAATAACATTCTTATTTTACTTTGTTTTGTTTTGTTAATCCTCACCCGAGGATATTTTTCCATTGATTTGTAGAGAAAGTGGAAGGGAGGGGCAGAGACAGAGAGAGAGAAACATTGATGTGAGAGAGACGTGGCTCCAACCAGACCTGGGGATCAAGCCTACAACTGAGGTATGTGCCCTTGACTGGAATTGAATCCTTGACTCTTCAGTCTGAGGGTTGATACTCTAACCACTGAACAAACCCAGTTAGGGCCAGTAACATTCACACTGCTACTTTGCTTCCTTCCCACAGAACAAAGATGGCCATGACTGTGTTCTTGTGCCCGATTATCTTCTGACTCCTAGGAATGATTTAAGGGAGACGCCTATTGACAATGCTGGTCTATTTTGGTTTACAGATGGATTCTATTTAAAGGGTGAACAGGGAAATTATCATGCTGGGTATGCCATTACCTCTTTAGCTGACCTAATCGAAAGCTTTTATCTGTCAGGAATAAAGTCAGCACAACAGGCTGAATTAATGGCATTACCTTGGGCCTATCGAGCATGTCAAACTCACGGCCGGCAGGCTGCATGCCTCGTTAAATAAATGTGAGTTTGACATGCTTGAAAGATCTGCCAGCAAACACATGTGCTGACAGCCACTGTGCTTTGGGAGTAGCACGTGACGTCAGCATGCAAGGGAAACATGTTCTGCTGATTCAGTCTCTAACCCAGCCATGCCCATCTCTCCCTGACTTCTCACCTCAGCCCTTCTTTTCATGGTCTCTGAGGCACCAACTCTCTCTCCGGTATTCAGCCCTCTCTTATTCCTCCTCCACCCACCCATCCCCAGCATTCCTCCCCGTTGCCACTGCTACTGCCTGAAGTGCAAGTCCTTGTCATCGTTTGCCTGAATTATTCCAAAGGACTCCTAATCGGCTCCCTTCTCCCCGTCTCTGCTTTCCGGTTCACCTTTCATATCATCCACCAGTTAGATTCCTTCCTTACACCCCAGACTCCAATACTAGTCTGACATCACTCCCTGCCTGAAAGCAGCCTGCCCGCCACCACCCCACTCCCCAGCATGGCCTGCGGAACAGAGCTCCGTGCTTCAGCACAGCCTGCAGGCACCTCTCGGTCTAGCATTGCCCAGCGTCACCGGTCATGGTCACTGGTCATGGCCTTTGACCCCTCTGCGCCCTGTACTTTTTTTAGTTCCCTCATTGCCCAGAGTGCCCTTCCCCCTTTTCTGTCACCAGAACTTGAGCTCCGTGAGAGCAGAGACTTTGGCACAGAGCCTGACTCACAGTAGGCACTTAGTAAGTGTTAGTTGAATCAAGGAACCTTCCCAGTTGCTCAAGTGTGTGTGTGTGTGTATGTCTGTGTGTGTGCGCGTGCGTGTGCATGTATATTGCGTGCGTTGTGTGTGTGTATGTTGCATGTGTTGTGTGTGTGTGTTCTATGCTAACTCAGGTTTCTTTTATCCTTGTTGTTCTCCCAAGATACACTTGGAAAGTTAACCAAAGTGATCACGAAAGTGACCACACCTGACCCAGGTCTTCCTGGCCACTTTGCCTGCCATTCAGCGACTGGATGGTTATTTCTTTTAAAATATATATATATATTTTATTGATTTTTTACAGAGAGGAAGGGAGAGGTATAGTTAGAAACATCGATGAGAGAGAAACATCGATCAGCTGCCTCCTGCCCCCCCCCCCCCCCACTGGGATAACTTAACATGACATAACATCTGCCTGTTTCACATGGTTACTAAAGAACCTTACTCGGACAATGTACCTTCCTCTTTTTCCTTCTGCATGTTTCGTTTAGGCTCATAAAATCCCCTTTCCTTTTGTGGGTTCGCATTAGGTGCGTCCGCTCTGGCTCGAAGCTGGAGGTACATTGTTATTAACTTAATTAGGGTATTCCTAAGGCTTAGGAAGAGCCACATTCAAGGGGCCAAAGAGCCGCATGTGGCTTGCGAGCCGCAGTTTGCCAACCATGGGTCCAGTCCCTTCCAGGGGCAGAGGGAGCTAACGCCTCCTTTAGACCCTATCATACCATTGTCATCAGCCCACTGGGGGCTCCACCTTGATCGTCATCTCCAACTCCCTTTCCCATTCCTCGCAGCTAACCATGTCCTGAATCACCACTCAGCTGTCTTTCTGGAACAGTTCCAATGTCAAGTATGCTGTCCTAGAGCCCCATAAGCAAAATGTACATTTAGTAGCTCACATGTTGGGATTCTCTCTGCTCTGGAAAGCATGCTCCTGATATGCAGCATCTCAGGAAGGAGGCCCAAGAGAACTGACATGGAGGCCTCCCTCCACCCCCTTCACCTCCAACAACTGAGGAACGTTTGAAAGGGGCTGGGATGCTGCCCGCAGCTCTCAGTAAACACGGGCTTGTGCTAGCAGAGCGCCTGCGCCTGCGCCTGCGGGTCTGCCCTGCCCAGGACCGCCGCCCTCTGGTGACCTTCGTGCCCCAGGCCTGGGGGGCTCTCTTCATTCCCTCCAAGTGGTCAGACTTTCCAGGTTGAAATGACACACTGAGCAGGAGGCAGTGGTCAGATCTGTGGCTGTCCGGGATCTTCTGGATCCTCTTCCTATATTTGGGGATTTTCTCCAAGATAGATTCCGCCCCCCTAAGGCAGCAGCCAGAACTCAATTACCCGGACTTCCTCGAAACTAGAGCACAGGCCAAGGCCTGGGTGCTGCCAGTGGGGCCCGCGCGATTCTCGGGTCCAGAAGACAGCAAACCACAGGGCCAGCTTCCGAAGAGGCCCTTTCGAGAGGGGGTGAGAGTGGAGGAGCTGGCTTTCCCGGGCAGCACTGCTCACGTTTGGCACCCAGCGTCCAGCGCGGGAACGTGTGGTGTCTGCCTGCAGCTGCCCCAGAAGGGTTCGCGTCTGCTGTGCAGATGGCAGGCCTCCTCGGAGGTCCTGTGAGCTGCCCACGATTCGCAGCTGCTTGTCTTTTAGAAACTAGTTAGAGTGAGTTCTGCTCTTTGCAAAGAAGTGTGACTGCCCAAGCCGGTTTGGCTCAGTGGATAGAGCTTCAGGCTCCTTGGCCTGCGGACTGAAGGGTTCCAGGTTCGATTTCAGTCAAGGGCATGTGCCCAGGGTTTGGGCTCTATCCCAAGTAGGGAGCGTGCAGGAGGCAGCCAATCAATGATTCTCTCTCATCATTGATGTTTCTATCTCTCCTTTCCTCTCTAAAATCAATAGAAATATATATATTTTTTAAAAAGAACAGCGACTAATCTATTTATTGAGGTACTGTTATCTGCCAGATTCTAAGCTGGTATCTCTTATGTTACTTTATTTAAATTTCATAAATATAATTTAAAGTACAAATTATTATACATTTTATAGATTTAAGAAACTGATACTCAAAAAGACACAATTCGTTTTACAAATGTTTTTTTAAAATATATTTTATTGATTTTTTTACAGAGAGGAAGGGAGAGGGATAGAGAGTCAGAAACATGGATCAGCTGCCTCCTGCACACTCCCTACTGGGGATGTACCGGAAACCAAGATACGTGCCCTTGACCGGAATCGAACCTGGGACACTCAAGTCCGTAGGCCGACTCTCTATCCACTGAGCCACACCGGTTAGGGCTTTACAAATGTTTACCAATGGCCGACGGTGCGCCAGCCACTGGGAATAGAGTGTTGAACAAAATCGCTCCCCGCACCATACAGAGCGGCGTGTTGTATCTGAAACGCCCCGTAAGCAAAATAGGAGGCGCCGCGCAGCAGCTGTCTGCTCGGAAGGCCCGCATGCCAGTCAGGCTTCATGTTAAATATAGAAAACCCCTAAAATAGCCGCCCAGTCACAGACTCAACAGGTGACTGGCCCCCGCGAGGGGAGGGGACAGGCCCCGGCGAAGGAGAGGGAAGGACAGACGGCGCTGCGGACCGGCTGCGGGCGCGATGGCTCTGGCTCTGGCTCTGCCGCTGAGGTCCTGCAGCCGCGGCCTGGCGAGCGCGGCCCAGGGCGGCCACGGAGGCGCCGGAGGTGAGTGGGCGCCCCCCACCCCCCCCCCCCGCGGCCCCGCGGCTTCCCCACCGCGCACTGTCCCCGCGCGGACACCCGCCGCTGACTCCCGCCCCCGCCCTGTCCCCGCTGCAGCCGGCACCTGGCGCCTCCTGACCTTCGTGCTGGCGCTGCCGGGCGTGGCCGTCTGCACCCTCAACTGCTGGCTGCACGCGGGCCACCCGGAGCGCCCCCCCTTCGTGCCCTACCACCACCTGCGCATCCGCACCAAGGTAGCGGGGCCCCGCGGCTGGCGGGAGGGGCACTGGGGTGTGTGCGGGAAGCGGGGTGCGGGGGCAGCGGCCGCGGGACGCTGGGGTGCGGGAGGGGGGGCGCGGGGCGCCTGGGGTGACGGCTCGCTCTCCCGCTCTCTCCGCAGCCCTTCTCCTGGGGGGATGGCAACCACACTCTTTTCCACAATCCCCACGTCAACCCCCTGCCCACCGGCTACGAGCATCCCTGAGGCCCAGGCGGAGGCCCCGCGCTCAATAAAGATGTGGAAGCCGTGGCTGCAGCTCCGTGGGGACCGGGCGGGAGGGATGGGGCGGGACGGGCGTCTCGGGGTCCGCCTGGCGCCCGCGCATGCACACAGTGCGTGCTTCCCTCGCGTCTCCCCCCACCCCCCAAGGCCCGATGCGGGCGGGGCTGGGAAGGCTTTCTCTGGCTCACGTGTTAATAACGTGTTAATAACGAGGGCTCCAGGCTGCCCAGGCTTTCGGGGTGAACGCGTGAGTCCGGCTAACGGAACAACCCTGACTTCAAACAGGGTCTGCAGCGCGCTGGAGGCTCGGGCCCCAGCTCCGAGGGGGAGTGCTTCCCGTTCTCCACGGCCACCTGTACGGGCCTCTGTGCGGGTTTGGGGAATGAGGTGCTTCCTTCTGGAAGCCTGGCTCTCCTAGCTTCTGGGAACCCATTCGAGGGGGGCACTGGGTAACCAGCTCTGGGCATTGCACTCACTAAGACAGTCTGCTCTGCTCAAGGTGCATCACCAAGGGGCACGGAGCCTGGGCTGAAATCCAGTACCCCCCCGCCCCCCCCCCCACACCTCCTCCCCTGACCCTACTCACACCACTAGAAGGCAGAGGCAGCCTTCACCCGAGAAAGAGCGAGAACATTGTCTCCACACACAAAGGGTTCGCCCGACGCTTCCGCTTCCGGGAACAGCACTCGTGCCCTGGATCGGAGCTCTTTTATTCAAGGAAAACGTATTTTAGATCCCCATTTAATGTGGCAATTCCCACAGGTAAGAAAACCCCTGCTGGCCTCAGGCCTGCTTGGGTACAAGGGGCTTCTCACTGAAGGAGGTTGGCAAGGCCTGGGGAGGGGGTGCAGCGCCCGGCGAGTCCCTCAGGCCAGTGCGTTCTATGCAGAAGTTATCCCCAGGGAAGTGGGTATAGACTCTATATTGTCTGTAGTATACCTCTATATACTATAGAGGCTCAGCAAGACCAGCCCATGGGGGAGAATAAACAGAGAAGCAGACTATTAGGACAAAGGCAAATTGGGGGCCTCCCCGCTGGACATGGCAGCGTCTTCGGGCTTGTCATCCATCATTTCTTTATACCGACGTTTGAAGAAGCCAAGCTATGAAGGGAAGTAAACAGAAGATCTGGGTAAGAGGGCAGGGGAGACGCTGGGAGTGAGGAAGGAGCCGAGCGAGAGGGGAACCAAGCTGACGGTACAGTGTGCAGAACATGATGTGAGCAAGCTGCACGTTCCCAGTCGCCACTGTGTTCCAGGTCAGTGGTTAGACACATCATCCGGAGCAGGAAAAGCACAGATACTGTCTGTGGTCAGGCAGGCCTGGGACGTAACCTGGCCTCATTTCTGTCTTGCTGTAGCCACTCCGTGATGCAGGCATTATTATTATTATTTCAAAAATGGGAAACAAACCCAGAGAGCTTGAGCAGCTTGCCTGACATTAAGCGGTAAGACGGAGCCGAAATGTACCCCCAGGCCGGCCTGACTCTGTGGTCTGCGCGCTTCCTGCTGGGCCGCCCGAGTGTGGGAGGCCTTGGGTCGGCTGCGGGTAGCCCCAGGTGTGGGAGGGGAGCACTCACCTTGAAGAGTGTGGCTGTGATGAGAGCCAGCAGCAGCAGTCCTCCCACACAGCTGCCCACGACGAGGGGCAGAGGGTCATACACCTCATACTCTTCCAGCACCATCTCCATCTGATGGGGGAGCAGAAAGCATCGGGCCTCTGGCTGCCCCGGCTCCTCCCAGCCTCTCCAACCTTTAACCTCCTCCCCGGCCTCCCCAGGCCAGACTCCACGGGCTGAGCCACAGAAGCCCTCGGGGGCTTAGGGACAACTGTCCCCCTCAGGGATCTTCACCCCCTCCCTCCAGCCTTGTGAGCCCCCACCCGGCACACGGATTTAGCATCAGAAGCTGCTCACCAACCTGGCTGCCGCCTAGCACACAGTCACTACCTGGGCTCTCAGAGACGCCTCCTGGCCCGGGAGCTGGGCATACACAGATCTGTCAAACGTGATTTCTGCCACACTCACGACCGATACCTTCTTCTGCAGAGTCTGCAAAAGGGCAGGAGAGCTGGCAGCTAGTCATGGGGAAAGCTCAGGGTCAGGGAAATGCCCTCGCTCTCCACTGAGGCCGGGCACAGACATTCAGGGCCCACCGGAGGCGGAGGCTGGGGGCGGGGCTCTGCCGCGGGGCCCACCCACCTGTCTGACCCAGCCGAAGCTGAGGTTGCCCTTCAGGGTGAAGTCCAGTTCCTCCTGGGTGCCGAAGGAGGGCACGTCACAGCGGAACCTCCGGCAGGCAGCAGCGGAGCAGTCCTGGGGGCAGAACAATGAAGTTAAGCAGGGCCTTAACTTAGGAACCACAAGACGAGAAAAAGTGTCAGATTTGGGGTGAGGAACAGGTTAACAATGATAGGACATATACAGGATGGCCAAAAAATGTGTATATACTTTCACAGTTGATAGTTCAACTTTGAAAATGAACTGTATTTTAATAAACACTGCCCTCATACATTTTCGGGGTTACCCTATAGACAGCTCTGCAACCTAGCTCTGCATGTCCCTGTGTGCCCCGATGAGTGCTGGTCCTATAGGGGAGCCCAGGGCCTTGCTCACCAGCACAAGACTCCGTGGAATCAGAGTCTGGAAGTCAGAATGCCGGGGAGGTTCCGTCTCTGACACACAAGAGAGATTCTGGTGAGAGAGAAACAGCCGCAGAATGATCCAAACGTCACTGGCGAGAGGGTGCGAGGCACCGTGGGTCAGCCCTGCACGCGGAGCCGAGCCAGGCAGGCACCTGTGAGGCAGCCACCGCAGCCACATCCCACACAGCCACGCCGTTCAGCAGGACGGGAACCCAGAAGTGAACGCTGATGGCCAGATCCCGCTGACTCAGGTTATTCACCTGCAGAAAATCGAGACAACATTACGGTGGCCCCTGGAGCATCCCAAATCCCATTTCTTTCCTTTTGGCTCCAGCCCTCAGGTCCTCTCCACCTTTCCCCACCAACTTTCCATGTCAGCAGCACCGTGGGAGGGCAGACACGAATGTTTCCTGGCCTCTCACATGATATCGATGCTCAGCTTCTGTCCTGCTCTTCTCATCAGAAGCGGAAAAGTTGAGGTACTTGGTGGAGTCTTCCTTCCTGGAGAAAGAGGGCTTGTTGGTGAGACAGGGCGCTGGGACCGTCCGCAGGTGACGCAGGGCTCCCACAAGCCTCTGCGGCAGTCTCAGCGTCAGCTCCCCCGGTGCCCTTCGCCCACTTCACCAGAGCTGCCAGCTCGTCCCTGGGTGCCCTGGCCCTCCCAGATCCCCATGCCTCTGCCCTTACTCACTCCCCTTCTGGAAATTTTCACTCAAAGGCATAACTTAAACATCACCTCCCATAACATTTGAACATTTCCCACGGGAAAAAGGTGTTTACATGCTTTTTGTAGATTTGCTTTCTCTAGCCCCAATTTTCAATCTGTGCTGCAAGAATTTTTAAAACATGCAATACCTATTTATTTAGTCAGGAGCGCTGATCTCTTTTCCCTTAGATTGTTAAAAAAAAAAAATGACAACGGCCAACACAAGGATAGCAAGCCAATGTGAATGAATCAAAATTATACCTATTTTTGGTCAGATTGGCAAAACATATATCTTCTGGGGGTGCCACAGAACTTTAGTAATTAGTTTATGTGCCATGAGACAAAAAGGCTGGAAACTGCTGCTCTAGTAGATTATGGTTGACTTCGGGTGAGGCTTGCTCAGGCTACTGTAAGAACACATAAGCCTAAGGAGACTCGCAGGAATGATGACTGGATCACTCAAAAAATGGAGCATGAGCGCCTCCAAAATGGGGATGAAGAAAATAGACATGACTATCCCGGGCAGTTAAATAAACGTGATGGAAGATGGCACATGGACACAAGCTCATGGACTGGACATAAATGTTCTTGGCTGCAGGTGGCTTACCATCCTTCCATCTTTCCATTCATCCATCCATCCACCTATCCATCCATCCATCCATCCATCCATCCATCCATCCATCCATCCTTCCTTCCATCCACCTATCCGTCCATCCATCTACATATTCATCCATCCATCCATCCATCCATCCATCCATCCATCCATCCATCCTTCCATCCACCCATTCATCCATCCACCTATCCATCCATCCATCCATCCATCCATCCACCCACCCATACAACCATCCATCCATCCTTCCATCCACCTATCTACCCATCCTTTCTTCCATCTATCCATCCATCCTTCCATCCATCCATCCTTCCATCCATCCATCCATCCATCTGTCCATCCATCCATCCATCCATCCATCCATCCATCCATCCATCCTTCCATCCACCTACCCATCCATCTTTCCATCCTTCCATCTACCCATCCATCCATCTTTTCATCCATCCATCCATCCATCCATCCATCCATCCATCCTTCCATCCATCTGTCCATCCTTCCATCCATCCATCCATCCATCCATCCATCCTTCCATCCACTTATCCATCCTTCCATCCACCTATCCATCCATCCACCCATGGCCTCCTCCAGTAAACATTTACCCTGTGCCAGGCTGTGTGCTTGGCTCTGGAGAGTCAACAGTTAAGTCATAAATCTTGCCTTTGCAGACCCCACAGCTGTGGCTGTCACTTTGATGATTAAGAACATAGGAGCCAGCCCTGCCAGTGTGGTTTTGTGGTTGAGTGTCAACCCCTGAACCAGGAGGTCATGGTTTGATTTCCAGTTATGGAACATGCCCGGGTTGTGGGCTCGACCCCCAGCAGGGACAGTGCAGAAGGCAGCCGATCAGTGATTCTCTCTCATCATTCATGTTTCTATCCCTCTCTCCCTCTCCCTTCCTCTCTGAAATCAATTGAGAGAGAGATAGAGAGAGAGAGAGAGAGAGAGAGAGAGAGAGAGAGCACACAGGAGCTGACTACCTGCATTCACATCTCAAGTCCACCACTTCCTGCATGAGTAATTTAAGGCAAACTATGTGGTCTCTCTGGAGCCCTGTAGTTATTTACTCTTTAAAGTAGGGCTTCTAAGAATAGTGGCAACCTATAATGGAGTTGTGATGTTTGCAGCAGTGCATAAATGTGAGAAGTTGTTTCCTTTAGTATTGTTAGTCTTCCTCTCTGCTCCCCACCCAGACCCCCTTCTCTGCATCAGTTTTCCACCTTAAAATATTCTCATTTTAAATCTCTTTTCATATTTGAGTCAGTCACTCAGTCTTCCCACTCCTTAGAGAAGATGTTGTCTGGCCGCTGGCATAAGCTCTGGACCATCTAGGTTTCACTCCTGGTTCTGCCACTTACCAGCTGAATGTCAGGGCAAGTTATTTAACCCCTTGATTTCTTTGTTGGTAAAAAGGGGGTAACAATATATCATAGAGTTGCTAGAAAGATTAAATAAACATAAATACATGTGAAGTACTTCAATGCCTGGCACATCATAAGCACATATCACTGTAAGCTCTTATGATAAGTTTTAGTACTTTCCCATAGACATAAGGGGAAAATGCGCAGAGTTTGGATGGGCAATGACATTGCTTGACCCCCATCCCTCGTTCCCTAAAAATTCACACATCAGCATCAAACTGTTCCATGGCAACATTGCAAGTTCCTACCAAGTCTCTAAGCCTCTGGAGTTTAACCAGGTTGTGGAGTCCTTGCCCTGCTTCCCGCCTGGCCTGCCCCTACTCTTCCACCCTCATCACCCAGAGCAGCGTCCCTGCACTGGCCTTTCTTGTGGCCTGCCTTGGCCTTGGGCTGTTAGAGGCCTTCCCCACGGTTTCTCACACCTCTGCTCTCCTCTCCGTTTTGTGAAAACCTGACCTTCCTTTCCTCTGTGTGGGGAAAGACCATATCCTGCCTCCGGGTCTCAGAAGAGCCCCAGTCTCAGTCTAGTAGCCTAGCGTTGCCACACTCCTGTTTAGCACAAAGGACAGGACTGGCTCCAGGTTAAAGGGAGGCTGCATCTCAGAGAGAGGAGGTGGCACACAGCAGCAGCCAGGGGTGTGCATCCCCCCGGCAGGCCAAGTCGTCAGAGAAGAAGCAAGAATTATGCCACAGGCGCACCTCAGAGATATTGTGGGTTCGGAACCAGACTGCCTCTATAAAGCAAATATTGTAATTGAGTCCTTCGAGTCTTTTGGTCTCCCAGTGCCTATCAAAGTTATGTTTCCAGGAACACTGTAGTCTATTAAGTGTGCAATAGCATTATGTCTAAACAATAAACATACCTTAATTAAAAAAATATCCTTGCTAAAAAATGCTAACCATCCGAACCTGTTGGAAAATGGCACAGATAGACTTGCCTGACCCGAGGTTGCCACAAACCTTCCCTATGTAAAAAAACACAGTATCTGTGAAGTGCAAGAAAGTGAAGTGCAACAAAGATATGTCTGCATGGGGTATTGTGGTGTAAGCATATGGCAGGTCACAGATATTTACATGTGAGGAATCAGAGGGACTAGTTTAGCTACCCATCCCCAGAAGAGCAGGCTGGGCTGCAGGGGGAGGCACTAGCCTTGGAGGAAGGTCAGAGGTCCCAGGGAAGGGCCAGGGATTAGTCACCTGCTGATCACTGTATAGACGGCATATTTCACTGGGAGCTCCAACTGGAAGGTGGTCTTGTTGGCTGCAGGCTTATTATTCTCACTGGAGAGAGAGGGGAGCCCAGTTGGGAAGGAAACCAAGAGAGGAATCTCTGGCTGGTACAGGAGACGGAGAAGGACACACCATACCTGGTCTGGCTTACTTGCTTACATTGGCCCTCAGAAGCAACGTGTCTCCCAGGGTGGCCTTGTAGAAAACATCAAATGTGACTATGAAGGTGCCCTGATGGAGAAGAAGAAGGAATGGGGAGAGGGAAGGTATGGGGGACTGAGGGAAGGAAGTGGGTCAGGACAGTGAGAAGAGTGATGAGGATTTGGGAGTAAGCACTGACCTTACTGCCCTCTCGGAAAATGGGGTGGTTGATGCTACAGCTACTGCTCCTCAGGCTCTCACTCCCTGTGGGCACCGCCTCACATGCCAGGTGTAGTGGGCGCTGATGGGGTTGCTTCCAGAGCAGGAGAAAGAATTCAAAACAGTTACCCACATACATATATGGGCTTGATATATGACAGGGGTGGCATTACAGAGCAATAGAAGAAAGGACAAACTTTTCAATTATCCTGGGAAAATTGGCCCATACAAAACAAACAAACAAACACAATGAAATTGGATCCCTACCTCACTCCATACATTAAATAAATTCCAACGAAAAGACTTAAATGTCAAAAGGCAAAATTATAAAGCTTTTAGAAGATAATATAAGGGAGTATTTTTTTTCATTACCTTGAAGGAGGGAAATATTTCTTAAATAAGATCCACACATAAAAACACTAGAGGAGGACCTCTGGTCAAGATGGCAGAGCAGGTAAACTCTGTGATCACCTCCTCCCATGGCCACATCTAAAGTACAGGCAAACTACAGAACAAGCATCACTGAGAAGCACCCAAAGACTAGCTGAATATAAGTCCTATAACTAAGGCCATACAGGAGAAACCACATGGAGACTGGAAGGAGGGGTGCAGACATGGAGCAGGCTGGTCCCAAACCTATGTGTGGTGGTTAAAAATCAGGAGGGATATTTTGGCTGTGGGGGTCCCTTCTGAGGAGCAAGGAGTCTCAGCCGCCCACCAGGCTCCCCAGTCCAGGAAGAAAAGCATCCTTAACTTCTGGCTGTGATAACCAGCAGGGATTGTGGCTGAGTGAGATGGGAAACACACAGATGGAGATTGAAAACAAAAAAGAACCAGTCAAAAATAAAGAATACAATAATTGAAATGAAGAATACCTTAGAGGGAATCAACAGTAGTTTAGATGAAGCAGAGGGTTAAATCAGCAGTTTGGAAAACAAGGTAGCAGAAAACACAGTTTAAGGGGCCTCTGGGACAACACCAAGTGCACTAGCATTTGCATCATGGGATGCTGGAATGAGAAGAGAGAGCAAGAATTTGAAAACCTATTTGAAGAAATAATGATGGAAAACATCATTATTGTATGTAATGGAGGAAGAGGAGGAGAAGGAGGAAGAGAAGGAGGAGGGAGCAGGGAGGAGAAGGAGAAATAAAAATACGAATAATAAAATGGAAATAACTACATACCTATCAATAATGACTTTATTTAAATGTTTTGGTGACTGGATAAAGAAGTTGAAGGGATTAGCTAAAGAACATAGCAGCAATAACTTTAAATGTAAATGCATTAAATGCTCCAATCAAAAGACATAGGGTAGCTGAATGGATAAGAAAACAAGATTCATCTGTATGTTGTCTACAAGATACCCACCTCAGAATGAAAGACACAGACTAAAAGTAAAGGAATGGGAAAAGATATTTTATGCAAATGGAAATGAAAAGAAAGCTGGGGTAGCAAAACTATACTAGACAAAATAGACTTTAAAACAAAAGCTATAACAAGAGATAAAGAAGTACTCAGCAATGCCAGGTCTGGGCATTTATTTAAAGAAACCCAACACTACTTCAAAAAGACACATGCATTGGTCTGGCCGGTTTGGCTCAGTAGATAGAGCGTCAGCCTGCGAACTGAAGGATCCTGGGTTTGATTCTGGTCAAGAGCACAGGCCTGGGTTGCAGGCTCCATCTGCAGTAGGGGGTGTGCAGGAGGCAGCCGATCAATGATTCTCTTTCATCATTGATGTTTTTGTCTCTCTCTTCCTCTCCCTTCCTCTCTGAAATCAATAAAAATATACTTAAAAAAAAGACATATGTATCCATACGTTCATTGCAGCATTGTTTACCATTGACCAAGATATAGAAACAACCTAAGTGTCAATTTGATGGATGAATGGATAAAGAAGATGTGGTACATATAAACAAAAGAATATTACTCAGCTACATAAAAGAATAAAATCTTGCATTTGCAACAGCGTGGATGGACATAGAGGGTATTATGCTAAGTGAAATGGGTCAGACAGAAAAAAATAAGTGTCATTGATTTCACTTGCATGTGAACTCTAAAAAACAAGCAAACAAAACAGAAACAAACTTAAAGCTACAGAGCATTTTGATGGTTTCCAGATGGAAGGGGGTTTGGGGAGGATGAATGAAAAAAGGGAAGAGGCCCTGGCCAGTGTGGCTCTGTGGATAGAGTGTCGGCCAATGCAACAAAGGGATGTGGATTCAATTCCTGGTCAGGGCATGTACCTGGGTTGCAGGTTCAATCCTAGCCCCAGTCGGGGAGGTTACAGGAGGCAACCAATCACTGTGTCTCTTGCACATCAATGTTTCTCTCCCTTTCTCTCTTTTTCTCTCTCCCCCCGCCTTCCTACCTCCCTTACACTCTCTCTAAAATTCAATGGAAAAAATATCTTCTGGTGAGGATTAACAAAAAGAAAAGGAGGGCAGGAGATTAAGGTATACAAATTGCCAGTTATAAAAACAGTCATGGGGATGTAAGGTACAGCATGGGGAATGTGGTCAATAATGTAATCACCATGTATGGTGTCAGATGGGTAGTAGACTTATGGAGGTGCATACTTTGTAAATTATATAAATGTCTAATCACTACTCTGTACATCTGAAACTAATATAATATTGTGTCAACTATGATTAAAAAATGAAAAATTATTTAAAAATATACTAAAGATTTATAAAAATCAACCGCAATCAAATTAAGACATTTATTTTTTTTAAATATATTTTATTGATTTTTTACAGAGAGGAAGGGAGAGAGATAGAGAGTTAGAAACATCGATGAGAGAGAAACATCGATCAGCTGCCTCCTGCACACCTCCTACTGGGGATGTGCCTGCAACCAAGGTACATGCCCTTGACCGGAATCGAACCTGGGACCTTTCAGTCCGCAGGCCGACGCTCTATCCACTGAGCCAAACCGGTTTCGGCAAATTAAGACATTTATTAAAAGACACTATAAGGAGACTGAAAAAAACAAACAACAGAGATATTTATTAGAAAAGATATTTGAGCACATGTAACTGGAAAAGGAGTAGGAACCAGAATATGTATAAATTCTTACAACTCAATAAGGAAGAGGTGGACAACTCAATAGAAGAATAAGAAAAGGACTTGGACAGGAACTTCCTAAAAGAAGACACCCAAGTGACCAGGAAATATATGAAAAGTTGTTCAACTTTATTAGAGAAATAAAAAAACTGCAAGGAAATATCATTACTCACCCACTGGATAGATGAAAATTAAAAAATTGGACAATGCCAAGTGTTGGAGTGGATGAAAGTCACAAGAACTCTCATACACTACTGATAGAGTGTCAATAGGCAAAAATGGTCCGGCTTTACTTAAGAAAATTGAAGACACACATACCCAATGATCCAGCAATCCCACATGTGGTACATACTTCCAAATATTAATGCATAGGCACACCAGAATATATGATCAAGAATGGTCATGGCCAAAATCAGGAAACAACTCAAAATGACCATCAATTATGGAATAGGTAAATAAATTGTGGTATAGTCATACAAAAGGGCTTCTATATAGCAATGAAAGTGTCCCACAGCCACAAGCAACAACATGAATGAATCTCACAAACATAGTATTAAAGAAAAGGAGAAAGACAAAAAGTAACATGCTTCTATTCAAATAAAGTTCAAATATTGGCAAAATTGAACAGTATTAGGGATGTACTCATGGGCGGTAAAAACGATAAGAAATACCAGGAGTTGATTGTCACAAAGTCAGATAGCGATTACACTGGGGAGAGAGTGAGGTCATGATGAGGAAGGTGCATATTGAGAGGGTTTCTGGGGGTGCTAGCCCTCTTTTATTTCTTGACCTGGATTTATTTCCCACGGGGGTGCTAATTGCATAGACATTTACTTAATATTATTTGTTAAAGTATATATCTGCTGTACACACTTTCTGTGTGTTTTATATTTTATCATAGGAGACATAAAAAGAACCTACTATAGCCCACGGTAGGGCAAAGGTCCCAGCCAACCAGAGCCCAAGGGAGCTATTTACCTGAGTAACTAACACTCGTCGATAGGACAGCCCTGCTGGGTAGTAGAAGTTGATCACAGTTCTGTAGGAATCCTCACCCTCATTCCACACAGCCACTGTCATGTTGAGTTCTAGAGAGCTTCCCACCACCAGGGCCTGTAGGCTGAAGGAGGCAGTACAGCACTGAAGAGAGATCCACTGGAAAGGGTTTGGAATTGGATCAGGGGCAGGGGCAGGGGCAGGGGCAGGGGCAGGGGCAGGACACTGGGAACTCATGAGCTATTAGCTGATAACATTGCAATCATTTCTCGGTTATAACGCCAGCCAAAGGGGAACACAAGCACTTCTCATCCTGCTGGTAGGAGACCCAAAAGCTTGAGTGCCCGGATATGGCAGGAGATAGCACTCACCCTGAGAAGCTGAGGTTGACATTCAAGTCCCCTTCACAGAGGTGATCTTGCCCACAGTTCTTCTTAAAGGGGAGCTGCAGCAAAACATCATGTCTCTTTCCATCCACGTCTTAATCCTTCTCCAACTCCCTCATGAAGAGCTCTCCTCAACATTGACTATTACTGAGCCCACACCCTGCACCAGGCACTGTGCTAGCCACTGGCAAGGGGTGGGGTGGTGGGAGACGGGCAGTTAGACTATGAAAGAAAGCTACGACAGATCCTTGGCTTTGAGGAACATAATGTTTAGCTGAGAAATCAAATCTAACTCACACTGGAACAACTATTCAACAGACGTTGTTGAGTCGATACTGGGACAGGTTTTGGGTTGGATGGGCTTGGAGAGGTGGGAAAGGTAGAAACTACAGGTGGATTAGACCTGGTTCTTGCCAAGAGAGCCACAGAGGTGGGTGCAGATGGCTATGATTCCAGCCATGCGACAAGTGGCACGTCACCATGACAGGCTACGAGGCCAGGGGAGAAGAGACAGATGCCGAGTGTGGATTCCCAAAGAAAGGGAGAAGAGACTGGGGCTTTAGGGACTAACGATGGCTGAGGTGGAGAGAAGAAAATGTCTTCCAAATCAGAGATACAACACGGTCACAGGCACAGGGGTAGGAGCGAGGCAAGTTAGGAAGGATCTGCAGAACGAAAACCAGAGTTGATGCATGTGTAGGGTCCAAGCGGACAGGGTCTCGGAATCGGGCGGTGCCCTTTTGGACCTGATGTGGTCAGTGGGCGATTGGGAGCTACTGGAGTTTCTTATGCACATGAGGACACATGGACGGCCACCCATCCCTGGGACTTCATCGTGAGACTCACAGAAGCAGCGAAGAGGTCCTGGGAGCCCACAGCCAGCACCGGGCGGAGGTTCTGGGCGGAGGGGATGGGCTGCCCCACCAGGGAGAAGTTGACCCGCAGGACGATGGGGCTCACCACATCCTCCACACAGCCCTGAGGGGGGATGGGCTTTTCAGAACCCACTCTCTGCCGCCCTCCTTTCCCACCGGGGACTTCTCCACTGGACTCATTTCCCACTGTCACACACTGCCCTCCCCACGCTGTGGAGCCAGCCTCTCTGACCCCAACTTCCCTTTCTCCAGCCCCAGGCCCTCTCCCCACTCCCACTCCCCACCTCACTCAGCGGGGAACAGGGAGGCCAGCCCTGGGCTCCCCCTCCCTCTCCCCCTCCCTTCCCAGAATCCAAAGTCCTCACTGATAAAAACAACTTCAGGGTTTCACAGTACTCTCCCAGCCCCAAGATTTTCCTTCCCGTCCAAGTCCAGTTCTTGGTCTCTTCAAAAATGGCGCGAGAAATCAGACGGCCTGGGTCCAAGGCCAGGTCATACCTGACGGAGCTGTGGACGTCCCCTGAGGTGGAGGAGGATGGAAGGTAGAATGTGAAAGGGAACCTCCAACGTTCTTTCATGTGTTCATGCAGCAGGTACTCATGTCGTAGTTGTTCCAGTGTGAGTTAGATTTGATTTCTCAGCGAAACATTATGTTCCTCGAAGCCGAGGATCTGTCGTAGCTTTCTTCCATAGTCTAACTGCCCGCGTCCCACCACTCCACCCCTTGCCAGTGGCTAGCACAGTGCTTGGTGCAGGGCGTGGGCTCAGAGCAGTCTCTATGGTCCATGTGGATTAAGGGGGAATGGGGCGAGGAGAGGCTGGAGTCGGGAGGGGCCAGGTCACTGTGGAGAGGGGCTTTGGTCTTCACAAACAAAGGCAAGGGGAGAGCTGAGGGGTGTTAAGCAGGGGCATGAGGAGGCCAGGTTTGCATGTTAGGGCTAATCACTAGGAGGAGGATGGGAAGGTGCAAGAACAGACGTGGGAAGAGCTCCAAGTGGAGTAGGAAGACGAAGGGTGGCCTCCAGGCAGGCAGTGGCTGGGCGGGTGGAGAGGGGTGCGCAGACTCCAGAGTGATGCTGGAGACAGGCCTTTGGCCTGGGCCGGGGTGAGGGGGAGAGAAGGGACCCAGGTTTCCAACACCAGCAGAAATGGATATGCAAGTGAGATTTGGCTTCAGGGCCCCTCTGTCCTGAGGATAGGGCTGGGGACTTGGGGGTTGGGGCCTTGGGGGCTGAGGGCCTGGGTCCATGGGAGGAAACTCACCTAGCTGGTCAGGTGAGCTTTTGTGGATAGTGAGACAGACTGTGGCGCTCGCAGCTTCCAGGCGGGAGGGCGCCTCTTCCAGGCACTGGTCCTCAGGCTGCCCCACCTCGGAGGGGGCAAATCTGATGGCCACGCCCACGCTCAGCACTGGCCGGCTCCTGGGGGCACGCACAGGGCTGAGGAGAGGACTCTGCCTCTGGGAGGACCAGGAAGGGTAGGTCGGACGCACAACCAGCAGGGAGGGGTGTGGGAGCTGTCACCTGAGCAGCAGCACGTGACCTCGGGACCCCACAGCCAGGTCTGCCAGTCCATCCTGGGTGAGGTCCTGACCTCCGCTCAGCGACTGCCCAAAACTCTGGAGCCGGGGGGAGAGCTGGGAGCCTGCGATGCGCTGGCCGGGGAGAGGAGAAGTAGAGGTCAGGGGGAGGCGAGGAGAGATGTGACAAGAAAGATTTGGGAAGGAGGCTGCAGCGAATCGGATCTGAGTGGAGAAACGGAACAGAGGGGATGGGGGTGGGATGGAAGGCAGGCAGAGTGAGGGTCTCAGGGACCCTGGGCAAAGAGAGGGGAGCGCTTTGGGGCGCACTCATCCTGAGGGTGCAGGCTGACGCCAAAGTAAAAGCCTAACAATGGGAACACAATAGAGCCCGTTATTAATTTGTGTGTTTATTCATAAACGTGTGATGAACGGACTCCCATTGAGCTGTAGCTACACGAAGCCTGTGGAGGTGATTTGTTATTTAATGTTTCATAGGAGGAAACGAAAGCTAACTCGGCCCTTTGCCTGAAGGCGCACAGCTGACTGGCTGGCCAGGCGTTTGACACGGGCCTGCAGGCTCTTTCCGATCAGCCCCCACAAAGGCTGCCTGAAGCCTGCTGGAACCACAGGAGAGGAGACAATCTTCGCGGGGCTGGTGGGCGGGGCGCCGAGAGGAGGCGGGGAGGGCTCCTGCCAAGGCAGGTGTTGGAGCAGCAGCAGGTGACTCTAGGAAATGCGAAGGGGGCTGAGGGGGCCTCACCTGGCTGTGGGAGGGGCTGATGCCCGGCTCCGAGGTTCCGTGGAACAGGTACACAGCACCCCGGTTCTCCTCCTCCCCCGGGGCCCCGATGGCCACGTCCGTCAGCTTGTCGCCATTCACGTCCCCCATGGCGGTCAGGGCTGCCCCAAAGCGGCCCCAGGGGTGGCCCTGCTCCCCACGGAGAATGGCCCGGCACTGCCACCTGGCCCTCTGCAGAGCAGAAACAGTGCCAGTCCCAACCCGGGCAACCCCTCCACCCCACACACCCAGGCCCCACCCAGCCAGGCCTCCTCAGCCACTCACCCCCCGGGGAAAGGGGCACACGGACACCTGGCCCCCCCGGGTCGGCTCGTAGTAATGGGGAGCCCCGATGAGGACCAGGTCGGAGCTGCCATCTCTGTCCACGTCCACGGAGCAGAGGGAGGCCCCGAAGTAGGAGCCAATCTGGAGGGCAGAGCCTCACGTCACCCTGCCTGCCCTGGCGCAGGGCACCCTCTGGGCCAGGTCCCGCCTCTCCCTGGCACCAGGACCTCCCCCCATGAGGCCCGAACCCCTTCTTCTGCCCCCTCCTCCCCAGAGACCTGCCGCCCTCCGGTCTTCCACACCCAACCTGGGTCCCTGTGACTTCAGCCTTCGGCCTCCACTGCCCGGCCGCCGGGGTGAAGATGACGGCCTTCCCGGTGTGCTGATGGCGGGGGGCCCCCAGGACCAGGCTCTGCACCCCCTTCCAAAGGGCCAGCTCGGTGGAGTAACCTGAGGGACTGGGCCTCAGCACAAAGGCCATCCCCTGCCCCCCACCCGTCCCACCATGCAACCCCCCCCCCCACCCCCACCCGTCCCCTGTCCCCCAGGCAGCTCATCTCCCGCCTGTCCGCCCAGCCAGAGCCTGTTCTCACCCAGGTAGGAGTCCGCCATGTCCAGGTTCTCCTGAGACATGTTGATGAAGGTGGGAGGTTTCTTGTTTGGGGGGTACAGGAAGGCACCTCCAGACCAGCTGAAGCTCCCCACAGCGCCCAGAACTGGTCCGTCCTGGGAAGGAAGGTCTGGGCTGAGCCGGGGAGCAGGAGAGACAGCAACTCCAAGGCGGCCTCACCCATTGTTTGGAATTCCTCTTCCCCATCCGGGGCCCCTGCCCGGTCAGCCCCATCGCCTCTCACTGCCCCAGAGCTAGGTCCCCTCAAACCCAAGTGTGGAGCCGCCACCCTCCCGGGGAACCAAGATGGCACCCGTCACCAAGCCCCTGAGGGTGGCATCTAGGATCCACCCCAGTCAAACCTGTGGAGTCCCCTCTGTTCCCAAACACACCAAGCCTTGCGGGGCACCTCTCTCCCTCCTGCTGGGACTCAGCGCCTCCCTCTGGAAGCGGCAGCCTCCTCCCTCCTCTGGGGGTTGCTCCTCCCTCGGGAAGCCACGGGCATTCCCTGCTCCACACAGACCGTCTGCTGGTAAACTTTTGATTGTGGATAATTGAGAACATTTACAAAAGTGGAGAGAAGCGTATAATGAGCCCATAGTACCCATGGCTCAGCTTAGGGACCAATTCATGGCCAATCTCATTCCACTTCTATGTCCGCCTCACTCTCTCCACAAATTGTCTGGAAGCGAGTCCCTCTGGACATATGGCCCACACACCGACCTTCGGACAAGGCGTGCGATGTTGTCATGTCTGGTCTGCATGGTCTGGGCCTTCCCACCGCCTCGGCCATCTCCTTCCCCGCTGCCCTGCCTGCACTCTGCCCGGCTCTGCTGCCCTTCCAGCTCCCTATTGCAGTGACCTTGCTCCTGCCTCAGGCCCTTTGCATGTGCTTTCCCCTCTACTGGAGCCATCTCTCCCCACGTGTGTCCAGGGTTGGCCCTTTCTCATCGCCCAGCTTCAGTTCCCACTCCCCGGTCTCCTCTGAGCACCTCCCTTGCTCTCTCCCGACTCCCACAGTCTGAAAGGTGTTGTTTCTCGGTTGTCACCTCCCCCAAGAGAGAAGGAGCTTCGGCTAATCTGTTCTCTGCCGTGTCCCCAGTGCCCACACGCGCCCTGAACGTCTGGGCCGAACAGATGCTGAGCTGGAGGACAGGGTCCCAGCTGCCAACCGAGGGCTGGCCCAAGGTAGTGCCCGAGACCCGCTTGCCGTGCGCGCGCTCCACCCACCTTTGCGAGTGCCGAACTGAAGCCTTCTTGTGACATCTCATACTGGAAGGCGCTACTTGTCCTCGACTGGGTTCCTGTGGGAGCAGGTCGCTGCAGCTCCCGGAGGCCAGGAGACCGCAGGGGCTCGGAGCGGAGGAAGGAGGGGAGCCTGGGCTTGGGCTCAGTTTTGGGTGAGCTGTGCCCAGGGATGGACCTCAGACCCGCAGGGGACAAGTGGGTGGGGCACCTTCGGTGCTGAGACCTCAGCTCTTTCCCCATTTACCCTCCACCGCGAAGATCTTCTCCTGCAGCTGCTTCTGGATGCTGCCGAGCGCCGCAAAGTTGTTCACCTTGAACACGTGGTCCCGCGCGGGCGCGGAGCCGATGGTGTCCAGCTCCCGCCTGGCGGCCGTTTCCTGGAAAGCGCCTCCCACCTGCGCAGAGAGGCGGCTGAGGAGGAGCGCCCGGCTGCTTGCTGCGGGGCAGGGGCAGGGGTGGGGGGGGGAGCAGGCCGAGCCTGGGGCTGTCCACAGGGACAGCACGCACCCCAATGGCATAGCGGACGATGCCGGCTCTCTCCGCCTGGGGGATGACATCACTGTACTCCAGGGGGTCTTTGTACTTCTGTCCATCCGTGATAACAATGAGGATCTTCTTGGCACTTTTGCGGGCCCCGTTCCTACTGTGAAATAGGTCCTTCCTGGCAGGGAGGAGAGGGAGATGGCTGCTGAGGGGGACCGACTCCGGGAGGAAATGGTCTGTGGTACCAGTAGCTCATCCGGAGGGCTGGGGAGTCCTGGCGCCCTAGGCTGCCAGGCGTGTGAAGAAATCCATCCCTTTTTGAAAACCACGCTGACAATGATCAGGAAGGCCAATAACGAAGATTCCCGGGTCCTCTGCTCCTAGAATTCCGCCCACGGTGGCGTCTCACTCCCAGGAGGCAGCGTGGTTGCGGGCGGGAGCTCTGCAGGTGAGTTACCTCGGCTCTCTGAGCCTCTGCTGCTCTCCAGCAAGGTGAGAATGACGACTGTGCCATGGCTGGTCTCCCAAGATGGCCCCAGGGAGCCCCACCCGACCCCCTTCCCATACTGAACCCGGCCTGGGACCTGCTCTACTCGCCCGCATGCAGTGGAGGAGACACCATGCCCAGCTTTGGTAGCTTTTGCCCCTTGGGGAGCCCTTGAACCCCATGAGAGAGGTCTAGCTCCCCTGTTGGAGTGGCCACACGGAGAGAGGCCCAGCCAGCCCGGCTGAGCCCCGCCTTACAGCCACGGGAGTGCCACTCTCATGTTCCAGCCCAGGCGCCCCCTGACCAGCCCCACGAGGGACGGAGAGCCTGTGTGACATGGCTGAGCCCCGGATCATGAAAATAATAAAAAAAAGAGCTGCAGTTTAAGCCACCAAAGTTGGGAGTCGTTAGGCAACAACAGATAATGGAGGCAGATGGTATCGGGTGATTCTGAGGCCCCAACAAGGCCAAGCTTTGACTGCAGTGAGCGGCCTCTCAGGAAGCGTTAACTCTGTGGAGCTGCCGCACACCATTCACACTGTGGCCGTGTGCTCACATCCGCGCACAGGTAACACCGGAAACAGCCCCCGTCCAACATTAGGGAAGGTGCGTAGCACATGACCCAGAGCCCTGGAGAAGCACACAGACATTGCAGAGGAAAGCAGTAAAAGCTGTGGAGGCGGGTGGACGCGATCCACACAGCAGACGGAAACAAGGCGGACGGAAGCAGTGTCCACCTGGTCGTGACCACGTGAAATGTGTCGGCACGCAGACGGGGATGGGAGCCACACTGCTTTGCAGGCGGGATTCTGTTATCCGTTTGTACTTATTTCCTCTTATTGCAAAAAGCTGTGAGGGACCCCAGCCAGGTGGTCCAGTTGGTTGGAGCATCGTCCATACAGCAAAAAGGTTGTGGGTTCGATTCCCAGTCAGGGCACATGCCCAGGTTGCAGATTTGATTCTGGTTGGGGTGCGAGTGGGAGGCAACCAATCAATGTCTCTCTCTCTCTCTCTCTCTCTCTCTCTCTCTCTCTCTCTCTCTCATCAATAAACCTATCCTCGGGTGAGGATTAAAAAAAATAAAATACAGTGAGGCGTTTGGCTAGAGGGACAGTGGGTCCCCCAATATTTCCTTAAAGTTATTGCCCTTTTGTCTTTTTTGTAATAAAATTCCTACTCCCCACCCCAATCCCAGTCCGCGGCAGGAAGGAGCGGAGTCAGCCTGAGGTGGCTTGGCTCTGGGGAGCGGCGGGCTGTCCGCTGTCTGGGAGAGAGGAGCCGGGCGGCGGGAGGAGCAGGGCGGAGGGAGGAGCAGGGCGGCGGGAGGAGCAGGGCGGCACTGAGAGAACCTCACTGTGGCCGCCCCTGGACAGACCCCAGAGAAGAAAGGGACGACGGACCAGGACAGAAGCCTCACTCGGGGACGGAGGCTGTTCTCATGGTTGTCTGTCCCCAGGGGCCAGTGGCCAGTTCTGAGCCACAGGAGTGAAGAGGGGGCATTTGGAGAAGCACCTCTCTCTCCGGCACCACCCCCAGAGCCGCGCCCCGGAGCGTGCGGGCAGCAGAGCACCCAGGACACTCAGCCGCTCTCCCACGAGAGCCACGTCTTCCGTGCGGGCCTCGCACCCGGGCCCTCTCCCCGCCTCCGCACCCGGTGCTGACAGGTGCCCGGCCAGCGCCCAGCCGTGGGGCCGGGGCCACGTGTTATCCTGTGGCACATGTTAGTAATGCATCACATGTGCTGGCTTTAAAGATAAAGCAAACGACACCAACAGATACAGAATAAGACATAAGCACCAGCTAATGAAGAGGGCACGCGTGGGTGAGGAAGGAGGGGAGGGCGGGAGCGGGAGAGGCACGGTGCCTGCGGCAAAGGGGGCGAGGGCGGGGGCTCCCAACCCTGTCGCTGATCCAGCACCTTCCCTGCTCCTCACATGTTACCTCGTTTCGCCCTAAACAAACTGGTGGTTTACTCATTTGAAATGTACCGAGACAGAAAGGGTCAGTAACGCCCAGGGCTGCCCAGATAACCAGTGGGGAGCCAGCATGGGAACCCAGATATGTCTGAACCAAAGGCCAGGAGCTGGCTGCCCCAGGTGGGCTCTGGGTCCAGCCCAGGCAAGGCCAGGCAACCAGAAAGGGGGCAGAGGAGCTCTTCCTGCAAGGGGTGGGGGAGGGGAGGGGGGGATGCGGGGAGCAGGAGGCCAGAAGCGCTCCAGGAGGACTCTGCCTGCAGCCTCTCCCTTCCCTTCTGCATCCCTTTCCCGAGCCTCCCTCAGCTGGAGGAAGGGTGAGGCGGGGATCCCGCAGGCAGCAGGGGGGTGGGAGGCGGGGTCCCGCAGGCAGCAGGGGGGTGGGAGGCAGGGGTCCCGCAGGCAGCAGGGGGGTGGGAGGCGGGGGTCCCGCAGGCAGCAGGGGGGTGGGAGGCGGGGGTCCCGCAGGCAGCAGGGGGAGCTTACACCACCATCTGGATGGCTGAGGCTGTGAAGGTCAGTCCTT
This sequence comes from Myotis daubentonii, assembly GCF_963259705.1. Classification (NCBI taxonomy): domain Eukaryota; kingdom Metazoa; phylum Chordata; class Mammalia; order Chiroptera; family Vespertilionidae; genus Myotis; species Myotis daubentonii. The sequence continues at coordinate 9,097,145 of NC_081843.1, forward strand.
TCAGCTGGACGATGGGATCCAGCAGGCTCTGAGGGCCCGGGCTGCCCTGGAACTGGGTGAAGGTGAAGTGTGTCTCCATGATGTTGGAGTACTGCATCAGCGAGAACTGCGGGCAGGCGACAGGGGCCTGGGCTCAGGAGCTGTTGTTTTGGGGTTTAGTACGCTTTTTATTTCAGAATAATTTTGGGCTTGCAAACCATGGCCTGTGTTTTTTTGTTTGTTTGTTTTTCCATTTTAAGCACTTTTATTTTTTTAAAAATATATTTTATTGATTCTTTACAGAGAGGAAGAGAGAGGGATAGAGAGTTAGAAACATCGATCAGCTGCCTCCTGCACACTCCCTACTGGTGATGTGCCCGCAGCCAAGGTACATGCCCTTGACCGGAATTGAACCTGGGACCTTTCAGTCCGCAGGCCGATGCTCTGTCCACTGAGCCAAACCGGTCAGGGCCTGGTCTGTGTTTTTGAGGCCCAGCAAATATATACTGAAACCCACAAGAAAAGAAAATGACCCAAAAAGACAACCGGAAACTCAAAATCCAATAATGCTTCTTTCATCATCTGCAAAGAATAACCTTGCCAACCACAATATTTGTTAAACTTGCATCTAAAAAAATGATAACGCATGAAATCAATTTGTAGCCGTGTTTCCTCACTCCTCAAGAATGTGTACATACACATTCACTAATTACTGGGAGATAAAATAATAAGATGAAGAAGCCATGAATTAAGAATTATAAAGAATCATCAGGAGAAACTAAGATGGCGGCATAGATAAACACCGGGAAATTGCTGCTTCCCACAACAATTGATAAATGCATCAAAAACACAAGCCGGACATCACCCAGAACTACAGGAGAGCTGGCTGAGTGTAAATTCTACGACTAGAAGGAAAGAAAAGCACACTGAGAGCCAGAGGAGCTGAGGAGGTGGAGTGCAGAGGTACGGGGGCTCGCGCGGAAAGGGTCTGGCACCTGAGGACGCGGCTGTCTTTTTGAATCCGGAGGGAGACACAAGCTCCCGACGGCTCTGAAATCCGGTTCCAGGAAGTCTCTGGGGACCCAGGACTCATACAGGGAGAAACTGGTCTGTCTGGCAGCGAGCGAGCTTGAGGACAGCTTTCCCTCAGAGGTGCTTGCAGCCATTGCCAGGACACTGGGACTCGCGACTCCTTAGGGCGGGGCTGAGGCTCCACCATAGCTGCTTGCTCCGCCCTTTGATTCCTTGAGACCCCGCCCCGCCCAGGCTGCGGCAGAGGCTTTTGCATATGAATGCCCCGGCCATTTGCAACCTGTAATTACCTAACTGCAGCGGGCCAGATAGACCCAGAGCTTCCAAGAGAAGGCCCAAGGCCCCACAGCGGCTTGCATTGCTACACAGCTGAGCAGCATCAGGGCACTTCCAAACTCCAAAAAAAGGAAGGGGAATCTGCAGTTCTCTTCGTAGTTCCTGCTGTGTAACCTCAGGCAGAGGCTAAATTAGCACATCCTTAGATCCAAGAGCCACTGTACCCAGTGGTCAGAGGGGGACCATCCAGATCACAACTCCTCAGATCCATAAGGGACACAGTCAGGGTGCAGTCTCAGTGAGCACCAAAGCCCCACTTAAGCAAGTCTTGCCCCAGAAGGGTGTCTCCAGCACAGAAGTTCTCCCGCTGCAGACCCAGCTGATTCTCACTGCCAATTGGCCTGGAGGTCAATTCCTCCCAGTGATCCTACAACAACCAAGGCATAGCTACAACAAGACTGTGCACAAAGCCCACAAGGGGGTGCACCAAGAGTGTCCACCTCAGGTAACTGGGGAGGCTGAGCCACTGGGCCCTACAGGACACCTAGCACACAAAGCCACTCTATCAACACAGGGAAGCAGCCAAAATGCGGAGACAAAGAAACAGGTCACAAATGGTAGAAACGGAGGAAAGCAAACGACTGGATATAGAGTTCAAAACCACGTTTATAAGGTTTTTCAAGAATTTTATGGAAACTGCCGATAAATTTAATGAGTCCCTCAATAAGTATAGTGAGACCATGGAGGACATGAAAAAGGACCAACTAGAAATTAAGCATACACTGACTGAAATAAAGAATAATTTACAGAGATCCAACAGCAGACAAGAGGATCCCAAGAATCAAGTCAAAGATTTGAAATACAAAGAAACAAAAAATACCCAACTGAAAATGAAAAAGAAAAGAGATTCCAAAAATATGAAGATAGTGTAAGGAGCCTCTGGGACAACTTCAAGCGTACCAACATCAGAATTATAGGGGTACCAGAAGAAGAGAGAGGGCAAGATATTGAAAACCTATTTGAAGAAATAATGACAGAAAACTTCCCCTACCTGGTGAAAGAAATAGACTTACAAGTCCAGGAAGCGCAGAGAACCCCAAACAAAAGGAATCCAAAGAGGACCACACCAAGACATATCATCATTAAAATGCCAAGAGCAAAAGACAAAGAGAGAATCTTAAAAGCAGCAAGAGAAAGACAGTCAGTTACCTACAAGGGAATACCCATACGACTGTCAGCTGATTTCTCAACAGAAACCATGCAGGCCAGAAGAGAGTGGAAAGAAATATTCAAAGTGATGAATAGCAAGAACCTGCAACCAAGATTACTTTATCCAGCAAAGCTATCATTCAGAATAGAAGGTCAGATAAAGAGCTTCACGGATAAGAAAAAGCTAAAGGAGTTCATCACCACCAAACCAGCATTATATGAAGTGCTGAAAGGTATTCTTTAAGAAGAGGAAGAAGAAAAAGGAACTCTTACCATTTGCCACAGCATGGATGGAACTGGAGAGCGGATAAATACCACAGGATCTCACTCATTTGTGGAATATAATGAACAACATAAACTGATGAACAAGTACTGATCCAGAGACGGAGAGGCATTGATTGGACTGTCGGGCTTTGGAGGGAGGGTAGGGGAGGGTGGGGGCAAGGGGGAAAGATCAACCAAAGGACTTACATGCAGGCATATAGGCCTAACCAATGGACACGGACAACGGGGGGTGGGGGGGGGTAGAGGGTAACGTGGGGACAAGGACACATATGTAATATCTTAATCAATAAAAATATATTTAAAAAAAAAAAAAAGAATCATCAATGATCTGGCCAAGTTACTTTCAGTCACATTTCACAGCAGAATTATTTTACAAAGTTTTCAATGCTTTTAAACAGCAAAAACGTTATATTTTCTGTGGCATGTGGGAACCTATTAAATGCAATGGGGGGTGGGGACCTCCTAGGGTCAGGATGCAAATTGGCCTGCGCTGGCACCTTACCTGGACCCTGGACCCTGGCCTCATTCCAGCACAGGCCCGCCGGTCCAGCCACCCCAGCGATGCCACGCCCCCTCCCGGCTGTGGTCCCCAGAAGCAGACCCTCCCACCCCACTCCTCAGGCCCAGGGGACCCAGTCTTCACCAGGGTGCTGTTGCCCTTAAACTGGCCCATCACGGCTCTGACGAAGTTCTTCATCTGCTTAAAGTCACTTTGGCCAATGCTGCCCGAGCCATCGATGAGGAAGACAATGTCCATCTCTTGGTGCGGACACTCTGTGGGGAGGGAGGGAGGGAGGGGCCAGAGACGCACGTGTGGGTGCCAGCCACCTCCGCGGGCCCAGAAGCCTCCCCCCTCCACAGACGCGGGGGCTGTCCTGGGCATAGGAATCAATTCCCACCCGGTTTCCACACCCTCCACGGAGGAGACCCACGTCTGTGGCCCCAGCCCCGCTCCCCTCAGCGAGTCCCGGTGGCTCCCCTCTTCCCACAAGGCCTGAAAGGGGAAGGAGGAAGTAGAGAACAGGGGCCCAGTGGGTTCCTCAATCATTTAGTTAACAAATATCTATTGAACACACACTCTAAAGAGGCCATCGAGGTGAGGAGAAGGCAGTTTAGCAAAGTGGTCCAGAGTGTGCACCCTGGAGCCAGCATGCTGGGCTCAAGTCAGCTCCACCACCTGCCAGTGGTGGATTCAAGCAAGTTGTGTAACTCCACCGGCCTCAGTTTTCCCATCTGTAAAATGGGCATAAGAATAGTGCCTCCCACTTGGGATCATTGCCAGGATAAGAAGAACTGATGTGAACACAAAGTGTCTGAGGTAGGGGGTGCCCCCAATGAGCGGTCGCTGTTATCCCCATGGGCACCACAGGCTGGCGTGGCGCTGGGCCCAGGGAAGGACACACTTGCAGCTGGGGCTGCCACCAGGCCCGATCCCTATCGGGACGAAGCGCTCATCCCAGCCACAGGGAATTCGCTGTCCAGGGCTCCCGGTGGAGTCCCTCCCAGGAATCATGCCAGTCCAAACGGGAGCTGTCTTGCCCCCCGTTACACCTCCTGTTCCTGGAGGCAGCCTGTATCCAGCCACGCTCCCAGCTCTGAGCTCCGGGCTCCCAGCTCCGAGCTCCGGCTGAGGCCTCTGATCCAATGCCTCTGCGTCCACCCTCTCCCTCTGCGCAGTCCTGCTTTCCTCACACTCAGGGGCATTGCTCCCGAGACCATTCCCAAGGGAGCCTCAGAGCCTGTTCAGGGAGATGCACTATAAGATCAGAGCTTCAAAAAAGATGCCGTCCCTGCCCGGAGTCCACACTGCAGGGGAAAGCCAGGCCTTCAGCACGTGACAAATAAGACATTTCAGATTGTTCCCACACTCGTGCGGGGGGCGGTGGCCTGTCTGCCAGACCTCGTTGCTGCCTCCACTGTGCCCACATCCTGTGCTGCCCCGGGCTGGTGGGGGCCAGGGACCCAGCACTGAGGAGTGAGGCTGAGCTGAGGCCGCTCCTCCCCCGTCCTCCCGCTCAGCCAGCTGGTCCTCCCGCTCAGCCAGCTGGTGCAGAGAGCAAATGGGAAATCACATCCCCGTTCTCCCCAGGACTAGGACATCCAGCCCCACTGGCCACTGGCAGGCTCAGAGGCCCCCGGGCCCCCTTCTCACATTACCCCCGCCCCCAGCTGGGAGCTGGTGTTCCTGTCATCCTATCTCACACTTGTGCCCACTTTCTCAGCTGCATCTCGAAAGCACCGCCACACCCTCTCCGCCAATACGAGCTCCCTCGTAATTCCCTTCTGTGTCTTGCTCCTTTCATGCGATCCCCTGGCCTCCAACAGCAGCCCCTGCTGTACGGCGTCTTCTGGAAAAGGACCCGGCCAGGCAGGCTGCGCCCGAAGTCCCCCATCCCTAACAGTGGCGCTCACCTCTGGGACCTGCTTTCTCGGCTGTGGTGGGAGTCACCCTGCCCTGCACCCAGGATCTATCTCCTGAGGATGCAACTAGGTCGGGCGCCCTCCACTGCCTGGACGCTGCCCTGCCCCTTCCCTTCCAGGCAAAGGCCTTGCCTGCAGGTTTACCTCCCGAGGCCCATTTCCTCAGGCCCCGGGGACATCCGGGAGGCATTTACTTCCGAGCGTTTAAATGCCCCATCCCGGCCGGCCGGGCTGCACAGCCTCCGGGCAGGGCCGGGCACCCGAGGGCGGACACCCTCCTCCACGCTCTCTCCCTCTGCAGACCCTGCGGCCTGCGGGGCTCCTGCTGCTGCTTCACCTTCGGCTAAAAGCCCGCCACGTCTGGCGTCACGGCTTCCCTGACCCAACGCACTGTCCTCGGTCACATCCTCAGTCAGCACCAGGGAGGCCGGCCCTGCCCTGGGCCCGCTCTCCCCTCGGCCACAGAGGCGGCAGCGTGGTCTCCCTCCTCGCCACGGAGCCCTCGGCTAGGCCAGGCCGCGCTCTATGACTATTTAATCCCCACAAGCACCTTGGTGATTTGGCGCCATCTTACCGACGAGGAAACCAAGGCCCAGGGAATGAAGCGACGGCCCCGGGACACAGGAGGTGACCACGGGCAAGAGCCGCCTGCGGCGCCCAGGCCCATGCTCTGTGCACGATGCCCGTGCCGGCGCCCTGTGCACCCTCCCACGGCCTGCCATTCGCTGCCCTTAAGGGGGAAGAGTTCATCGGGGACTCTGGCAGCTCAGCCCCGAGGCCGCCTCAGCAGGAGGCGGAGACCAGGCCTCACGCCTGCCCGCTGCTCGGCGCCAGCACGCGGCCCCACGGCACTGCTGCCCTAGGAGGCCTACCTGGCTGGGCAGCGGGGACTCTCCGGACCACCTGCAGCTGGGAGTCCAACAGGAGGCAGGAGCCTTCCACGTGCATGTTCTCCCCGCAGGCTCGGTGCACGGTGGGGCCGCAGGCCTGGGGCAGAGGCCGGTGTAGGCAAGGGGCCCAGGACACTCCCGCCCCGGCCCTTCCCCAGCCTCCGCTGGCCCCTGCCCCTCTCGCCCCTGCCGTGACCCAGGAAACTCACCAACAGCCAGGGGCGGTGGACGGAGGCCGCGAGGGACAGGCCGAGGGACATGTTCACAGCCTCTAGGGGGACTGAGGGCCAGACACACATGGTCACATTCACGGCACACCCTCATTTTCGGGGAGAATCTGGGCTGGAGGCTGAGGGGGGGACTCAGGCACGGAGAGTCGAGGCCGGATTTCCGGGCAGAACCACTCACTGTGCAGTGAAAGGGGCTGACACAGGCCGGAGGCAGCGTCGCAGTCGTACAGCCGTCCGGTCTGGTTGGCTCCCACCACCTCCAGGGGCGCTCCCACCACGAGTCTGGAGGCACAGCCATGACACACGTCGCAGGGGGGGTGGGGCACAGTGTGCTCCCGGGGGGGGGGGGGTAGGGGGGAGGAGAAGTGAAACTTTGCTCTTGGCATTTGGCACTTGTGAGGCGACTCAAAAATCAGGGCCTAAGTTTAACCCACAAATGGGAAGGACCATGCGGGGCGTCGTGTGTGTGTGTGTGTGTGTGTGTGTGTGTGTGTGTGTGTGTGTGTGAATATATGTGTATTTATGTACACAAACGGTTTGGTTGTTTTTGGCGTGTGTTTTTTAACATTCGCCAAAAATAAAACTGTTCACAACAAAACAGCATTTCCCAACTGTGGGTAAGTGCCCTTTGTTTCTGGGGTGCCATCATTCTTAGTCACCCCAAGAAACAGATCACCTCAAGTTCAATGGAAAATTTTCTGAAGTCCTAGTTTTCGAAACCATCTGATGATTCTGTAATGAATTATAGAAAAATATAATAGAAGCAATTTAAATTGGACAATTTAAAACAGCTATAGCTATATCAGAATCCATAACTATATCTATCCTATATAATAAAAGCGTAATATGCAAATCGACCGAACCGAGGAATGATCAGTTGGCGGGGGGTGGGGTCTGCAAGCAGGCAGCATCAGGCCAGCCAAGGCTCACGCCAGTGGGCAGAGGGAGGGAACGGTGAATGGGGGAGCATGGTGGTGAAGGGGTGATGTGGGGGGGGGGGCTGGCACCATCCCCTGATTGGGCCATCCGGTCGTCTCCCACAGAGGGAGGCCAGACTGCACTTAGGCCCTCTCCTGAGCCGTCAGTAGGACATCCCCTGAGGACTCCTGGACTGTGAGAGGGTGCAGGCCCCGGGCTGAGGGGACCCCCCCCCCCACCCCCGTCCAGTGCATGAATTTTCATGCACGGGGCCTCTAGTAGTCATAGAAATGCAATGGTTTCTTTGCAAAACTTGAGAGAAGAGACTTTTTTAACTTTGGAAAAAAATTTACCACCACCAGCAACTCCCCCACTTAGATGAGAAAATCAGAGAAATACTGGTGTGTTTTAATTAATTAGCCGAGCAAGGCTTCGTTAAGCTGGTATTTACAGTGGCTTCCCTGGAGCCGCTCCTGTAGGGAGCGCTGAGGCCCCTGAGTGTCTAAGATGCTGGTGGGAACCGGCTAGACCCGGAGCAGCCTGGCCTGCTGGTCTCCAAGCACGAGCCAACGTTTAGTCAAACTATCATTCTGCGTGCTCTTCTTTATCCCATGCCTCACACGTAGGCTCCGTCTTTTCAGTATTTGGGCTATCATTCAGCAGGAACCAGGAAAAACAATAACCCTGTAACAATGGGAACTTCACCCAATATACACTCTTTCCTTTATTATAGATGCGGTGAACAGTGGCCAGTCAGTAGCTCTATATTCTTTTTTTTAAGACAGAGGGGCCTGAGCACAACGTGGTGGTGAAGGAAGTGGGACGGTGGCTGCCTTGGGATTTGTGGGGCACAGAGTGCTCCCGGGGGCTGGAGGGGGAGGAGAAGTGAAACTTTGCTCTTGGCATTTGGCATTTGTGAGGCGACTCAAAAAAGCAGGGCTTGTTGGGTGCTGAGCGATCAGCAGGGGCCCGGCCCCAGGGGGCCGGGGGTGGGGAGCTGGAGCTGCTCTCCGTGTTGATCTGGGTAGGGTTACCTGGCACACACAGCAAAGGTATTGAGTTGGGCCTTTCGGATTTCTGCTATTCAGTCTGTGTGTTACATTCCAAAGCAAACAAAGAAAAAACAAAACTCAGTGCAGGAGGGCGGATTCGCGGCCTCTCCCCCACGGCCATGTGTTGCCCAGCGTGTGGCCCGGCCCGGGATCGTGAATAGGGGTGTCCGCACCTCGCTGCGCTTGCCCCGGGACACCTGGGCACAGCCACCGGCTGAGGCGGCAGCGGGAGGCGAGGGGAGTGGGGGGCCTACCTAGATCTGCCAAACTGGGCCACGCTCTGCCCGAAGCCAGCACCGTCCTCCTGGAAGACCCTGGGCTCCTCCACATCCAGGTTGAATCCGTGACAAGCAGCCAGAACTGAGGGGATGTGGAGCGGAGGGGCAGGGTGGAGGGTCAGAGAAGCCCCCCTCCGGACCCCCCTTCTTGGACTCTTGATGCCCGCCCTCCCGCAGCCTGGGGTTCCCATCTGCCCGTCTTTGTTGTTGCCTGGTTTGCCGGCTGTGTGGCTCCTGTCTCCCTCCCTCCCTTAGAAATAATCAGAGCGCACTGCGAGGGACAGCGAGGCAGAGGGGGCCCTCGGGACCGCAGGGGGCGTCCAGAACCCGCATCAGGCCCGGCACCGCCTGGGATGTTGCATCAGGAACGCCTTCTAAAGACAAAGTGGCCACAGGGTTTACTGTCTACACAGGGACCTTCTGAGAGTGAAAGGAACACCATCAACACTGACACCAGGGACGCTGGGGCTGCCCCGCAAACCAGGGCATACGGTCACCCTGCGTCACCTTCTCCTCATCCAGAGGCCCTGGGGGCCAGCTTGGAGAACACACTTAGAATTCTGGGATTAGCCCTGGCCGGTGTGCGCAGTGGCTGGAGAGCTGGCCCGCGCACAGAAGGGTCGTGGGTTTGATTCCCATTCAAGGGCACATACCTGGGTTACGGGTTCGCTCCCTGCCCCTAGTGGGGCGTGTGTGGGTGGCCACCAGTCGATGTGTCTCTCTCACATCAACATTTCTCTCCCCCCCCCCCACTCCCTCCCCCCTTCCACTCTCTGAGGACCCGACTTCAACCCCAATGCCAGGGAAACTCCAGGGAAGCCAAGCCTCAGGCTGGGCCGAGACAGGGAGGGTCCAGACCCTCATGCCCGGGCTTCGGGGAGGAGGACAGACGTTTGGGGATCTGGGGCCTACGATGGCCACGTGGGGGGAGCCTCACGTCCTAGGCCTTCCTGCCAAAGAATGGCTCCGCCGAGGCCGGCGCGGCCCCAGGATCTGACAAGGAGCCTGGCGTCCAGGCCTCAGGGTGCCGTCAGCGAGAAGCGGCGTGTGAGCCCGGGAGTGAGGCCCTTAGAGACGCGGCCCTTCCCCAGGGGCCGCCATCACCTGGCACCAGAGCTGCCGGACCTTCCCCCTTCTGAAGAGAAGCCGGAATCGGGGTTTCTGTGTGAAGTCGGACTTTAAGACACACACACGACCGATTTTCAAATGATTCCTGGATGTGGGCCTGACACCGCTTCCAACGTCCAGAGTTTTCTCTCGGTGGCAGTGTGAGTGCCAACCCGAAACCAAGATTCGAGGGAGACGCAGGACCGGGTACCCAGGTGGTACCCAGCCGTCCCCCCTCTGCTGGCTCCTGTGGCCTCCCCTCCCGGCTGCTGGGGCTGCCTCCTCTCACCCCCCAGCGCCCGCACAGGCCACCCAGGGGAGAGGGCCTCTGCCCGAGCAGCACCCAGCGCCCCTCAGCTCAGGTCTCACCCTCCCCAGACTGCAAGCCAGTCCTCCTTCCGCACCCGTGGACCAGCCCTCCCCTGCCTTCAGCTCCGGGGAGAGCTGCCCCCAGGGCTTCTCCCAGCTCCGGGGCCCCACTCACCGCCCAGGAAGAGCACAGCTCCAAAGGCCATCGCTGAGCAGCCGCTGGAGGAGAGCCCTGGGGCTGAGCGGCCACTGAATCGCAGGGCTGAGCACCAGCTCGCTGAAGGCTGCTCGGTGAAGAGTTAATAACTACTCAGGGCCTTGAAGTGAGAAGAGAAGGCGCATTGAGGAAGTCCCTGGTTCACCATAGAGCAGAGGCAGGGGCAGAAAGCCACCACCACCCTGGGAGACAGTCCCCAAGTTCTCCCCCTCCACCACCTCCAGGGCCCGGCTGACCCAGAAGACACGCACCCCCGCCCCTCCCACCAGCCCTTTAGACCCAGCTGGCGCCTCCGAAACCAGGTGGCACATGAGCCCTAGGACATGGGTGTGAGCTGCAGAGGGGCAGACCACCCCTCAGGTCTACACCTACACTACTCTACACTTGACATTTAACCTACATTTGAAGTGTTAGAAATAACTGTCATGAATATATACTTAAAATAGTATGCCACGGTTAGGGATTTTCTCATATATTTTAACGTTACAGGACATTTATTTATGTTTAATTATGTAATACTTAAAGCACACAGAAAATTACAGAGAACAAATAGCAACCACACATTTACCTACTCCTCCCAGATTTAACAAATGCTAAAATATCCGGGGGGGGGGGGGGCAGGAGGGACATGGGCCAGGGTGCTGTTGAAAGAAGTAGCACCAAACTGGTAAAGTCATACACACGGACTTACTAGTGAGCAGTAAGTCACAGATGCGTGTGACAACACGGGTGAGCCTCAACAGTGTCATAAGCGAAAGAAGCCAGGAACCGGAGGCATAATGTATGAGTCCTTTCATACGAGCAGGTGCCACCAGCCCACGGAGGTCGAAGTCAGAAGCGTGACCGCCTCTGGTGGGGCGGGGAGGACACTGCTAGCATTCTTTAAATTTAACACTCAGCACTGAATATTTTAGCATTTGTTAAATCAGGGAGGGGCAGGTAAATGTGTGGTTGCTATTTTCTCTCTCTGTAATTTTCTGTGTGCTTTAAGTATCACACAATTAAACATAAATAGATGTTTTGTAACAACATGAAAAAAGGTCCGCTATAGAAGAGCCCAGACTTAGAAGGTGAAAATATATGACAGAATCCCTAACCGTGGCATACTATGTTAAGCATATATTTATGACAGTTATTTCTAACACTTCAAATGTAGGTTAAATGTCAAGTGTAGACAATATAAAATAGCTTTCTAAACAAAAATTTTAGCCCCAGTTACTTGAGCTGATACTCGATGGACAGAAGAGATCAGTTAGACGCTGGGAGGGGCACTGATGTGGCCTGGCAAGGACTGGGCCGGGGACTGCAACTGCAGGCTTCGAGGCGAACATTCCTACTTTCTGCAGATTACTGTTGGAGAGAAAACCACAGCCCCCAATGGAATCACTTGTGCTAAAAGCCCATGACACCAAACGTAGAGTGAATGCCTGACTTGACTGCAGGTGCAACCTCTCCCAGAAACGTAGTCTCACTTAACCAGCCGGGACCTTCTGGGTAAGCACCAGCCAGGTCATCTGTGACAGGGGCCTCCTCCACCCACCCGCAAGGAAGACAGGCCGGCTGGAAAGAAGTCCTGGCTAAAAAGAATCCTTCCTTTTCTTTTACTACTAACTTCCCCGCCACACCCTCTTCCCATAAAACCTTCCCAAGGAAACCGCCCTTCGGGTGCCAGATGGGGTGCTGCTTGACTCATGAGTCGCTTAGCAAAGCCCATCGGATCTCCACGGGTGCTTGGTGGAATTCTGCCTTTTAACACGATCAAGGCCAAGTTGAACAACAGCTCTCTCCCTCTGTGCTAAGGGGTCTGTTGCAAACAGCACCCTTTCAGCAGTTCCGCGGATCGGTGAACCTCTCTCTGTGTCTAGAATCTCAAAATAATTTTTTAAATATATTTTTTATTGATTTCAGAGAGGAAGGAAGAGGGGGCGAGAGACAGAAACATCCACGATAAGAGAGAATCATGGATCAGCTGCCTCCTGCAAGTCACCCACTGGGGATCGAGCCCACAACCCGGGCATGTGCCCTTGACCGGAATCGAACCTGAGACCTTTCAGTTCGCAGGCCGATGCTCTATCCACTGAGCCAAACCAGCCAGGGCTCAGAATAATTTTTTAATGATTTTCCTAAATCCCCAGACTTAAAGATCTCTTCATGTCTTCATCTTCACCGTTCCTCATTGAATAGACACGACCTTGAATGATATCACCTTTCACACATAATCTCTAATTTGGGACTTCCCTTCAAAAGCAAGGCTTAAGGCTAGCATTTTGCTGACTCGGCCACTGTAAAGATTTCCACCTTTGCTTCAATTATATTATCACTTGTCTCAGCAAAAGACTGTTGTTGCCCAGTCATTTTTAAAGAACAATAAGGTCAAATTGCAAAAAAGACAAGCAAGTGCTTGCAAAAACCACACGCTTCATGGAAGTGTCTTTCTCCCAGGCTGGGTGCAGAAGGCGTCCGGCCCCGCCCCCTCCAGCAGTTGCTGTAAGTGAGGTGCCGCCTCCTGGGTATCCCCAGGGGTTCCACACTCAGGAGAAGCACCGCCTCGCTAAGTATTTTTAAAGCCCGTGATATTGCCACTTATTATAAGAAATATATATTTTGTCGTTGTCCCATTTCTGGCACAGAGCTCCTAAAACTCTTGGAATTTCCTAAGTCCTAAGCGTATAACTGCAGAACCAGCTCAAACTGGTCCTTGTTTCTAACAAGGTACTGAGTTGCTTTTCAGAGACAACAGGCCAAAACTGCAAGTCATGCGGCCCAAGTCTGCAAAAAGGAGAGAACTTTGACCTCCAGGTGCACCCAGGACAAAACCCCTCTTTTCTCTCCCCCCCAACACACACACCACCACCACCACCACCATGATGGAACCAGAGGACCAGGACATGACGGAACCTGAAGGCCGGAACCCTCTCAGAAGCGAAGGGTCCATTGTCCAGAAAGATCCAGTGCCGGAGCCCCTTTACCATAAATGGCCAAGTTCCAAAACTCTTCCATCAAACCGGCCCTGCCAGCACTTCGAACACCAGCCTGCTCCCCATCACCCCTAAAACTCGCCTGAGCCCTGGATCTGAGCTCTGCCTCCTCCTCGCTGGTCAACTTAGCAATAACCTCTTCTCCTTTTATCCTTAAAAGCCCATGTCATAGCATCGGCTCCTGTGCACACATAGGGCAGCAGGCCCTCGGTCCATAGCAAGAGCAGTAAATAAATGTGCCTCTTGTTATCCTAATGAGGTGACTTTTGAAAACAGGGTGAGGGCTGGTTGCACAGACCACCACGTGATTGGAGGGCTGGAACTTTCAGCCCCACCCCAGCTTCCTGCGGGAGGAGCTGAAGTGCTTCCCTCACCAACGCTCAGTGACTTCATCAGCAGGGCCTGTGTGCTGAAGCCGCCACAAAACCCACTGGGATGGGGTCAGAGCGCGTCCGGGGCAGTGAACTCAGGAGGATTTGTGGGGAGCGGCCCCTCGGGGGGCACGGAAGCTCCAGGCCTTCTGCACATACCTTGCCCTGCGCGTCCCTTCCGCGAGCTGTTCCTGAGCTATACTGCACTGGCCATCCACAGTAATATGTTTCTCTGAGTGCTGTCAGCCATTCTAGTGAATTAGCCAAAGCCAAGGACGGAGGGTCGTTGGAGCCTTCAGTCTATGGCCAGCGAGTCACAGCACAGGTGATACAGGCCAGGCTTGCAACCCACATCTAGTGGGACAGCCTCGCAGGACTGAGCCCCGAACCTGCAGAACCTGACGCTGTGTCCGGGTGGAGAGGGTCCGAATTGAGCTGAATTGTAGAACACCCCGCTGGTGCTGAAGAATTGCTCGGTGATGGGGAAAAAAACCCTGCCCCCCCTGCCCCCATTGGAATTCGGGTGCTTAGAACCATTACAGTTATATGTAAAAAAGTAATTGAACAATACATGATGCTAAGTGAAATGAGCCAGTTACAAGAAGACAAACACTGTTGCGATTCCCCTGACTTGAGGTCCCAAGAGTCGTCAAATTCACAGAGACAGGCCGGAGAATGGCGGTTGCCAGGGGCTGGGGGGAGGGATAAAAGGGAGCGGTTTTCAATGGGTGCGGAGGTTTAGTTTTACAAGTTGAAGAAGTCCTGGAGTGGAAGGGAATGTACTTGACACGCCTGAAGTGTACACTTAAAATGGATAAGAAGGCAAACTTCACGTTTCGTGTATTTTGTCACAATTTGAAATAAAAAGCAAAATCTCACGCAGCCGCATTTGTCCCTGACATGACTTCAGTATGAGAGCGGCCTCCCACTTGCCTACCTCTCCATACAGAACAGCCAGTGGCCATATTTGGTCAGCTTCACAATTCTCTCCCCGAGTCAGCACTGAGCCAGGTGGGAGCCGCACTGCTGCCCTGCCCCCTCCCTCTGCAAATGAAGTGTGCGCAGACCGGCCCCCGGGGGCCAGCGCTCCCCCAACGGTGATGCCACCCCTTCCCGCCACGCACAGGACGGCCATTCATTACCAACAGCCAGACGTCTGTTTGCTCCTCGGTGGTCAGCAATAAACAAAACCCATCAAGCGCTTCTCCCTCGCATTTGCGCTGCAGGAAAGCCTGGGGCTGGTTCAGGCTTCCCACGTCAGTGAGCGAATCCCGTGTAAAGTGACTTTGACTCGCCATCGCTGCTCCCGTGGAGACCTCTGACATTACCCAGCGCCCGAGCTGTTCCTGGATAAAGGAGCGTTGCCCGCAGCTTATTCTTCCAACGTGACATTCACCAGGCAGGGGGGTGGCGGCCGCAGCTCCCTCTGACAAGAAGCCTGCAAAAGGCAGGTGCCCCCTTGCTCGGCGTTCCGTGAAGCCGGGGGACGTAGTTTAACTCACTCCTGGTCAATGGGGTCTAAGGGAGTATCTGAGGCGTTTACCTCCTTGATGTAGAAAGATGGGGGAGACACTGGGCTGGTTTGCAACCTTGGGGTTCCCTGGAAAATCTGAAACCAGCCCCGCCCCCTACGCTGTGGGCGTGGAGAGACTGAAGAAAGAGAGACCATCCGGGTTGCGAGGTGCAGGTTTAACAGGTCAGAGGACTCACCTGGGGGCCACAGGAGTAGATCTCCACCCCACCTGCCAGGATCTTAAGTATCTACAGAGGTTCAGTCCCGTGGTTCAGTCCCGGGACCACCCAGGTGGTCTCAACCACACGCTGCTCTCTCCCGGCTGCCTTGAATCAAGAGGACTGGCCCTGGCTTGTTCCTCCTGAATGTACTGCTTTGGAGCCGTCTGGTCTGCTCCTTGGGGCGGCGGCTCCCATTCCATTAATCCTGACCAGCTGGAGAGGAGCAGCTGCTCACATACCCAAGAGCTGGACTGTTCTGTTGCAGGGAGTGGGCCCAGGGAAGGGTATTTTCACCAGGTGCCCATCCTGTGCCCGGACCCCACAGGAGCAGCAGAAGTCGAAAGTCAAAACGGCGGGTATAGGGCAGGAACTTGCATCGGGGCCTCCCCTTCCGTAAGAATTACCCTGTGGCCTAAAGCTTAGGTGGCTGCAGCTTTAGGACTGGGCCTGCTTTGCGTCCCATTCATGCTGACCAGGGGAGGCTGCACCGTCAGCCACGAGGGGGTGTGCGGGCAGTTCCCTCCCGGGGGTTATGCATTGCCACAGGTCAGCTTGCAGCAGGACAACGGGGAACCAGCGGAAACTGGGTAGCTGCCCCTCACTCAGGGCACTTAGGGGTACGAAGTAACCCACCCACCCCGGCGGGACATCCCGTTGCAAATTCTAGTCCTAACACCGCTCCCGGGCATGACGGGCCTGGGTGTGCTCCGCAGCACGTGCCCCGCTGTGAGCGTGGGAGCAAGGCTGTCTTGGGCGCCTTCCTTACCTTTACGGTGTGGGGTGTCTTGGCGGGGTCCCCAGTCTGGCACATGGGGCAATGGACCCTCCTGCTTGGTCAACCAGATGTACTGGGATAGTTCTTTAGCCCCCAGCCGAGGGGGCTTTTCATGTTAGTAATTTAACCTGATGTTGTAATCTTCCCTCATTCCTTTCTGCCAACCCCGATGCTTGCGGGTCACGCGGGCGTAGAATCTCCATTCGATGCCACGCTCTGCGGCCCAGTCTTGCATATCAGGACCTTTGAATGGGACTCTGGGGCACTGCCTGTCGGCGAGGGTATCCACCCATGGTCCTCAGTGTCTCCAACCCCCCATGGTGACAGCCTGGTGTACACGGTGACAGGGGAAGCTGGAGTTAGGCCAGATGCAGGGTCCACGCAAACCAAGGTCAGACCCTCACGCAGGCGGAGCGGGCCAGTGTAATCAATTCACCAAGCCCTCCCCTGGTGAGGACTCCAGGGTGCAGCCCCAGACTCCTTTGCCAGTTGCTCAGGCTTGTTAAAAACCAGGGCACTAACCAAGTCACTGTACATCAAGGGCGATCCAGCGCCCTTGGCAATATGCCCCCCACCTGGGTGCCCTGTGGCCATGCTTCCCGTGCCCCAGTCTGCTGCGGCTACTGAAGGGTCTGTTGCTCGGGCTACACCTGCGCTGGGGCGCCGGCTTCCTGCTGGGCAGGGGGTCAGCTCCTTATGAGCTGGGGCGTGACAGGCAGACAGGACTGCCGCTGACTCTTACAGGTGAACCCAAATCTCCATCCAAAAATCTTGACCTTACAAGGTTCATTCATGAGAGTTCACCCCCCACTTTCCCATGGTCCAAGGCACAGGGTCAGATCCTTTAGAACAGCCCAACTGTCAGTGCAGAGGGGGAACCGCCAGGGCTCATGAGCGATCCCCTGCGATGCTGTGGTTCATTCCTGTTTCCATCCAGATGGTGTCAGTGTTGGGCCGAATAGCGACAGTGGTCCATGTGGCCTGGCTGCCCGGACCAGACCCACCTCTGTACCAGGCGTCAGTGGGAATTTCCCTCAGACTCTCTCTACAGGCTGCAGGGCTGCTGCCACAGGAACAGAGAGGGGCATTGGAGGCTCTGCACACTCTACAGGGCCGAGTGGCACCTGCACTTCCAGAGACGGCGGGCTGGTGGACAGGGAGCAAATGGAAATGCCACATAGTCAATGTGGGGTCTGAGCCACGGCAGAGGTGGCTAATGAGACATATGCCTGCCCAGCCCTAGAGAGGGAGAGCTCTCGCCATGATACGCTCTCCTTCCTGGGAGCCTCTGCCTGGAGCGGTGCTGGGTACCCTGCTCAGAGCTGGGACCAAAATCCTGGGGTGCTCTCTCCTGCTGTCTGCTGTGCCCAGCCCTTACCTCCTGGAGTCACAGACACAACTAACTCAGATGGTAGCCTCCGTGGAGATGCCCAGACCTTCCACCTGCTTCTCCAGTACTTTGCCTGCTCAAAGGCACTCGCTGCTCTGATCCCCGTCGCACGTGTGCCCTTTCCTCACCAGCAGCAGAAGGGACGGAGGCTCTGTGCCAGGTGGGGAAGGAACATCCTCCAGGCCCACACCCCCTGCGGAGGCTTACACGTCTTTCACCTTCTGAGAGGCTTGCCCCTCATCAATCACAGCGTCTGGGACAATGTGTGTCTTAAATCACCCAGAACAAGTCGGTGGTGCCTGGGCCTGGAGCTCCCGTGGGCTGGCTGCCCTCCCCCGGCCCCTCCAGATGTCCTGCAGCAGAGGCGGGTCTTCACAGGCTCACGTGGTCTCATCAACCTGACAGCCGTTTCCCTGCTGTGCACAGGAGACCGGGCGCAGACCTCAGGCGGCCATCCTGCGATATCTGGTGGGGCCCTGCGGGTAGCCTGGGCGGCACTTGCCAGTCCCATGGTTGCCCCTCTCAAACGAAGGCAAATTGCTCTTGTGACACAGAGCCGGAGGTATACGGGACATCTCGTGTGAAGGTGTGTTTTTTTAGTGGAAGTTATTGGGGTGACATTGGATAATAAAATTATATAGGTTTCAAGTGTACAATCTGTAATACAGCGTCTGAATATTGCATTGTGTGTTCACCATCCCAAGTCAAGTCTCCTTCCATCACCATTTATTCCCCCCCTCCCCACTTCTACCGCCCCCACCCCCTTCCCTCTGGTAATCACCATACTGTGGTCTGTGTCTAAGAGGGTTTTTTTCTTTGCTTAATCCCCTCAGCTTGTTCACCCAGCCCCGCAACCCCTCTCCCCTTTGTCAGCTGTCAGTCTCTTCTCTATCTATGACTCTGTTTCAATTTTGTTAGTTATTTTATTTTGTTCATTCCATTTCACATATGAGTGAAATCATACGGTATTTGTCTTTCTCTGACTGGCTTATTTCACTTAGCGCAATACTCTCCACAGCCATCCATGCTGTCGAAAGGGTAAGACTTTCTTTCTTTCCTTTTGTTTGCAGCTGAGTAGTATTCCATTATTAAATGTACCACAGCTGTTTTATCCACTCATCTACTGATGGACACTTGGGCTGCTTCTGAATCTTGGCTATTGTAAATAATGCTTCTACGAACATAGGGGCACATGTATTCTTCAGAATCAGTGTTTCAGGTTTCTTTGGATATAGTCCCAGAAGTGAAATTGCTAGGTCATAAGGCAGTTCCATTGGGAAAAAAAAAATGTTATTATTGATTTCAGAGAGAGGAAGGGAGAGGGAGAGAGGGAGAGAAACATCAATGATGAGAATCATTAATCAGCTGCCTCCTACACGCCCCCTACTGGGGATCGAGCCCAAAACCCCAGTATGTGCCCTTACCTGGAATTGAACCGGTGACCTCCTGATACATGGGATGACACTCAACCACTGAGCCACACTGTCCAGGCAAGGCAGTTAAATTTTTAATTTTTTGAAGTAACTCCATACTGCTTTCCACAGTGGCTGCACCAATCTGCATTCTCACCAACAGTGCATCCTGGCCAACACATTGTTGACTTATTGATGATAGCCATTCTGACAGGTATGAGGTGATATCTCATTGTGGTTTTAATTTGCATTTCTCTAATGATTAGTGACATTGAGAATCTTTTCATATGTCTATTGGCCATCTGTACGTCCTCTTTGGAGAAGTGTCTATTCAGGTCCTTTGCCCACTTTTTAATTAGATTGTTTGTCTTGGTGTTGAGTTGTATAAATTATTTATAAATTTTGGATATGGCCCTAGCTAGTTTGGCTCAGTGGATAGAGCGTCAGCCTGTGGACTGAAGGGTCCCGACTTGGCCCCTTATCAGATGTATCATTGATGAATATGTTCTCACATTCCATGGGATGTCTTTTAATTTTATTGATCGTTTCCTTTGCTATGCAAAAACCTTTTAGTTTAATGTAGTCCCATTTGTTTATTTTTTCTTTTGTTTCCCTTGCTCAAGGTGATATATCAGAAAAAATATCGCTATGAGAAATGTCTGAGATTTTATTGCCTGTGTTTTCTTCTAGGATTTTTATGTGTTTTAGTCTAACCTTTAAGTCTTTAATCCATGTTGTGTTTATTCTTGTGTATGGTGTAAGAGGTGGTCTGGTTTCACTTTTTTGCACATATCTGTCCAATTTTCCCAACACCATTTATTAAATAGACTACTTTGCCCATTGTTTGTTCTTGCCTCCTTTGTCAAGTGTTAATTGGCCATAAAGGCGTAGGTTTATTTTTGGACTCTCTGTTCTGTTCCATTGATATCTGTCTATTTTTACGCCAGTAACATTCTGTCCTGATTACTGTGGCCCTGTGGAGTAGCTGGATTTCAGGTAGCGTGATTCCTCTAATTTTGTGGGGTTTTTTTTCCCAAGATTGCTGTAGCTATTCAGGGTTTTTTTGCGGTCCCAAATAAATTTTTGGAATATTTGTTCTAGTTCTGTGAAACACACCATTGGTATCTTGATAGGAGTTGGGTTGAAGTTAACATTGCTTCAGGTAGTATGGACATTTTAATGACGTCAATTCTTCTGATTCATGAACACGGTACATGCTTCCACTTATTTGTATCTTCATGGTTTCTTTCTTCAGCGTCTTATAATTTTTTTAGTACAAGTCTTTTATGTCCTTGGTTAAATTTATTCCTAGGTTTTGGGGTGTTTTTTTATGCAACTGTAAATGGGATTGTTTTCTTAGTTTTCCTTTCTGATAGTTCATTATTGGTGTTCTGGACATCTTGTGTGAAGGTTGTTTTTTGTTTGTTTGTTTGTTTAAAGTCTGTTAATTGCAGAAAAAAAGCAAGCTTCCAAAACAGATATTAACCTCACCACTGGTTTTTAAGCTTTTTGGAAATTATGTGACGTGTACATGCTATTTCTGTAAAAGCAACTTTGATTTGTGCCACTGCCGTTCTTCTGTTTCCTGTGTATTTAATGATAAAATTAATTGATTTTGGATAGGAAAGCAATATGTTGTAGTTCTAAGAAATCTCTGTTGTTTTATCTAAGGGGTCACAAAAACGTTTTTAGCGTCATGCTGCTATTTGACATAGTTTTCTAAAGGACCACAGCCTAAGAGCAAACAGATACGGGACTACTTTTCAGATGATATGATATCTTCCTGACCTATTGTAATTTTCTGGCTCACAAACACTCATCCCTGCATGCCTACATCCCAGTACTAAACGCACCCTGGAATCTCACTCAGAATTAATCTCATGACATTATTCTAAGATGCAGCAATGTTTTATTTTTATCACAACTTTTATGCTTCAATGAATAATTTTTGAGCCATTGATCCGTTTTGTTAGTTGGAGATATAATACAACAGCAGCCCTGAAAATGCAAATATCATGAATGTAAGCTGTTACACACAAAGGAAAATTATGTGAAAATCACACCTGCCACCTGCATGTTAGGTAAGGGACCGTTGCAGACCTTGGGACCTATCGACGACTTTTAAGAACACAATTATTGAAAATATAGCGGGATTTCTGTGAAAGTCACCAGTTTCAAATGGGTGAGATGTGCGGGTTTAAACTGTTTCTTGCTTTTTCTTATTGTGGTATAATGACATACAATGTTACATTAGCTTCAGGTGTGTAACAGTGATTAGACATTTGTGTACATTGCAAAATGATCACCACATCAGTCTAGTTACCATCTGTCACCCTACAAAGTTAGTCCACTGTTGTTGACCATATTCCCCATGCTGCACTTTACTTATATGCCCATGGCTTATTTATTTTATATCTGGAAGTTTATGCCTCTTGATCCTCATCACCCAGGTTGCCCTCCCAACTCCCCTTCTCTGTCAACAACCAATCAGTTCACTTTATGACTCAGTTTTTTGTTTAGTTTGTTTCTTATATTTTAATACTAGAGGCCCGGTGCACAAAAATTTGTGCACTCGGGGTTGGGAGAGGAGGTCCCTCAGCCTGGCCTGTGCCCTCTCACAGTCTGGGACCCATCAGGAGATAATGACCTGCTGGCTTAGGCCTGCTCCCGGGTGGCAGAGGGCAGGCCCAATCCCTAGGTGCAGCCCCTGGTCGGGCTCAGAGCAGGGCCAATTGGGGAGTTGGGGCACCACCCCCTGTCATGCACAGAGCAGGGCGGATTGGGAGGTTGCAATGCCACCCTCAGTCACGCTCAGGGTAGGGCCGATTGGGGGGTTGGGGCACCGCCCCCTGTCACACTCAAGGCAGGGTCCATAGGGAGGTTGCAGCGCCACTCCTGTCATGCACAGTGCAGGGCCCATCAGGGGGGTTGGGGCTCTGTACCCTGTCACACACAGAGCAGGGCCGATCAGAGGGTTGGGGCTCCACACCCTGTCACACTGATCCCGGTGCTGGGAGGCCTCGCTGCTCTGCTGATCCCAGGGCCAGGACGCCTCTCGGCTCCCCTGATCCCTGGCCTGGAGGCCTCTCGGCTGCTGATAACCATGGCCTGTAGGCCTCTCGGCTCCGCTGATAACTGGGGCCTGGAGGCCTCTCGGCTCCGCTGATCTCTAGCCAGGAGTTCTCTCGGCTGCTGATAACCTGGCTGGGAGGCCTCTCGGCTCTGCTGATCATGAGTCCGGGAGGCCTCTGGGCTCCGCTGATCACCGGGGCTGGGAGGCCTCTCGACTCTGCTGATCACCTGGGCTGGGAGGCCTCTCGGCTCCGCTGATCACCTGGGCTGGGAGGCCTCTCGACTCCACTGATCACTGGGGCCGGGAGGCCTCTCGGCTCGGATGATAACCGGGGCTGGGGGGCCTCTAGGCTCTGCTGATCGCGGGGCTGGGCCGACTCTCGCCTCCCTGATCGCGGGGCTGGGCCGACTCTGGCCTCCGCTGATCACTGGGGCTGGGAGGCCTCTCGACTCCGCTGATCACTGGGGCTGGGAGGCCTCTTGGCTCCGCTGATCCCAGGCCCTGAGGCCTCTCTGCCCTGCTGCTTCAGGGCTCTTTGGCTTCGCTCTGCTTGGAGCCTGAGTATGCAAATTAACCACCATCTTTTAGCTTCTGTAATTGAAACATTGTATCTTTTGGAGTTGTTGCTTCAGGAGCTCAGAGCCCCGCAGCTGCGGGGATCCTTGACTTTCTCCATCGCTGGGGCAACCAAGCCTCCTATTCTCAGCTGCCTGGCTGCCAGCTGCCATCTTGGCTGACAGTTAATTTGCATATTTCGCTGATTAGCCAATGAAAAAGGTATCGGTCGTACGCCAATTACCATTTTTCTCTTTTATTAGTATAGGATAAGTAAAATCATGCAGTATTTGTCTTTCTCTGACTGACTTATTTCACTTAGCATAATCCCCTCCAGGTCCATCTATGTTGTCACAAATAGCAAGATTTCATGCTTTTTTTGTGCCTGAGTAATAGTCAATTGTGTGTGTGTGTGTAACATTTTATTTATCCATTTTTCCATTGATGGACACTTAGGCTATTTCCATATCTTGGCTATTGTAAATAACACTGCAATGAACATAGGCTGCATATAGTGCATCAAATTTGTGTTTTCATTTTCTTTGGATAGATACCTCAAAGTGGGATGGTTGGGTCATATGGTAGCTTTCTTTTCATTCACACCTGCATAGGATATAATATTCCATTCCTTAACTTTTAGTCTATGTGTGTTCTCCTGAAGTGAGTCTTTTGTAGGCAGCATATAAATGCATTTTATTTTTTTTAATTCACTCAACCACTTTGTGTTTTTTGATTGGAGAATTTAGTCCATTTACATTTAGAGTAAATATTAGTAGGTATGTACTTATTGCCAGTTTGTTGTTTTTGTCATTCCTCTCTCTCTCTCTCTCTCTCTCTCTCTCTCTCTCTTATTCCCTTGTGGTTTAATTACTTTCTTTACTTTAGATTTCTTTTTATCTACTATATGATTTTGCTTTGTGGTTATTGTGAGGTTCACATATAATATGCCATGTATATAACAGCATATTTTAAGTTGATAGAAATTTAAATGTGAACACATTTCAAAACTCTAGATTTTTACTCTCCTTCCCCATAAATTTTGGTTTTTTGGATGTCATGTTTTACATCTTCTTATGTATCCCTTAACTAATTAATGTGGTTTTAGTTAATTTAACTACTTTTGTCTTTTAACCTTGATACTAGCTTTATCAGTGATTATCCCACTACTTTTACTACATACCCCTTTACCAGAGATAATTTACTTTTGTATGTTTTCTTTGTTATTAATTAGTGCCATTATTTTTTAGCTTAAAGAAGTCCCTTTAACATTTCTTGTAAGGCTGGTTTTGCGGTGATTAACTCCTTTAGCATTTGCTTGTCTGGAAAACTCTAACTCTCCTTCAATTCTGAATGGTAACTTTTCTGGGTAGAGTATTCTTGGCGGAAGTTTTCTCCTTTCAGCACTTTGTAATGTCTCTCCCTCTGGCCTTCAAACCTTCTGCTGCGCTCTGGCCCAGTCACTCAGTTGATGGGGATGTCATCCTGTACACCAAAAAGGTTGCAGGTTTGATTCCAGGTCAGGGCACATACCTAGGATTAGGGTTCCATCCCTGGTCAGGGTGTGTACAGGAGGCAACTGATCGATGTTTCTCTCTCACATCAGAGTTTCTCTCTCTCCTGCTTCCTCTCTCTCTAAAATCAATAAAACATATCCTTGGGTGAGGATTAAAAAAGTTTTTTCTGCTGAAAAATTTTCTGATAGCATTATGGGATTTCCTTTGCATGTAACAAGTTGTTTTTCTCTTTCTGCTCTCATGATTCTCTATCTTTAACTTATATTGTGTCTTGGTGTGGGTATTCAAGATTCTTCTACGTGTTAGGTGTAACAGCTACCTCTCTGTCTTGAAGAAGTGGCCTTGTGTAGGTGATGAAACGTTTCAACCTTTCCCTAGCTCTTGATTATCTCTCAAACTTTTGTGATTGTCTAAACAGCTTGGTTTATTCTTATTAGTCCCCCACTGTGGAGGATGTGCCAAGACTTGTCAGTATTCCAAGGTGAGGACCCTCATTGGCACTTAGTTTCAGGCTGATTGGAAGCTAGCCCTCAGGCAGCAGAGTTTTTTGTTTCTTTGTTGTGGTTTTTTAAAATATTTTTATTGATTTCAGAGAGGAAGGGAGAGGGAGAAAGAGAGAACCATCAACGATAAGAGAGAATCATTGATTGGCTGCCTCCTGCATGCCCCCTGCTGGGGATCAAGCCTGCAATCTGTGCATGTGCCCTAGACCAGAATCGAACCTGGGATCCTTCAATCCGCAGGCCTACACTCTATACAGTGAGCCAAACTGGCGAGGGCGAAGCAGCAGTTTTTAAAGTTGAAAATAAACACACTTCTGTGTGGCTTCAATAAAAAACCCTGATAGTCCCCAAGCCAGGAGATCTGGAGGTGTCCCCTGGCTGACAGTTGCTAAACTCGGGGCTCCAGGTGAGTTTATAAGCTCCTTTCGGGAGGCATCATCAAGCAGTAGCGAGGCCAAGGGGTGTGCAGTACGGGGTCTCCTGCTTGTGCCCCTGGGAGCACCTCTGCAGCCTCGAGGTGTGTGGGAACAAAGCTTATTCTTGGGCTGGCGCTACAGGTAAGTCAATAGGCCCTTTTCACAGGGAGATGGGGGGCGGGTGGAGCGTGTCAGCCTGCTGATTGGTAGGCTGCCAAGAACTGTCTCCCTGCGCATCGCTGTCCTGTGGAGCCCAGGAGCACCAGCCCCATTGGCCACCAGGCAGGTGACCAAGGGGCATCTCCTGCATGAATTGCACGTGCCCACTGGTTTTCGCAAAGCGGTGAGAGAGTGTAGGGGGTGGGGTGGGCTTACAATCGTCAGAAAGACAGCAGGAGCCTGCCTTGGCTGCACACACCCTCGCGCTTCGGTGACGCAGCTGGAGAGTGTCTCGTCTGGTGCATGCCAGCTTCAGGGAGGGGGCCGTAGCCTGCCGTGATCACTCCTGCTCACGGGTGCCAGCCAGTGGGCGAGGGAGCGCCACAGCAGCCCAAGGCAGTGGAGGTGCCTGTGCCAGCTCACCGGCCTGTGTTAGCAGGGCAGGCGGAGAGGACAGCCACGGCGCCCACAGCACCTTGGCCTCTGAAGAGACTTCCAGCTGTCCCCTGGCCTGCGCAGATGCTTTAAGATTAGCAAACGAGCCTCCTTCAAGTATAGCCTGAGTGCGTCTCAAACTTCTGCTTTGCGCTGGGTCCTGGGGCGAGCGAGGCCACAGGCAAGCCCCCTACAGGGAGAATCTCAGCTAGCTCCCTCTAACGCTGTGGCCCCATTGGTTTTCTAAGCCAGGTGTTTTGGGGCTTGTCTCTTTGGTGCGGATCCCAAGGGCTGAGCCTGATAGAGGCCTGGCACTGGTGAGACCCCGCCCGCCCGTGAGTCCTCGCCAGGGGTGGGGTGTTTTGGGCAACAGCATGTCTCTGCCTCTCCTTCCCATCGCGATGTGGTCCTTCTCTCTGTTGTAAAGGAGGAGCAGTTCATCCACTTCCCAGGTCTTTTCAGAGGGAAGTGATCCCTGCACAGCTGTAGACTTGCTGTCCTTGGGAGGACGTGAGCTCAGGGTCTTCCTATGGCATCATTTGGACCCTCCATTTCTTGCTTTTTTTTCCTCTCTCAAACGTAGCACTTAGGATCTGGCCAGGTGGCTCGGTTGGAGAATTGCCCTGTACACCAAAAGGTTGGGGTTCAATTCCTGGTCAGGGCACATACAGGAAGCAACCAGTAGACATTGATGTCTCTCTCTCTCTCTCTCTCTCTCTCTCTCTCTCTCTCTCTCTCTCTCTCCCTCTCCCTTCCTTTTGCTCTAAAATCAATAAGCATTTCCTTGGGTGCCGAAATAAATAAATCTACACTAATAAAAGACAAAGATGCTAATTGACAGTACCCTCGCTACGCTCATCAGCCAATCTGAAGAGTATGCAAATTAACCCAACAAAGATGGCTGTTAAATTTGCATACTGCAGGCAGATCCTGCTGCACTGCCCTGTGCTGGCGGCAGCGCAATCCCCGGCCCGGGGCGGGGGCAGGCAGCAGCGCTATCCCAAGCCACCACCCACCCCAGCGTAGGATCCAGGCCTGCCGTGTGCGACCGGGGGAGACGGGGAAGGCACCACGGGATTGGGCGTACCATCTGCCACCAGGGGAACGGGCCCAAGCCAGCAGGTGGTTATCTCCCGAGGGGTCTCAGACTGTGAAAGGGCACAGGTTGGGCTGAGAGACGTCCCCCCCCCCCCCCCCGCCGCCAGTGCACAAATTTTTGTGCACCGGGCTTCTAGTAAGTAAATAAAAAGCCTTGGCACATAGGAGATCAGTGGAGATGAGACCACCAGTGGTCTGTGGAACACACTTTGAGAAACAGCACTCTAAAGCCGGATTCCAGTGAAGTCTTGCCTGGAGCCCACCATGAGGCTATTGTATGATAACTGGCCCTTCTGGAGACTCCAAAGCTTCCAGATACAAAAGGAGTTTGGACCCGAAGACAGTGGATGAGGGTATCGTTGGGTGGAGGGAAAGGGCCACTTTCTAGCATTCCCTCAGGTCACATGATCAGCTGCTTCCCCCTTTTTTTTTCCCAATTAAAAGATCCTCAGGCCTGAGCACCCTTGTGGTGGCAGCAACAGTGGGATCTCTCCCGGGCAGGGATGTGTTGGCTCCCAGCTCAGCACCAGGCACCACTTTGAGCTTCATGCCAAGATGAGTGGCACAATAATAACCTTATCAGAGGCAGCAGGTCCCTGATATAGGACTTCAGGGTGTCCCCGATCACTAGCCACATGCAAACAGTGTCAGCACCTCTCAGGATTTGTACAGCATCTGTGTATTGGTTCCCTCCAGAGGGAAGAGTAGCCACGAAGGGCTGCGCCTTCTCCTTGCCACCCCTCCCCCTCAGCCTCATCCGTTTCCCATCAGTGACATCCCTGCGAATGGAGTGAGCAGATGAAGAGGCCAGGCTACCTCCAATAAGGGATGTTTATAACACTGACCTGTTTAACTGTCTGGTCCTACCATGATGAGGGGACAGCATGAGCGTCATTTCCAGGACTCACATCCATAAAAGGCATTAATTTTAGATCTTTGACATGTTTCCCAATAAAGGTACATACATCTTTTTGTGCAAAGTGTTAATTTGTTAATGCAAATATTTAAAACTAGAGGCCCAGTGCAGGAATTCCTGCACCAGCAGGGTCCCTCGGCCTGGCCTGTGGGATCAGGCCAAAACTGGCTTTGACATCCCCTGAGGGTTCCTGGATTGTGAGAGGGCGCAGGCCAAGCCAAGGGACCCCATCGGGGCCAGGGAGGGACACAGGAGGTTGGCCAGCTGGGGAGGGACCACAGGAGGGCTTCAGGGCATGTCTGGCCCATCTCACTCAGTCCCAATCGGTCAGACCCCAGCAGCAAGCTCACCTACCGGTCGGAGCGTATTCTCCCTGGTAGTCAGTGCACGTCATAGCAAGCAGTTGAGCGGCCTTAGCATATCATTAGCACATTATGCTTTGATTGGTTGAATGGCTGACCGAACACTTAGCATATTAGGCTTTTATTATATGGGATGTGCAATTTTTATAATTACTAGTATGTTCTGGCATTTATTCATTTGCTATCTTTAGAGCCTCAAAGAGACCCTGAAGCTGGGCGAGCCAAAGTGGCACTGGGGACACCGCCCCTCCTGGGGCAGGGGCACCCTTCCCTCGTGGCCAGCAGTGCCGACCAATGCTAGAAGCCAAGTTTACAAATTCTAATGGAAGGCATTTCATTCCCAACTTCATTCAGGAAATCTGGACTGAGATTCCCAAGACAAAACCGAGACCAATACTGCCAGCACTTCGCTAGATGAGGGTGACAGAGCAGCACAGACCCTCATGCTGTGTGCTCCGAAGCCCATCTCTGGAAAGGGAGCTGGCTCCCGACATCCAGATGAGTAGTTTAGCTGCTACCCTGTGATTAAGGGGGAGCCACTGAAGATGCATGAGAACCAGTGACTTGTTCAAGACCGGATCTTAGGTGGTTGCCAGAGGGAAGGAGGTAGGGGTGAGGGGTGAAGGGGGCCTAATATATATGGTGGCAGAAGATGATTTGACGTTGGGTGGTAGGCACACCATGCAATATACAGATCTTGTATCACAGAACTGTACACTTAAAACCTACATGATCCTATTAACCAATGTCAGCCCAATAAATTTCTTTATTTTTTTAATCACAAAAAAACAATACTGCATTTTAGCGAGATCACTGGTGGCTAGTGGAGGAAGGGAGAATGGAGCTGGGGACTATGGTCCGTGTATTTCCAGGTAGAAATTTCAGGCCAAGTGCTCTGGGGGGCAGGGCAGGGATCCTGCCTGGTGTTTCCATCTGGAGCTTTGACAAGACAAACGGCCCTTCCCAGGCAGGACGCTTTGTGCAAATAAACTTCATCCTCCAAAGAGAGAAAGCAGCCCGGTGCCAGCCTCCCTCCTGTGGGACATTTGTTCCCCCTCAAGCTGGCGGGCGCGAGTAAAAGGGCCAGGAAGCCTCTCAGGGCAGAGCAAGTCCAAAAGAGAACAGGAGGGAGTTTCTCATTGGCCACCTTGGGGGCCCGGTGGCCCATTTTCTGGGGCAGCTTGTTCATTTGCTTCCGCCATCATCTCTTTGTACTGACGTTTAAAGAAGCCAACCTGCAGGGAAGGAAGGAGAGGAAGGGAGTCGGTGGAAGAGGGGGAAGGAGGTGATGGGGAAGGGGAGGGACTGCCACTCAGGAGCCCCTATGATGCTCAAGCAGTGCAGTGGCAACACTGACAGTTAGACTGGCCCACAGTTCTGTGAGCTGGTAATTACCTTTAGAATGTGAAACAAGACCCAGCGTGGACCAGGCACTTGCTAATCATAGAAAGAATCCATGGTGGTATCCACATCAAACCCAGGGCAGTGCTTTTTATGTTATAACTAGAGGCCCGGTGCATGGATTCATGCACCAGTGGGATCCCTCAGCATGGCCTGCAGGGATCGGGCCAAAACCAGCAGTCCAACTCCGCCTGCCACTCCTACCTGCAGCTCCCACTCATCCTGGCCCCACTGTGCATGCCACGGGCTCACGCCACCATGGGCCTTACGTCTGAGCGGTGCTCCCGCTGTGGGAGCACACTGACCACGAGGGGGCAGCTCCCGCATTGAGCGTCTGCCCCCTGGTGGTCAGTGTGCGTCATAGCGACCGGTTGTTCGGTTGCTTAGGCTTTTATATATATAGATTTGCTGTCAAGAGAAACATGTAGAAAGGCAGAGGTGAGTGGGAAAGAAAGGGAGAGAGACTAAAGGAAGCCTGAGAACAGATAGGAACACACACATGGGGGAGAGCTGGGGACTGCTGATGTCAGAGGTGGAAGAGGCTCTCTCGCATGCAGTGACTGAGCGAGAACGTGCGCCGACTCCAAGGGGAGTGCTGTCTTATGCTGTGAACAGTGGGAGCATGTGCTGGGGGGTCAGGAAGCGAGCACGCACCTTGTACAGTATGGCTGTGATGAGAGCCAGCAGCAGCAGTCCTCCCACGGAGCTGCCCACAATGAGGGGCACGGGGTTGTGGACCTCCTGCTTCTCCAGCACCACCTCCATCTGGAAGGAGGTGACCTCATCAGAAAGCATCGGGCCTCTGGCGGCCCCGGCTCCTCCCAGCCTCTCCAACCTTTAACCTCCTCCCGGCCTCCCCAGGCCAGACTCCATGAGCTGAGCCACAGAAGCCCTCAGGGGCTTAGGGACAACTTCCCCCCTCCCCCCCCAGGGATCTTCACCTCCTCCCTCCAGCCTTGTGAGCCCCCACCCGGCACACGGATTTAGCATCAGAAGCCGCTCGCCAACCTGGCTGCCACCTAGCACACAGTCACTACCTGGGCTCTCAGAAACGCCTCCTGGCCCGGGAGCTGGGCATACACAGATCTGTCGAACGTGATTCCCGCCACACTCACGACCGATACCTTCTTCTGCAGAGTCTGCAAAAGGGCAGGAGAGCTGGCAGCTAGCTCTGGGGAAAGCTCAGGGTCAGGGAAATGCCCTTGCTCTCCACTGAGGCCGGGCACAGACATTCAGGGCCCACTGGAGGCGGAGGCTGGGGGCGGGGCCCACCCACCTGTCTGACCCAGCCGAAGCTGAGGTTGCCCTTCAGGGTGAAGTCCAGTTCCTCCTGGGTGCCGAAGGAGGGCACGTCACAGCGGAACCTCCGGCAGGCAGCAGCGGAGCAGTCCTGGGGGCAGAGAAGTAGATCAGCCCAGAGTGTGTGTGTGTGTGTGTGTGTGTGTGTGTGTGTGTGTGTGTGTGTGAAGGCAGCAGACAGCATTAACGTGTCTGATTTAAAGGAGCAGCCACATCCGAATTCAGGAATGCCGCTCAGCAGACATCCCTCTGAACGTCACACGGACTCCTGAGCTCCGTGCCTCTGAGGTGTGGCGTCAGTGGGGGCAGCCAGTCCTCACCAGCACGGGATTCTTCTGAATGTGGGCCCGGGGGTCGGCCTCCGTGGGCACTATTCTCTCTGAAGAGCAGTTCATAGATGGGCTCTAGGAAGACAGAGAGCAGGCGTCTCAGAGGGGACATCAGAGAGTGGGAGGGACACGGGAAGCCAGGCAAAGGGCATTGGTGGGGGAGCCACACACGGTCCTCGGGTACCTGGGGGTGGAGGAGCTCCAGCTCTGTCCACACCGCCGCCTGGTTCAGCTCCACAGGCACCAAGAAGTAGATGCTGACAGGCAGGTCCCTCTGCCCCAGGTTGCTCACCTGCACGGAGGGCAGCGAGGGCAAAGCATGCCAAGGCCACGTCCCTCCCTGCTCCCTGGCTCCTGGGCCGCAGCCCCTGCTCTTGAGCCGCCGTCACTCACCTGGTATCTGAGCTGGGCCATGCTGCTCCCCTCCTTCTCTGAGGCCGAGAAGTTGAGGTACTTGGTGGATTCTTCGTGGCTGGGGAGAGAAGAGGCATGCGGGGTTTGAAGTTCCCCGGGGGCCTCCCGAGCAGCTCAATGGGGCCCTGGCTGTCCCGGATGAGGTGTGTGGCTGATCTGAGGAATGGGGAGATTAGGGAGCGGGCCTGGGCTCCCGGCTGGCTGCCCGCAGAAGCTGCCCACAGAGGAAACTGCCCAGGTGGGGCCGGGCAGGGGTGTAGTGAAGGGACAGAGGCAATCTGCGGAGGTCACACCTGGCTGCCTGCCTGTGGGTGCCCCGTGAGGTGTGCCAGCCCCAGTGCACGCTCCTGCAGACAAACTCGGACCCCGCACCTGCTGGCTGCCCAGAGCCCGGCGTGAGGTGCGGGGGAGAGTGTGGAGCTCTGGGCAGGAGGAGGGCAGCTGACAAGGCACGTGGGTGGACGTATCGGGGCAGCGTGCCCAGGCTACGTCCCACGGCCTGTTCCATATCACAAGTGCATACATCCCACGGGGCAGGGGTCTATG
This sequence comes from Myotis daubentonii, assembly GCF_963259705.1. Classification (NCBI taxonomy): domain Eukaryota; kingdom Metazoa; phylum Chordata; class Mammalia; order Chiroptera; family Vespertilionidae; genus Myotis; species Myotis daubentonii. The sequence continues at coordinate 9,129,028 of NC_081843.1, forward strand.
TCTGGTGATGATTACACATAATAGAGGATCTATAAATCTTTGTTGAAGTCAAATGAATGAATTTATGGAAAGCACCCACATCACTGTGCCTGAAATACAGCAAATGCTAGGGAGGTGTCTGCTCACAACCCCCTAGTTTCAAACACTTCATCCACCCCTCCTCGGGCGGCACCTACCCCTCATCATCCACCCCTCCTCAGGCGGCACCTACCCCTCATCATCCACCCCTCCTCGGGTGGCACCTACCCCTCATCATCCACCCCTCCTCGGGGGGCACCTACCCCTCATCATCCACCCCTCCTCGGGCGGCACCTACCCCTCGTCATCCACCCCTCGTCGGGCGGCACCTACCCCTCATCATCCACCCCTCCTCGGGCGGCACCTACCCCTCATCATCCACCCCTCCTTGGGCGGCACCTACCCCTCATCATCCACCCCTCCTTGGGCGACACCTACCCCTCATCATCCACCCCTCCTCGGGCAGCACCTACCCCTCATCATCCACCCCTCCTCAGGCGGCACCTACCCCTCATCATCCACCCCTCCTCGGGTGGCACCTACCCCTCATCATCCACCCCTCCTCGGGGGGCACCTACCCCTCATCATCCACCCCTCCTCGGGCGGCACCTACCCCTCGTCATCCACCCCTCCTTGGGCGGCACCTACCCCTCATCATCCACCCCTCCTCGGGCGACACCTACCCCTCATCATCCACCCCTCCTCGGGCGGCACCTACCCCTCGTCATCCACCCCTCCTTGGGCGGCACCTACCCCTCATCATCCACCCCTCCTTGGGCGACACCTACCCCTCATCATCCACCCCTCCTCGGGCGGCACCTACCCCTCATCATCCACCCCTCCTCGGGCGGCACCTACCCCTCGTCATCCACCCCTCCTCGGGCGACACCTGTAGCTTTTCCCTGACCACCCCCTCTCCTCCCCAGGAGCAGGCAGGGTGTTTGTCCCTACCCTTCCCAAGGGGAAGGGAGGAGGAGTGGTTCTAACGGCCCTTCAAGGTGTAAATCTGTTCCTTGCGATGAGAACTGTCCCACCCAGATGCCGCAGGCCCCTGCAACGTTGAGCTGAGGCCTCCCCTGACAGGAGCCCCTACCCCTCCTAGAAGCTCACAAAGCCTCAGCCCCGGGACCACAGGGAGGCCCTTGGTACGACTCTGCTTTGGGTCAGGGTAGCCTCGCTCCCAGTGAGGCCGCGAGAGCCTGGAAGACAGCAATGTCTCTCACATCTCTTACGGAATCCAGGGCAATCTTGGGGCTTTGGAGAAAGCCTCTGAGAACTATAACCGCTATTAAATGCAGCGTGTAAGTAACGGTAACGCCACACTTACTGTTGTCAGAGCCAGCCCACCATGAACACTCAGGATTGAGGAGCAAGTGCTACCAGCAGTTGCCAGCTAAGGACTGGAAGGGTAATGGGAGAAGGGTCGTGGGAGAGGGGAGAGGGAGAGGGGAGAGGGAGAGGGTAGTGGGAGAAGGGTAGTGGGAGAAGGGTAGTGGGAGAGGGTGGTGGGAGAAGGGTCGTGGGAGAGGGTAGTGGGAGAGGGTCGTGGGAGAGGGTAGTGGGAGAGGGTAGTGGGAGAGGGTAGTGGGAGAAGGGTAGTGGGAGAGGGTAGTGGGAGAGGGTAGTGGGAGAGGGTAGTGGGAGAGGGTCGTGGGAGAAGGGTCGTGGGAGAAGGGTAGTGGGAGAGGGTAGTGGGAGAGGGTGGTGGGAGAAGGGTAGTGGGAGAACCTAAATATCCCAGGGGTTTGGGTCGCAGGGACTGAGAATCCCCAGCCCCGTCAGAGTGAGGGGAAGGATCCCGCTCAGGTCCTGGTGCGGCACCTGCTGACCACGATGTAGACGGAGTACTTCACCGGCAGCTCCAGCTGGGAGGTGGTCCTGCTGGTCCTGGGGGAGTTGTTCTCACTGGAGGAAGAGGAGCAGCATTGGCGGGTGCTCCTGACGAGGAGGTGGGGCGCGAGGGGTGCCGGACCTGTGCCTGGCCCTGCTCACCTGCTCACATTGGCCGTTAGAAGCAGCCGGTCTCCCAGCATGGCCTTGGGGGAGACGTCAAAGGTGGCCACGAAGGTGACCTGAGGGAGAGGCAGGCACGGGGTTGGAGGCGGAGGTCACGGAGGCTGAGACTGGGTGGGGGCAGGGGAGTGGGAGACAGACCTGAGCTCCCTCGCGGAAGATGATGTGTTTGAGGCTGCAGCGGGTGCTCCAGGCGTCCTGGTTCCCGCTGTCGCAGGCCAGTTGCAGGGAGCGTGACGGCGGCCGGCTCTAAGCAAGGGCAGGGGCAAGGGCAGGGGCAAGGGCAGGGGCAAGGGCAGGGGGCGCTCGTTAGAGCGTGTCCCAAAGAGACTCCATGACGGAGTGACAGTTTTCTGGAATCTACCCTAAGATTATGTTTTGTTTTTAAAAAATCCTTAGACGCTATCTGGTCAAATTTCTTCCTAATGTAGAAATCTCAGATTTATTAAAGTTCTCCCCCTTTTTATTTATTGTTATTTTAAAAAGGCTTTCTGTTATGGGAATTTTCCAACATACTCAAAAGTAGAGCGACTAGATAAATCCAGCCCCATATACCCATCCCTCAGCTTCAAGTGCCAACATTTTTTCTACTTTTGTTTTATTCAGCTGCCTCCCCACCTTTTTTCGGAGTAATTGAAAGCACATTCTGAATATCACATTGTTTCATCCAGAAATACTTCAATATATCCCACCAACCGCAAGACTGAACAACTCACGCCCGGCAAAGTAAGCAACAGCTCCGTAACGTCGGCCAGTAGGCAGGGCATGCGCAGACTTCCTGGGTTGCCTCCAAAGATGCTACTTTACAGCTCGTTTTAAAAACAAATACCCAACAAAGGTGCACGTGCTGCATTTGGTTGGTGTGTCCAGAAGGACTTCCAGTGATGGGCACTCACCCCTGGGCAGCCGGATCTTGCCATTTCTAGTGCGTTCCTTTGAATGTTAACCAAACTATGACCCCATTGGGAATACTAGCCTAAGAGAGACGTAAGAGACCAACCAGCCAAACGTAATGTATAGGCCTAGTTTAGATGCTGGTTCGAACAAACCATGTATAAAAAGATATTTTTAAGCCAATTAAGGGAATTCTATTACGAATCACTGGTTTCACAGAATGCGATAATGGTATTGGGTCATGTGGGCTGTGGGGACAGTGCAGAACTATAGGGGGGAAGAGAGAGGAGTGACATGATGTCTGGGATTTATCTTAAAATATTTCAGCAAGTGGAGAGGGGAGCCAGATGAAATAAATATTGCAAGATGTTGATATTTATTGAATCTGGGTGATATGTTTTTGAGAGGTTTGTTGATCTACTCCCTACTTTTATAAATGTTTAGCATTTTTCGTAAAATTTTTGTTGAAAATCTGTTTCACTTTGGCCCTAGCTCCGTCTTCCAGAGCAGGCCTTGCCAAACGATAGCCCAGCACCACTTTTCACAGAGGAAGTTTTATGGGCGCTCATTCGCGTACGTCTCGCCAATGGCTGCTTTCACTCCACACCAGCAGAGCTCAGCGGATGTGACAGGCGCTCTATGGCCCACAAATTGAAATATTTATTTTCCAGCTCTTCAGAGAAAACGCAGGCCAAGACCTGATCTAGAGCAACCAATAAAGTTAACCCCTGCTTCTACAAGACAGTGTTTAAAATATTTGAAGGTTGAGGTGGGTTTTCCTTTAAAAGAAGAATATTGACATGCTGTGGAATACAAAAACGTTTAGGGCAGCGTGCCCTCTCTCTCCACACCAGCAGCCTGCTGGGCACTCATTCCTAATAGTCGGCGTCCTTAAAACGCGATGCCCGGAGTTGAGCACAGCATGAGCAAGCCCCCGATGGCACAACCACGTCTCTCCGACCAGCACCAGCCCGGATCCCTGGGTTTCTGAGAGGCTGCTGAGCAACTGCAGCCCCAGCCTGAGCATTGAACAGGAGTCTCTGCTGATCCCCAGCCATTGGCTGCTTCCCCAGAAGAAATAATACCTGGCTCACTGTCGCCCGCCGGTAAGACAGGCCTGGCGGGTAGGAGAAGGTGATTGTGGTCCCATAGGAGTCCTCGCCCTCATTCCACACTTTCACTCCCATGTTCAGCTCCAGGGTGTTCCCCACCACCAGGGTCTCCAAGCTGGGGGTGGGGGTGGAGGGCAGGAGATGAGCCTATGACCAAGGCTAGAAATGGTCTGGGGACGACACCCAGAGTGGAGAGGTGGGGTCCCCGGGGCCTGGGATGTCTGGTTTCTGAGCACAGGATGGAGATGGTAGGGAGAGTGAGATGGCAGCTCTAGGTCCCAGGAGAGGGGCTGGGAGACCAGGGCAGGTCTCAGGAGGCGGAAGCTCACCCAGAGGCGTCAACGGTGATGCCAAGGTCGTCCTGGCAGACATGGTCGTCCCCACAGTTCTTCTCAAACGGGAGCTGAGAGGGAAGGCAATGCGGGGGTGTCTCCAAGGCCTGGAGCCCACACCCCACTGCCCCCCGAAGATCCCAACCCGAGGACTCACAGAGGCCGTGAAGTGTCTGCGGGTGTCCGGAGCCAAAATAGGCTGGAGGTTCCCAAAGGAAGGGATGGGCTGGCCCACCAGGGAGAAGTTGAGACTCAAGGTGATGGGGATCATCGCGTCCTCCACGCAAGCCTACAGGGCGGCCGTGGGGGAGAGCAGGAGGCTCAGGACAGCACCTCACCATCAGTAGCTGTGCCCTGTCTCCTCATCCCTGAGATGGGGTGACAGTGAGGCCTGTCGCCTGCGCTGGTGAAACATTCATTGCTGATTCCACCTTGAGGATCCTCTGCTGGGCTTGCCCTCTGCCTTAATCCCCTCCCCCAGCCTCCCACAGGTCAGCCTGTTCAGGGCCTCGCAACCTCCCTGCTCAGAGAGGCCCGGACCCTCTGCTCTCTCCCTGGCTTCGTCACAGCGTTCATCACTACCTGACCCTGTTATCTAGGAACCTGATTGTTTTCGCTCTTTCCCTGCACGCCCTCTGGGTGTGGACTCTGTTGTCCAGGTGGTGTTCCTGGCACCTAGGACAGGGTCTGTCTCAGAGGAACGGCTCGATGCAAGAATCCCGGCCCACCGCTCTAGCTCTCTGACGCAGCCATGCGCTGCTCTGCAATCCAGCTGTGCGACTTCTGGCAGCTGCAGCCCACCCCTCCATTCATTCACTCACTCAGCCACGAATCCACTCACTTATCTGGCTAACAAATGGTAAGCTCCTCCTGCATGTGAGGTGACCTGCTGGGCCGAGCTAGCGCCAGGACCAGAACACACCTGGTCCTTTCCCCGCCCGGCCGCCGCCAGCCTCAGCATCGCCCCATCCCCAGCCCCAGGGACCCTCACAGCCTCAGCATCGCCCCATCCCCAGCGCCCGGGACCCTCACAGCCTCAGCATCACCCCGTCCCCAGCGCCCGGGACCCTCACAGCCTCAGCATCACCCCGTCCCCAGCACCCGGGGACCCTCACAGCCTCAGCATCGCCCCATCCCCAGCTCCAGGGACCCTCACAGCCTCAGCATCGCCCCATCCCCAGCGCCCGGGACCCTCACCGGGAGCAGCAGCTTCACGTCCTCGCAGTGCTGGCTCAGACCGAGGACTCTGACGCGGCTCAGATGCCGAGTGTTTGTCTCCTTGAAGATGGCTCGGGGACTCAGGTGGCCAGGGTCAAGGGTCAGGTCAAAGGTCACATCACTTTGGAGGTTACCTAGAGGGGGAAGTAGAGGGTGGGGAAGGCTGAGAGAACCAGGAACTCCCCAGGGGGCAAGGGGCCAGGCCGGAGACGGGAGTCTGGGCCAGAGAGGACTCACCCAGCCGGGTCCTGGGACTTTCATGGACACGAAGGCAGACTGTGGCATCACCCAGGTCCCGGATGGAGGCTGTGTTCTCCCGACACTCGAACACAGACCTAGCAATCTCTGTGGGTGTTGTGCGGATCTCCACCCACACCCTGAGCACAGGTCTGGTCCTGTGGGCAGAATGCCAGCCTTTGGTCCCAGGAGGGCCACCTGGGGTGGGTGAGCGGACAGGTGTCCTGGGTACACCTAGGGACTATCTGGGGAGTGACTGGGGAAGGCTGCTCTCACCTGAGCAGCAGTGCATGCCCCTGGGCCCCCACGGCCAGGTCCACAAGGCCGTCCATGGTGAGGTCCTGGCCTCCGCTCAGCGACTGTCCAAAGTGCTGGAGCCCGGGGGAGAGCCGGGAGCCTGTGATCCTCTGGCGAGAGGGACAGGCAAGCCAGTTTGGGGTGAGAAAAACGAGTTGGAATCAGCAACAGGAGAAAGGGGGAGGTAGGAAGGTGAGAGACAGAGAGGGTGAGGCGTGAAAAGATGTCACCATGAAGGGCCTACAAAAGCCACGATGACTAGAGCAAAAGAAAGGAGCTTCGGGGCCGCAGGGGGCCGCTGGGTTCTCAGCCAAGCCCCTCGCCCTCTTCTTAAAGTTCCAAGCTCTTTGAAACCCCTTCTGTTGCTAAGCTGTCTCCACAGTAATTGATGATAACGTAGCACCGACTGTGTGCCAGGCACATATGCATACGTCGGCCATAGACGCGCTACGTGCCGCCTACGTACTAACTCATGCAACCCTCACGGCAGCGGCCTGCGCGGGCTGGCTTCTTGTCACCAGCGTGGACAGCTGAGGAGCTCAGCACAGACAGGTGAGCCGTGACCACGACCACATCCCTGAGGCACAATTCACACACCGTGCAATTCGCCCTTTTAAAGTACACAACTCCATGTTCTCAGGGTGTTCACAGAGTTGTGTGACCACCAACAAATCAACTTTAGAACATTTTCATCACCCCCGAAAGAAGCCATACGCCTGAGCAGTCACCCCTAAGTCCCTCATTTCCCTCCCCAGCCCCTGACAACAACCTACGTTCTGTCTCTGTGGACGCCCCACCCCCCACCCCACCCCACCCCACCCCGCCGCGTTCTGGAGCTAATATAAATGGAACCAGACTCTAGGCGGGCTTTGTGTGGGCTTCTTTCACTCAGCATAATGTTTTCAAGGTCATTCATATTGTAGATGTGTCAGTCCCTCGCTCCTGCATACGGCCGAATACCTATTCCACTGCCTGGCCACACCCATTTGTCTATCTGCTCATTCGTCGATGGGCATGTGGGCTGTTTCGCCTTTGGGTTATTGTGAATCATGCTATATGAGCATTTGTTGTAACTTTCTGTGTGAACGTGTTTTCAGTTCTCTCGGGCAGAGTTGCTGGGTCATACAATACCTTCTGCTGCACCTTTCAGGACCTGCCAGGCTGCACCGGGTCCCATCCCCCCGCGGTACAGGAGCCTCCCCATCCGGCCCACACTTGTTTCCCGTCTCTCTATTCTCACCCGCCCCCCACCCGCCGTGGGTGTGAACTGCTGTCTCACTGTGGTTTGAATTGGCTGATGACTGATGATGAATGGTGTTCAATACCTTTTCATGTGCCTGCTGGTCCTTCGTAGATGATCTTTGGAGAAGTGTCTCCTGGCCCTTTGGCCTGTTTTTATTGGGGCTTCCTTGACTTTGCCAGGGAAGCAGCCCCCTTTCTGAGGGAGCCCTGACCCCCTGGGCCGGGGCCTCCTGTCTGGATGGGCATCTGGCAGGATTACTGATGGCAGCAGGGAAAGAAGTTGTGTGGCCTCCAGGGAGATGAAGGGGTGCGTGGACAGGCAGGCTGAGCAGCCAGGCCCAAAGTGACCGGCAGCGGGGCCCCAAGGGACCGGGCAGTGGTGAGAAGCAGGAGACCGGAACGGCCCTCATCACCATTCCCGATCCACTACCCACCGGGACCAGCCAAGTCACTGACTCCTCCAGACCCCAGGCCTCATCTCTAACACGGCTGGCTGGCGGGGCCTGGGCCGCTCGTGAAGCCGCCGGGGGATTAAAAGTCCTGGGCGGAGAACCCACCCAAGTATCAAGTCTCCATCGGACGTTTCCATTTCTCACGCCCCACAGATTTTGTTCGCTGCCTAGAGACGCCCGCGGTGGGCAGAGGAGGGCAGAGGTGGTGACAGACTTTTCCAGGTGCCAGCGTGGAAGACAGGGAGGAGCAAGGAGAAGGCGGTCAGAGTGACAGGATCTGTAACGGGCCTCACCTGGCTGTGGGAGGGGCTGATGCCCGGCTCCAAGGTTCCGTGGAACAGGTACACAGCACCCTGGTTCTCCTCCTCCCCCGGGGCCCCGATGGCCACGTCCGTCAGCTTGTCGCCATTCACGTCCCCCATGGCGGTCAGGGCTGCCCCAAAGCGGCCCCAGGGGTGGCCCTGCTCCCCACGGAGAATGGCCCGGCACTGCCACCTGGCCTTTTGCAGAGCAGAAACAGTGCCAGTCCCAACCCGGGCAACCCCTCCACCCCACACCCAGGCCCCACCCAGCCAGGCCTCCTCAGCCACTCACCCCCCGGGGCAAGGGGCACACGGACACCTGGCCCCCCCGGGTCGGCTCGTAGTAATGGGGAGCCCCGATGAGGACCAGGTCGGAGCTGCCATCTCTGTCCACGTCCACGGAGCAGAGGGAGGCCCCGAAGTAGGAGCCAATCTGGAGGGCAGAGCCTCACGTCACCCTGTCTGCCCTGGCGCAGGGCACCCTCTGGGCCAGGTCCCGCCTCTCCCTGGCACCAGGACCTCCCCCCATGAGGCCCGAACCCCTTCTTCTGCCCCCTCCTCCCCAGAGACCTGCCGCCCTCCGGTCTTCCACACCCAACCTGGGTCCCTGTGACTTCAGCCTTCGGCCTCCACTGCCCGGCCGCCGGGGTGAAGATGACGGCCTTCCCGGTGTGCTGATGGCGGGGGGCCCCCAGGACCAGGCTCTGCACCCCCTTCCAAAGGGCCAGCTCGGTGGAGTAACCTGAGGGACTGGGCCTCAGCACAAAGGCCACCCCCTGCCCCCCACTCCCCCCATTCAACCTCCCCGTCCCCGCCCTAACCCCCCGCCCCCCAGGCAGCTCATCTCCCGCCTGTCCGCCCAGCCAGAGCCTGTTCTCACCCAGGTAGGAGTCCGCCATGTCCAGGTTCTCCTGAGACATGTTGATGAAGGTGGGAGGTTTCTTGTTTGGGGGGTACAAGAAGGCACCTCCAGACCAGCTGAAGCTCCCCACAGCGCCCAGAACTGGCCCGTCCTGGGAAGGAAGGTCTGGGGCTGAGCCGGGGAGCAGGAGAGACCACAACTCCAAGGCGCCCACCCTTGACACCCGCCCTCACCTACCTCCTCCCTGCTCCCCCTCATCCCACACGCTCCCCTCATCCCACACGCTCCCCCCATCCCACACGCTCCCCCATCCCACACGCTCCCCTCATCCCACACGCTCCCCCCATCCCACACGCTCCCTCATCCCACACGCTCCCCCCATCCCACACGCTCCCCCATCCCACACGCTCCCCCATCCCACACGCTCCCTCATCCCACACGCTCCCCCATCCCACACGCTCCCTCATCCCACACGCTCCCCCATCCCACACGCTCCCCCCATCCCACACGCTCCCCTCATCCCACACGCTCCCCCCATCCCACACGCTCCCCCATCCCACACGCTCCCCCATCCCACACGCTCCCCCCATCCCACACGCTCCCCCATCCCACACGCTCCCCTCATCCCACACGCTCCCCTCATCCCACACGCTCCCCCATCCCACACGCTCCCCCATCCCACACCGGTGCCGGCCCACTCACGGGTGTGAGCACCGCGCTGAAGCCCTCCTGGGACATCTCCAACTCGAAGGAGCTGCTGCTCACGGTGTGGGTACCTGGGGGAGGCATGGCACTCGGGTTGGGGTGGGGGGAGGGGGACAGGCTTTGCCAGGACACCTCAGCTTTTTTTTTTAATCCTCACCCGAGGGTGTTTTTCCATTGATTTTCAGAGAGGAAGAGAGAGGGAGAGACAGAGGGAAACACCGATGTGAGAGAAACACGTTGATTGGTTGCCTCTTGCACACGCCCCAACCATGGCCCGGGCAAGGGAGGAGCCTGCACCCCAGGACCCTTTGGTCCTCAGGCCGACGCTCTATCCACCGAGCCACACCGGCCAGGGCAGGACACCCCAGCTTTAACAGGGCCTGATGGTGGAGACTGTGCCCAGAGGGTGGGGCCCAGAGGAAAGGCACCCCTGAATGAGGTGTCGAGAGCGAGTTCCAGCTCTGACTTACCCTCAATGGCAAAGATCTTCTCTTTCAGCTGCCTTTGAATGTCTCTCAGAGCATCAAAGTTGTCCACTCTGAATATGTGCTCCTGCGGGGGCCTGGACGCGATGGCGGTCAGCTCTGCGAAGGCGCGTAGGTCCTGAAAAGCCGACCCCACCTGTCCCCACAGGAAACCGACTCAGCGAACAGATGACAAGCCCACGGCGCCTGCCACGCTCTGGCGCCGTGTCCTCCAGTGATCGGGGCCAGTGTCACCCCTCGCCCCCCCCCCCCATCCGGGAGAGAAACCGAGGCTCAGAAAGCATCAGGTCCCCAGGCTAGCACAGCCTCCTCCCGCGGACAGTGGAAGCCGAGAGCTGGGTTCTGTCCCTGGAAGGGAAGTCCCCAAGAGGAAGCAGCGGGTAGCGTCCACATCCTACCCCGACCGCATAGCGGACGATGCCCTTGGCCTCAGCCCGGGGGATGACATCCTCATATTCCAGGTTGTCGCCTGTTTTATCCCCGTCCGTGATGACGATGAGGATCTTGGAGGCGTCCTGTCTGGCCCCCTTGTGGGCACTGAACAGCTCTTCTCTGCAGGAAAAAGGAGGGTCCAGAGGCGCCTGGGCAGAGCCCCTCCGCCTGGGCGGCAACGAGGAGGTGACTTCCTCTGGAGGCCTGATGCGTGCGGCCCAGAGCCCCCCCCCCCCGCCCCCACCTTGGTGAGGAGACCAGGCAGAATCTCAGTTCCATCGGCCCCTTTGTCTCCGGAGCCGGAGGAGGCCCAGGGGAAGGGCGGCCGCCTGGAGGACCGGAGGGTCAGGACTCACGTGACCCTCAGGATGGCTGAGGCCGTGTGCGTGTACTGGTTCAGCTGTCTCACAGAGTCCAGCAGCCGTAGTGGGTTTGAGCTCTGCGAGAATTCCTTGAACGTGAAGTGAACCCGGAAGGTGCTGGAGAACTGCATCAGGGAGAACTGGGAGAAGAGCAGGGGCTGGCACCTCCCTCCCCAGAGCGCCAGCGCCCTCCCCCGGAGCCCCAGTGCCCTCCTGCAGGCCTGCCCAGCGCCTGCCCTGCCCCCCGGGCACACCTGGGCCCTGGGTCTCTGGAACTGGCTCATCACAGCCTTCACGAATTTCAGCATCTTGGCAAAATCCCTGGAGCTGATGCTGCCTGAGCCGTCGATCAGGAACACGATGTCCTGCTCCTGCCTCGGGCACTCTGAGGAAGGCGGTGGCACGGTCCTCTGCGGGCGCTCCCAGAGCCCAGACCCTCCTGGTAACAAGGACCCCCCCCCCCCCCCCCGCCCAGGGGCCTCCCTGCTCCCTGCCCGGAACAGGGCCCGGCGGTCTCCTGGAGTCTCTAAGAGGCTGCACCTAGGATTCGGCTGCTCACACCTGCGCAGCCAGCCTGGTTGGTAAAAACATGGAAGGTCCTGCAATGCAGATGGTGAGAAGCTGCTCCCCTCTTCTACCTCGGGGGGCCGACCCCCTGGCCCTCCATGCCTCTCCCCACCGCATCTCCACTGCTCCAGGCCTGGCCAGGCTCTCTCCTCACTGTTTGGAGCTGAACTGTATTTTTGTTAATTTTTTAACTTGTTGCTGTTGTTAATCCTCACCCAATGATATTTTTCCATTGATTTTTAGAGAGTAGAGGAAGGAGGGAGGGAGGGAGGGAGAGAAGGAGGTGGAGAGAGAAAAAGACACACACACACACAGAGAGAGAGAGAGAGAGAGAGAGAGAGACATCAGTGTCAGAGAGACACATCGATTGGGTGCCTCCCGCACATGCCCTGACCAGAGCTGGGGATCAAACCTGCAACCCAGGTACGTGCCCTTGACCGGGAATCGAACCCAAGACCCTTTGGTGCATGGGCCGATGATCTAACCACTGAGCACACCAGGCCGGGGCTGTTAAATACTTCTAATGCCACCCCTGGCAACAGCCACACACTGGCCCTATTCTGTTCTCCGCTTAAATGCAGGACCCCACTTCCCTCCTGGGTGAACACGGGTCTGCCCTCAGGAGAGGAGGCTGCCCAGCTCTCAGCTCCCCTTTCTGCCGCAGCGGCCTCCCACCCGAGAGAGTGGCGTCCTGGGTGTTCCCTGGGGAGCCCAGTGCCTGTGGGTCAAGTTAGAGCGTAGAGGTGCTGCAAGGGGCACTGCATTCAGTGGCCCATGCTGGCCTCCCCAAGGGCCTGAGTGTGAGAGTGAAACCAGGGCGGGGCCTTGGGCTGCTGTGGGCTGTGTGAAGAACTCACTGTTCCACTTCCTCATTTTCCATTCCCACCAGCACCGGGAAGCCAGACGCTGTGCCTCAACCTGTGCACACACACACACACACACACACATCGTACACACTCACACACACACACACACACAAATCATACACACACAAAGATACAAAGACACACATACACACATCATACACTCACACAATTACATACACATCATACACAAATACACAGACACCATACACATCACACACATACATACACATACACACATCATACACACACACACAAATCGTACACACACACAGATACAAAGACACACATACACACATCATACACTCACACAAATACATACACATCACACACAAATACACAGACACCATATACATCACACATGAATACTCACATCGTACACACATCATACATACTCACACACACAAAGACACATGCACACACATCATACACTCACACAAAATACATGCACATCACACACACAAATACACAGACATAATACACATCATACACACATCATATATGCACAAATACACACAAATCACACAAATACACAGACATCATACACTATACACATCATACACACACTTGCACACAAATCATACACACACATACAGAAATCATACACTCACACACAAATGCACACATACACACATCATACTCATACACACACCATACACTCACACACAAATAGACACATACATCATACACTCACACACAAATCATACACACACAAATACACATGCATGCATCATACACTCACATGCAAATGCACAGACACCATACACACAAATACACACACATCAAACACACATCATACACACACAAATGCACACATACACACGTCATATCCTCGCACACAAATAGACACATACACACATCATACACATACACACACAAATACACACATATACTATACAGGTACACACATCTATCCCAGCTACACTGGGTGAAAATAAACCCCCTTCTCTCTAAAAACAATAGCAGTTGGCAATCGCTGAGCCCTCAGCACATGCCAGGCGCTGTGCTAAGCCCTGGCCGTGGACATCTGGTGTTGCTCTGTACTGGGTGTTACTAAGCCCATCCGACAGATGGAGCAGGGCCTCGGAGAGGGCGAGGGCACAGGGGAGGCCGCAGTGGCAGTCACAGGGCAGGCTGTGAAGGCGGCTGTGATTCCCGCCGTGTTTGAGCCACTACACAACCCAGTAAACCTTTTTCCAGATCCCTCTCTTCTTTTTAATGGTTTTACTGATTTCAGAGAGAGGATGGGAGAGGGAGAGAGAGAGAGAGAAACATCAATGATGAGAGCGAATCATTGATCAGCTGCCTCGTGCACACCCCCTGCTGCGGATCGAGCCCACAACCCGGGCCTGTGCCCTGATCAGCAATCGAACTGTGACCTGGTTCCTGGGTCAACGCCCAACCACTGAGCCACACCAGCCAGGCCAGTTCCCTCTTTTCGACCTGCGTTGGTAGAGTGTCTCTGGCCCCACTACGCCTCCAGTGAGATGTGTGTGGGCTCCTCGAAACACCCAGGGCCCAGACACTCACCCTGCAGGGCACCTGGGAGCCTCTGGGTCGGCCAGGAAGAGGAGGTCCACAGGAAGCAGACCCCGGCCAAGTGCATGTTCTCGTTGCATGCATGGTGCACAGTGGGGCCGCAGGCCTGGGAACAGAGGGTGGTGGGTGGGGCAGCTCCTGCCTCTGTCCCATCCCAGCACCCCACCCTCCACAAGAGCCCCGCTCCTGCAGTCCCAGGTCCCCACCCCTCCTCAGGATGCTCCGGTGACCCAGGGCGACTCACCAGCAGCCGAGGGGGTGTGGTGGCAGCTGTCAGGGATAGGCCCAGGGACATGTTCACAGCCTCTGGGGGCACTGAGGGGACAGGTAGGTGATGGTCACCCTCAGGACAGAGGAGCTATGCACAGTCTGGGCAGAGGTCGCCTCATCCCTGGGAGATAAGGGGGTCTGACACATGAAGGGGGCTCCCAGCTCTTGATGGAGCTCTGAGGGTGCAGGAGGCCCACGGGTAGGGAGGCCGGGAAGCATGTCTGGCGGTGAGGGTTTTCAGACAGAGCTGAAGCTGGAACGTGGGCCCCCTGTGCCCCGCACAGACCCCCTGGAGCATGGGCACCTGGACCTGGGCCCCAGGGGGGGCCGGGACTCACCCTGCAGCTGGATGGGCTCACAGGTGGCCACGCTGTAGTCACACCGGTAGAGGCCACCGGTTTGGTTGACAGCCTTTATCTCCAGGGGGGCTCCCACCACCACCCTAGGGGGGAGACAAAGAACACTGCAGTTAAGAGTGTGGACACAGCAGACAGAGAAAGACAAATACCATGCGATTTCACTTACTGGTAGATGTAGAATCTAAAGAACAAAAATACACACAAACAAAACAGACTCAGATACAGTGAACACACGGAGGGTTGCCGGGTGGGAGGGGCGAGGGGACTGGGGGAAAGAGGGGAAGGGAAGGAGAAGTCACAGGATAGTCGCGGGGATGGGAAGCACAGCATGGGGACTGTGGGCAATGTTTGTGTGGTGAGTACGTCCCGTGCCCGGTGGGTACTAGGATGATCAGGGGGGTCACTTCATAGATTATACAACTGTCTAAGCACTATGCTGGACACGCGAAACTAACAGAAAATAAAAGTAGTGTGGGCACCAACGCCAGACTGCCACTCCAGCAAGTGTGCTCCAGCTCTCTGTGCCTCAGTTTCCTCATCTGTCAAGAGGAGATTAATAACAATTTAAGTTCTGCATGGGAGGGGTTTCTGTCTGTTTTATTCTCTGGTGTATGACTGGCTCCTGAGGCACACAGTAGGTGCTCAATAATTGTTGAATTGAGGATTAAATCCATACCCACGTAAAGGGTGGGTGGCCCAGTGTCTGGCACCGAGTAAGTGCTCAATAAATGTTAGCGAGCTCTGATCATCGAGGTGGCCGGACAGCACCGCTTTCAGTCCAGCTCGTCATGGCCTTGGGGGAATGGCCCACCAGAGAGACGGGAGAGCTTGTGACCTAAGGGCGTGGTGGGGAGGAGCAGAACGCTGTGCGGGGAGAGGAGCTGATGAGGTGACCGAGGCCAGTCACGCCCCCACCCCGGGTCCTCACCAGTTGGCGTACTGGACCACACTGTGTCCAAACCCGGCGCTGTGCATGGGGAAGATGGTCGGCTTGTCCATGTCCAAGTTGAAGCAGAGAGAGGAAGCCACGCCTGGGAGGAGGGTGCAGAGAGAAGCTATGAAGAAGGTTCCTCCTCTGCTTCATCTCCCCGGGCCTGAGCCCCCTCTCCTCGCTAGGCCCAGCGCCCCAGTGTCTCCTGGTCTTCTGGCCGCCCACCCGGGCGTGGGCCGCCCCCGCCTCGCTGCTCTCAGACAGTCTCAGACGGCCCAGAGACAGCGCCTCACCCAGTGGCCGGCTGGCAAGTTTCAACTCTCAGTTTCTGCCAAGCTACACCCCCGCTCTCAAGGTGCGCCTTCCCCACCCCCACCCTGGGGGCTCCTAAGAGGGGGGATCCAGGGAAAGTTGGGGCCAAAGGGGCACTGTGGACAGAGCACACAGTGAGCTGGTCCTGCCTACCTGAGGGATCTCTGGATTGTCCGGGCAACCGGCCTCTCTCCCGGCTCCTCTTACACTCACCCAGATGGGTCCTTCCATCTCCTCTCTCCACAGACTCCAGATCTCAACCCCTAGATCCCTCTCCTGATGACTGAGCCCAGGGCACATGCATTCTCAGATCTCCCTCCCTGGACCCCATCCTCCTCGCCCCCTTCATTCCCAGCTTACCCATCAACAGGAGAAGGGCTGTCCTGGTCCTGCTCATGACGGGGAGGTCAGACGTGGGCTCCCGAGCTCCTGAGCCACTGGGGAAACGCGGGAGCAAGTGAGCAGAGAGGTGGTCAAGAGGCCGGAGCTAGAGAGGGAAGTTCAGAATGACTCAGACGTGGAGGGCGGAGAGTGTGACAAAAGCAGACACAGGGGCCCCCCCGCAGCCGACACACTCCATCCAGGAGTCGTTCTGAGCGGAGATGGCGTGACCTGCCCCCTCTTGCCTCGCCACCGATCTAGGCTTGTGTGGATGCCAATCCCCTGCCCACCTCTCCCAATTCCCCTGGTTCCAGCTGAAGGTTCCCCCTGACCTCAAAACTTCAGTTCACCTGCGGAGGGGGAAGGGGCAGGTGTCAGGGTGGGGTTAGGGCCCTAATGGAGATTCTGGGGCACCCCTCCACTTCTGGCCTGGAAACCTCTGGGCCAAGGAGTGAATACTCCTTGTTTGTTCGTCATTTACTCAGCAAGCCCAAGTGGAGGCTGAGGATATGTGCCCTCTGTTAGCAGAGTGAGGAAACCCAAACCACAAGGCCCCGGCCCTGGGGTCAGTGGACAAGGCAACGTGTAAACAGCAAGGCTTTGCTCTGAGGGGAAACCCGGTAACCACAGATACCTTCCCCGGGCCGGCAGGGGCAGGTCAGGGAAGGCTTCCTGTAGGTGGTCGCATTTGAGCGAAGTATTGAAGGCGAGCGCCTGACTACAGGGGTGCGTGTTTAGGAAGGGGTGGCCAAATGTGGAAGAGGCGTGAGACAGCGCGGGCTTGGGGAAGTGGGTGGTGGAAGCCAGAGAGGAGGTGGCGGGAAGTAACAAGGGATGAAGTCAGTGCTGTGCGGGAGGAGAGAAGGGGAAGCAGGCCCAGCCCAGAAAGCCCCTCAGGCACGTGATTTTATGCTGGGGCGGAGGGAAGCATTGATCTCCACGTTTCTATTTTCGGACGATGAGGCTGGAGGCAGGTCAGTCAGGAGGGAGATGAAGGGGGCCTGTGGAAGGAGCTAGTGGCCATGAGGATGGGCTGGAGGGTGACTGGTCAGACGGGAGGACCGTGGTGCTGGTCCCAGGACGAGGGGAGGGGCCGTGGGCCAGGCCAACTTTGGTTTTGAGAAAACCAAAACGCAGTGGTTAGGAGCTTGGCTTCTTTCAACCTCTCTATGCTTCAGTTTCCTCCTCTGCAAAATCGGGGTGAGAATAAAAGCATGCACCGGCCATTGCTGCTGGGAGCTGGAGTTCCTGTGTGAGAGCTTTGCCCCCCCGCTGTTATCCTGGCTACGCTGTGGTGATGGCTGCGTTAGGTAAGAGGGGCCTGAAGGGCTCCGGGAGGCAGCTGGGCGTGTGGGGCCGGATCTCAGGAGGAACCCCTGGGTTGGATGAGTGCGGGAGCCACCTGCAGAAGCGCTGGGTGAGATCCCGGTGGGAGTGCGAAGGGGGGGAGAAGGCTGTGCCGGGGGTGAGTCCGGGGGAAATGGCGATGATGGCAGCAGGGTGGGCGCCTGCGGAGGCTGAGAAGGAGGGAGTCCGTGAGGGAGAGCAGCCCGGGAGCGAGAAGGGCATCCTGGCAGGGCGGCCCAGGGAGGATGTGAGCAGTGTCACCGGCGGCCGGGCATCAGCGAGGTGAGACATGAGGACGACCCGGATCTGGCCACAGAGGCGGTGGGTGGCCCTGCCATGCAGCGCAGCGGGGGTTCAGGGGCCTGGGCATAAAGAATGTGGGCGGCGGTACTGCCCGGAGGAAAGCAGCCCTGAAGGCCTCAGACACCAGGTGGCTGGGAAAGGCCTTAGAGATGAAGACAATTTGAGAGAAGCGGGGAGAGGAGCTGGTAAATTCTAAGAGGAAAATGATGGCAGAAAACCCAGTAAGAGGAGGAAGAGGTGGCTCTGACTCTGGAGGATAAATGATGACAGACGAGTGACGCAGCAGCAGCCCGAGACTCAGGGCTGGCGTACGGGACTCGTGAGGACCAGGGTGGCCTCCGCCTTGAAGGAGCCTTCAGTCCTGGGCGTTCATTGCTCCCTGTCCTCGGGCTTGGGGTCCACACTCGGTGGACAAGACAAGAATAGTGGACGATAGTGCTTCATCCCCATGATACTTCAGAGAAAAACCAAGGCAATACACCTCTCCTTTGGCAAGAATAACTTAGACCATCAAAGTGTGGAACGGGGTGTACCCTTAATTCAACCCGCCCATTTTACAGATGAGGACACTGAGCCTCCAGCCAGGATCTTGAGTGTCTAAACCTCATTGCCCCATTTCAGTGCATCATGACGGACGTTTCCAGAGAAAGGATGGCAGCTGAGGGGGGATGATATAAGCGAGGAAGGGGCAGAACCCAAGTTACCCATCTCCTCAGCCGAGTGGGATCAGGCACACCCAGCTCTGTCCAGGCTGAGCCCATGGCAAGAGGTCAGAGGCCGAGAGAAGGTCTGGGCGAGTTTGGAGAGCAGCCAGCCTTCCCCTCTGCTGGCATTCCTCTGCCCATTCCAGCGGGTGGGGGCGTCGGGGGGCGGGGGATGCACCTGATCTGCCGCATATTGGAGGTGGAGGCGGGGGGGGGGGGGGTGGGGGTGGTGGTGAAGAAACTAGGGCAGAAGCTGGTTTAATTCAGGTCTGACGTGCCAGAGCGACGTGGAACTGAAGAATTTGGAGTCTGTCTCCTGGGGCGTTTCTTTTCCGTGGAAGAAGAAAACAGAAATCTGTATGCAGCAACCCTGGGATTTCTTAGTCCATTTCCACCCACACCCACCCACGGGCCCGAGCCCTCCTCTTGCTGCATGCAATCTGTCTCACTTCTCTGTCTCCAGCGGACACTGAGGTTGAGTCACGTGCCTCAGGTGGCCCAGCTAGGGCAGGTTCCAAGGCAGGGAAGCGTTGACTGCTAATGACCCTACGCCTTCCTCTGCCCACAGCTGCTGCGCTGCTGCAGTTGGTAAAAGCTGAGGGCGAGGGAGGGAGTCAGCACCAGCCTTCCTCAGTGACGGATAGAGGGTGACATCCTCTCACCGCAGTTCATACTCATTTGTCCTTGTCTCTCCGAGGATGGCCGTTAGACCTGGAGCAGACACGACTAGGTCCTACATGTCTGCTGGGCGTGTGGATGGGTGTGCGATGGGAGCGTAGAAAGGATTGTGTGTGAACAGGTGGATGGCTGAATGGGCTGTGGGTGGGTGGAAGGATGGGTAGGGCAGTGGATGGGTGAGTGAGAAGGTAGATGGATGGGTGGAAGGGGAGCTGCACAGATCTGAAGCGAGTGGACCAAGCGGTCAGTCAGCTCAGACGCCCTGAGGCCTGCTGAGTCATTGCACAAATCACAGATCAGGAAGTTTTAAAATAAGTCAAGTGGAGGACGTCAGGGAGCGAGCCAATGTGGACGTGGTGGATGTGGGTGGCGAGTGAGGCGAGAGGAAGGGCCCAGCGGGCTCAGACGCGCACGTCAGCTAAGCCCCTGAGCCAGCTAAAGGGTGTTCTTGCTCCAGCTCCCACAGCTGGCCAGTGACGAAGCCAGAATGACAACACAGCCCTTCATATGTATGTAAATTCTATGAAATAGAGGCAGAGGAGGGAAGGGGAAGTGGAGATAAGTCACTGGGCCCGGGGGAGAGGGAGAGGGAAGAGGAGAGAGAAACAAGGAGGGCAGGGTTAGGGCCGTGGGTCTGCGTGTTGGTGACAGGCCTTACCTCCTGCCGGGTGTCCCATCTGAAGGCCCCACCAGCCGCCTCAGCCCCAGCCTTCGGTGCAGCCGCAGAGCTGAGCAGGCAGACCCAGGCTGGAGCCCGCGCGCGCAGAGCCTGCCTGACCTTGCGCAAGGCCACGCACCCTCACTGGTCGTGGGCATCCTCTCCTGCAACACGAGAATCGCACGTGCCTCCCTGGGCAGGCGGAGGGATCCGTGAGCCCTGGCTGGGCACTGAAAGCGAGGGCAGCTGCCCCCTGTCTGAGCCGGGCAGGCCCGCAGCTGCGGCTGCAGGTGGAGGGCGCCTTGCTCCCAGGTGGCCACTTCCTGCCGACCCTGCTCTTCAAGTCGAAAGGAAAGCAATCCCAGGTGGAAAAGTAGGTGCACGCGAGGGCCCCAAACATCTCGTTTTCCTTCCCGTGACTATTTTGATATTTCTCTGGCAATGTCAAATATTGTATCATTTTCAAAAAAATGGTTCCCTCCACCTTGATGGCGCCTTAAACACAGGGTAACCGCGGGTCTGGTTTACCATGTGGCCCCAGCATAAGGGTTACCAGGGCCCTTTTCATCCCCCAAAGCTGCCTTCCTGGGCGCGCAGTGAGCTCAGGCAGGCAGCCTGGGTTTGAGCCACGCGGGAGAATCTGAAAGCTGCCGCCGTGGTCTTCCTGACCAGGGGCTGCTACACTTCCCGGCAGGGCACCCCTCTCCTGCCACACAGACACCCACTTCCCCTTTCCAAGTCTGTACAAGATTGTGCTGCCGGAGCCCTTAAGAAAGTCTGTAAACGCAAAGGCGGTGCCTTGCTGCTGCTGCAAGATGGACTTGGCTCACTCGTTCGTTAGCAGGCAGCCACCGAGTACCTACGCACTCCAGCCACGGAGTACCTACTCACTCCAGCCACGGAGTACCTACTCACTCCAGCCGCGGAGTACCTACGCGCTCCAGCCGCGGAGTACCTACGCGCTCCAGCCGCGGAGTACCTACGCACTCCAGCCGCGGAGTACCTACGCACTCCAGCCACCGAGTACCTACTCACTCCAGCCACCGAGTACCTACACACTCCAGCCACCGAGTACCTACGCACTCCAGCCACCGAGTACCTACGCACTCCAGCCACCGGGTACCTACTCACTCCAGCCACCGAGTACCTACTCACTCCAGCCACCGAGTACCTACTCACTCCAGCCACCGAGTACCTACACACTCCAGCCACCGAGTACCTACGCACTCCAGCCACCGAGTACCTACGCACTCCAGCCACCGGGTACCTACTCACTCCAGCCACGGGGTACCTACGCACTCCAGCCAAGCGTCGCAGCCAGGACAGGCACCACATCACTCCAGCGCGGTGTCAGGCGGCGTTAGGGTTATAAGGAAAACAAATGCGGCCACGGCCAGAGTTCCTTAGGATGCAGTCTCCTTAGTCTGGCTGTCGAGACTGAGGGCAGGTGCTGGCAGTGTGTTGAAGGAGGCTGTGAGGACAAGGGGATGGGGACGCGGGACGGAGCAGGGAAGAAGGGAAGTGATACTGAGAGGGGGAGGGAGGGCTCCGGCCTCGGCCCAGGGCCAGCTCTGGAGCAGGAGCCACACACGGAATGGGTCCCACCTCACCTCGAGGCAGGGGCCGGCGGAGTACTTGCTGTGTTGGTCAGTCACTGACCACTGGCCACTCCCCCCCACACACACACACCCCGGGACAAAGCTGCTCCTGTTCAGCACGGATGGTTCTCCAGAAAAGGGGGCCGTTGTGAGCCGTCAATGGCCACCACAATGCCGATGGGGCTACGCCAGTAGCGGGAGCTGGGAGGGCACAGACCGCATCTAGTGACTATCTGGTTGCATCTTAATCTCTTCTGGGGGGTGGAGGGGGCAAGGGGTCCTAGGAAGGTGGAGTGGGGCTCAGAGCAGACACCGAGAGTCTCAGGGGGAACGTGGGGCAGGCAGGGGCTGCGCACGGAGGGCTGGGCGAGGGATGCCAGTGGGAATTAAGCGAAGGAGGGATCCGGAGAGGAGGGGCAAGGCTGGGCTCTCCTGCTCAACTTCTATAGCTTAGCCCTGGCTTGGTAGCAGGATTCTCCTCCACAGGCAACTGCATATCTGGCAGGGCCTGGCAGCCAATGCATTCATTTCGTATTTACTCAGCCCAGCCTGACGAGGGGCCCAGAACTGTAATTCACGGACAGCAGGGGCAGGAGGCAGAAAGGGGGACTGATTTCAGCAGTTATTCTTCCAGGTCTGTGCCAAACTGAGAATGCCCACAGAGAAAATGGAACGAATGTAGCCCTGTATATACAATTCTCTCCCAGTGGCCCAATCAGAGAGTGTGAACATGCGCGAGGCCGCCCCAGGAGACCAGGCCAAGGCTGCTGCCCCAGCGCTTGCTCCAGCAGGGAGTCAGCCTCGAAGGCAGGCAGCGGATGGGGAAGCTTCGAGGTGAGCGGGGAAACCTGGAGCAGCTGCCTCCTGCACACCCCCTACTGGGGATCGAGCCCACATGCCGGGAGCCGGTCCATCCTTGCTATTTCAAGGGACCTGGCATATATGGCATACGGTTCTTAATATGTTTGCTCACCTTCTTGGCACTATGTGTTTTAACCAAGGTCACCTCTCCGAGAAAGGTTGAATCCCCAGGTAGGGATTTTCCCCTGAAGTTAGGGAGGGAATAAAACCCCTCAACTAAGTGCCAGGCGGGTAATTAATCCCTTTAACTATGAACAATCATGCTTAAGCTACATAATCTTTACTCCCTGGAATGGAGATAAGAAACGCCCTAACGTTTGTAATAGAGATTGACAGGATTAAAATGAACTGGTATAAATACAGATGTAACAAGACAGCAAGACACAGGGCTTAGAAGACAGGACCAAGAGAGGCAGAGCCTAGGCACAGAACCTACACAGAACGTTCTCTAGGGACAGAAGAACTTCGCTGGCGAGAGCATGCCAGAGGATCCTGGAGAGGGACTGGCCTGGGAGCCTGGAGGTGGAGCCTGGCGAGAGAGCATGGCAAAAGGTCCTGGACTGAACCTGACTGCGGAGATTGGCAGGAGAGCCTGACTGGAACCTGGTGACTGAACCTGACTGGAGTACCTGGACAGAACCTGGCTGGAGATCCTAAGCAGAACCTCTCTGGAGATCGAGACCAGAACTTGGCTGGAGATCCTGGCTAGGCTGCTGATCAACTGAACGCTGTCTCCGTGTCATTCCTTCTTCGCCGACTCCGTCCACGCCTTTGGGGACCCCTGGACCCGCTGGGGCTGGACCCCGGCACCCACAGCCTGCTCATGTGCCCTGGCTGGGAATCGAACCGACACCCTTTCGGTGCACAGAACAACGCCCAACCAACCGAGCCACACCGGCCAGGGAGGCACTTCCTTTTTCACGCGTGGTCTGCCCATCACACTGGTGCATGTTCAGTCCCTCAGGATTTAGAACATGTGAGGCAGGCACATGCAGTCAGATACTCTATGGCCCAGAAGAAAGGCGTTGGGCTGTAAGGAAACATGTTTGAGAGCCCTGTCTTCTGGTAGAGAACACAAAGAGAACAGGAAGCTACCCATCCATCCATCCATCCATTCATTCATTCATTCATTCTTTCATTGACTCAACACATACATTCAGCTGTTGCTTTGTTCCGTGTTGCAGATGCTGTCCTAGGGTTTCTGCCCTGCAGGCATGCACAGTCGCCGGGACGGAAATACAGGCTACTGGGGCGGCACATGGATGGAGCTCCTCCTCGCTGGAGTCAGGAGGCGGCGACCCCCAGCTGAGACAGGATCCAGGTGCAGGAGGAGAGGCAGTTCTGGGCGGAGGGTCAGCGTGGGCAAAGGCTGGGAAGCGAGAGGAATGTAGGGACCAGAGATACGTTCCCATCTGTCCCCAACAAGCCGTGTTCAGGCCTGACAATCCACTGTGATTACCAATCACACTTCCTTTTGCTTTCAAAGGGCCCTGATTAGTTCCCCTTAATATGGGGAAAGCCGAGGGTGAGAGGGAGGGACAGGAGCGGAAGTGAAGAGGAGCGGTAGCAGGGGCCAGATGGCGCAGGGCCTCGGCGGTCACCTTCCACAGGACGGCGCTGGCTCCCAGGCAGGTGCTGGGGGGTGAACCGGAGAGCCACGCCCTGCCTGGTGTCTCTCCAGCCGAGCCTCACGCTGCCAAACTCTCCCATTTCTTCAAGAGACACCATCAATCCGGATTTCTCTCAGAACTCTCTCCATGTTACAATGTCAGCAACGAATCAAAATCAGATCAACGAAACCAGTAAGGCCTGCAGGCTGAAGCTGGCTCAGAGATCACCGGTGTGGGATCTCTTTTCTAAACGGTAGGTGGTTAACAACTAAGGTTTCCAAAAAATTAGCCCAAAGCCTGAGCTTTCCCTGGGGAAGGGGAGCCGCGCCCTGAGGACACACCTTGGGGTCATCTCTCAGGGGGGAGTGGGGAGGAGTAGGGCCCTCCCCGCGTGCTCTCAGAGGCTGAGGGCAAATCCTTGAAGACTGGCCCAAGTGGGACACCAGGAAGGTCTTGCTGATGGAGAACATAACTGAAGCCTGTGACTGACCCCCAGGATGGATGAAGGGGGACACTCCTGGCCCCTCCATTCCGGTGCCAGCCAGATCTAGGGCCGTGATAAGAGGGGGAGACTGAAATGCTAGGAGATGGGGTAGCAAGACCATCAAGCAGCCTCCAGGCTTTGCCACGGGTTGAGCTTCTTGAACCAAGTGGGGAACAGAACGTTCGGGAGGTAGCGGATTAGCTACAGTGCAGGGGCAGCCGCTGGACCAGGGGATTGGAGCACCAGCCTCTGAGCCGAGATCAGCGCCCACTCCTGTCCCCGCCGTGGCTGTGAATGCGGAGCGGCTCTCCGGAGCGGCAGCTGCTCCTCCGCCGCCTCTGTCTCTCGGGCGGCCATTCCTGGGCTTGCCCTCGCCTGGCTGCCGGGTCCGCAGTGCTGCCCGTGGCGTTGGTGCTGCAGCTGCTGCCAAGAGGGCAAGGAGAAGAGGACACTCCTTCTCTCAACCCTGAACTTGTTCACCAACCCTGCCCACCTCCTAGGCCCGGAGCCCAGCCACCTGGCCATCCCTAGCTGCAAGGGGAGCTGGGAAATGTCCTCTCTCACTGGGCGGCTGTGCGAGTTATCCATTGCAGCACAGCAAATCACTCCAAACACCGCGGATTGAGACCATTTCTATTTGTCACAGTTCTGTGAGGTGACAACCTGGGCAGTTCTCCTGCTGGGTTGGCCTGGGCTGGAACGGCCACCAGGACCTCATGCCTGCAGCTGTGCTGGCGGCCAGCAGGGAGCCTCCGCCGTTGCCCTGTGGCCTCAAGGTCACCAGTGGGCTAGATCAGCGATTTCCAAAAGGTGTGCAGCAAGGATGCTGAAAACAGGTGCTACCTGACTCCTTTTCCCTCGGATTGTCAAATGAAAAAAGTGACAAGCGCCAACACAACCATAGCCATCCATCCAGTGTGAATGAATCAAAGGTATACCTATTTTTTGTCACATGGCCAAGAATGTATTTTTGGGGTGCCGCAGAATTTCAGGGGCGCGTTTCCATGTGCCGGGAGATGAGAAAGGTGGGACTTGGCGGGGCTGGACGGGCTCCCCATGTCGGCTCAGGGTTGTGAGCGGCCGCAGTGCTTTTGGGGGTCTGGGCTTCAGGTCGCCCCTCCACCTGCGTCCTATGGGTCAAGGCAGCCAGGAGCGCAGCCACATTCCAGGCCAGAGACAGGCCCCTGCCCCCGGATGGGAGGGGTCGCAATGTCACCGGGCAAAGGGGCGGGTGTAGGGAGGCGGGATTCCCTGGGGTCACAGCTGTAACAATCTGCCAGGGTGGCCGGGATGAGAACCCTATTTTAAGTAAGAAAAAGAGACTGGACACTGAAGGGATTTATTCTTTCTGAAGCAAGAAACCCCCGAACATAAAACCCAGGGTCGCTTGTCCTGGGCTTGGCTGCTCATCAGCAGCGATTTGCGGCTTGTCAGTGCCCGTGTGGCCATCTCGGGTCATCTGTCACTAAAAGGATTTCCGTTCTAACGCCCTGTAAAGCTCCGGTCTGGCCGCACTCGGCACAGCTGCCAATGCAAAGGTGCCCCTGTGGGCTCTGAGCCGCAGCCCTCGGCTGCCGACCGGGACCCGGGCTGCGCGCTCAGACGCCTTCTCCTCTCCGGTCAGTGAGGCTGCTGGAGATACCGAGCCCTTTCAGCTCTCACCTTAGAGAAAAGAAAAACATTCTGAATGGAGCTTACAGTCAGGAGAAGAAATGGTGCAGAACCATGGGAAGGCGACACGGGTGGCACAGCCAAGTGTACGCAGGGCCCTGCAATCAGTCGTCACCCTTTAGTGACATCCAGTGCTTTGAATACAACAGAAGCTCCTCACTCTGGCTTAGGGAGCCCTGCCCACGCCCTGGCCTCGCTGTGCTGCCCTCTGACTTGAGCCAGAGCCGGGTTCGAATCCCAGCTCCAGGCCCCTTTCCCTGTGTGCCCTCAGGCAATTGGTATGACCACTCAGCCTCCATCTGCTTGCAAGTGAAATTCAAATGCTACTAAATAGCCAGTGGAAGCCACTTAACATCACTGGTGTGAGAACCAGACAGGGCACATGCCCAGACCAGAGTCTCGGTCACTGCACTGGCACAAACACGGGTGTTGGCACCGGGGTGCTCCCGGAGGAGGGAGGGTTACCTGGAAGCAGTTATCCCAACTTAACCCAAAGCAACCTTGGTAGCAGGTGCTGCTGGTGCGCTGCCTGGATCCCCGGGGCCTTGCCTGGGGCTGTCCTCCTGTCGGACTTCCCCCTGGAGCACCCTGCATCCCTCCCTTTGGCCCCAGAGCCCACTCTGCCCACACTCAAGGCAGGCCAGAGGCCCCAGGGAAGGCACGCCCACCCCCTCCCTAGAGCAGCTCTCTGCCAATGATGGTGTGGAATTGTGTTTACACACGCCCATCCCTCTCTCCTGGGTTGGCCCAGTACAGGTGCATGGTCTGCTCCCAGTGGGGTTATGGTCCAGGGGCTCACAGCGGTGCTTCGTTTGATTGCCCACCTTTACTGGTTGCCTTCTCTTCCCAGTCCACATCCCTCCCTTAGTGGTATTTCTTCTTTTATTTCATTTTTATTTTTTAAAATATATTTTTATTGATTTTTACAGAGAGGAAGGGAGAGGCATAGAGAGTTAGAAACATCAATGAGAGAGACACATCGATCAGCTGCCTCCTGCACACTCCCCACTGGGGATGTGCCCGCAACCAAGGTACATGCCCTTGACCGGAATCGAACTTGGGACCCTTGAGTCCGCAGGCTGATGCTCTATCCGCTAAGCCAAACCGGTTAGGGCTCTTCTTTTATTTTTATTGAATTTATCGGGGTGACATTGGTTAATAAAATTATATAGGTTTCCGTGTACTATTCTATAATGCATCGTCTGTATATTGTACTGTGTGTTCACCACCCCAAGTCAAGTCTCCTTCCCTCACCATCTATCCCCTCTTTACCTTCCTCTACCTCCCCCCGCCACCTTTTCCCTCTGGTAATCGCCATACAGTTGTCTGTGTCTATGAGTTGTTTTTAGTGCGGATTTTGGGTGTTTTGTTTTGTTTTGTTTTTGCTTAATCCCTTCACCTTTTACCCAGCCCCTAAACCCCTCTCCTCTGACAGCTGTCAGTCTGTTCTCTGTATCTATGAGTGTGTTTCTATTTTGTTTGTTAGTGTTTTTTGTTCATTGGGTTTCACGCATAAGTGAAATCATATGGTACTTGTCTTTCTCTAACTGGGTTATTTCACTGAGCATAATACCCTCCAGGCCCATTCATGGTGTCACAAAAGGTAAGATTTCCATCTTTTTATGGATGATTAGTGTTTCATTGCGTAAATATACCACAGCCTTTTTATCCATTCACCTACTGATGGGCACTTGGGCTGCTTCCAGATCTTGCCTATTGTAAATAGCGCTGCTATGAACATGGATGTGGGGAGCAGCTACAGTGTTTGGACAGGTACAAGCCTTGGACTAATGAGAGGGCACAGTCCTCTCATTGCCACGTGTAAGTCCCAGCTTGGAGCACAATGATAGCCAACAGCTGTAGTTGTAAGCTTGAACCTCCAAACACATGGCCCCACGTGCCTCAGTGATGTAGGCTTGATAGAGTTCAGGGGCATGTAGTTGAGAAGGATTGAAACCCACGAGAATGTTGTAAACATCTTGATCACGCCCTTACTTTTCCTCGTGGCATCTGCTGTAAAATAAAGACACGGCTTGTGGGCAGCGTCGCTGTCTCTCAGAGAAGCAGCGTCCCACAGAGACCTGGCTTTCATTCTCTTGTCTGTCTTTTCTAAGCCTTTCAGCCGCCCCCACTCAGGTTCACCCTTGGCCGTGCTGGCGTGGCACAGGTGGAGGTGAATATGTTCTTTCTAATTAGTGTTTCAGGTTTCTTCTAATATGTTCCCAGAAGTGGAATTGCTGGGTCACAAGGCAGTTTCATTTAAAAAAAATTTTAAATATATTTTTATTGATTTCAGAGAGGAAGGGAGAGGGGGAGAGAGAGAAACATCAATGATGAGAGAGAATCATTGATCGGTTGCCTTCTGTATATCCCCTACTGGGGACTGAGCCCGCACCCTGGCATGTGCCCTTGACTGGAATCGAACCTGGAACCCTTCAGTCCACAGGCCGATGCTCTATCCATTGAGCCAAACCGGTTAGGGCTAGTTTTAATTTTTTGAGGTAACTCCATACTCTTTTCGACGTGGCTGCACCAGTCTGCATTCCCACCAGCAGTGCACAAGGGTGCCCTTTTCTCCACATCCTCGCCAACACTTGTTGTTTGTTGCTTTATTCTTATCCATTCGGACAGGTGGGAGGTGATAGCTCATTGTGGTTTTAATTTGCATTTCTCTGATGATTAATGAGAAGTTGAGCATCTTCTCATATGTCTATTGGCCATCTGTATGTCCTCTTTGGAGAAATGTCTACTCGGGTCCTTTGCCCATTTTTTAAATTGGATTGTTTGGTTTTTTGGTGTTGAGTTGTACGAGTTCTTTATAAATTTTGGATGTATCCCTGACAAATATGTTCTCCCCTTCAGTGGGCTGTCTTTTTATTTTGTTGCTGGTTTCCTTTGCTGTGCAAAAACTTTAGTTTGCTGTCATCCCAGGGTAGTATGCTAATTAGACCCGATGTCTTCCGGACGAACTTCCGGATGTCCTTCCTGACAAAGCTGGGCCGGAGGCCTGCAGCTGTGGCCGGCCCAGGAGAAGCCTCCCGAGGCCCCGGGCGAAGAAGCGGCTCCTCCGACCAGCCTCCGCCATGGCCTGTGCGGGGACCTGCCGGAGAGTTCGCCGGCTGCCGGTAAGTGAGGGGCCGCCCTGCTGGCCAGGAGCGGGGGGCGGGCGGGCGGGCGGGCGGGAGGCCAAGCCGCTTGCCTCAGGCCGGGCCCAGCTGCGCACTGCAGCCCCACCGCGTTCCTGTTCGCGGCCTAGGAGGAAAGGGCTCTGCTGGAGGGGAGGTTCGGGGCGCAGCGTGGGCCCCGCGGCCTCGGTGTGCGGCCCCCGCGGCCGCAGCCCGGCCCCGGTCGCTCCGCGGGGTGGCGCACAGCCTTCGCTCGGGCGGGCGCCCAGGCCTCGAGCCCGCGGCCTCCGGGGCCGGAATCGCTTTTCCCTGGAGCAGCGTCTGTCCGCGCGTGCGCACAAGGTCAGGGTTTCCGGTTGGTTCGTCTTTACCCCAGAGATGGAAGGGACCGCCAGCGCCGTCTTCCGGTTTCTGAAGCGTCCTCTGTGCGTCTCTGAGTCTCAGGGGGTAGTAGTGTCCCGGGTGGCGGGAAGTCGCCCTGTCCCCCAGTCAGGAGCTCCAGCCCGGCCCGCCCGTGGCCCGCCCTGACCCGGGGTGAGTCCCGGCAGCTGCGGTGTGATCCCCGCGCATTGGCCGCCGGGGACGGTGCCTCTGTTATTGCTGTGCGCCCGGGTTCTAGCTGGACAAACGCCCGGCGGTCCCAGGCGCCAGCTTAGCAAAGTCTCTCGGGAGGAGAATCTGCCTGGGTTTCCCAAATTCCCTCGCCCCTACTCCCCCCTCTGTACAGGCGCAGAACAGCGAGGCCCCTTCAATAAAAACCAGTCTCCAGCCACAGTGGGCCTCCCTCATCACAGTCGCTTGGACTGGAAGGCGTTTGAGTATTGATCTAGGCACCATGACAGGGAAACACAGGCTCCGGTCATGATCCCTGCCCTTAAGTCAGTGGTTCTCAACCTTCTGGCCCTTTAAATACAGTTCCTCGTGTTGTGACCCAACCATAAAATGATTTTCGTTGCTACTTCATAACTGTCACGTTGCTACTGTTCTGAATCGTCATGTAAATATCTGATATGCAGGATGGCCTTAGGCGACCCCTGTGAAAGGGTCGTTCCACCGCCAAAGGGGTCGCGACCCACAGGTTGAGAACCGCTGTATTAGAGCGAGAAAGATGGTGTCTGAGGTGCAGTAGAGGGACTCAGCACAGAGCTCCCAGCGGCTGTCCCTTCAGCTCTCTCTCCCCAGAGCCACAGACTCCAGTCTCTCCTCACATGATTCCAGTCCGCTATGCCCTTGCACTGCTAGGGCCCGTGGGAGCGGGAGGGAGAGGGGGGCTGCAAATGAGATTTTGTGCATTGGCCCTTTAAGAGGGCACCGTGTCTCTAGCAGACTCCCATCTCTCCCTGGCAGACAGAATCCCTGCTGATGTTCACAGCCAGATGTTATGAGTGAATCCCTGTGCCTGAGGGTACCTGGCTCCGCTGTTCTGGGCTGGGGAGCCTGGCTGGGGTGAGACCCCATGCCCCCCAGGGGGAACCTCTGCAGCTGAGCTATCACTCTGGGATCCCGGCTGCCACTCTTGGAAGCAGGGCCAGTCCGTTCTGTGTCTCTGCCCTTCCCACCGATCTCAGTGTGGTTTCTTCTGCAAGTCCTCGGTTATGGGACTTCTATTCTCTATTGGTATTTCCTGATACCGCGGTTAAACACAGTTCTTTCACTGAAATTCTTATCTTGGGTTTGCTTTTGGGAGAATGCAAACTTCTGGAAATATATCCTTTAAATTATGTTTACACATATGCAAAAATGACATATATTCAATTTATTAATTCACCATCGTTTTAATCACAAGAGATTGGACCAATATATCAAAAGGAGGCTGGTTAAATGCATTATGACTCATGACACAATGAACTAAGTACTTTATGTCTTATATGAAACAATGTCTGAGCTATATGATGAAAAAAGCATGATGCAGAAGAGGATAAATAACCTGTGCTGTCATTTGTGTGAGAAGCGTGTGTGTGTGTGTGCGTGTGTGTGCATGTGTTGGTGTGTGTTTGCATCGTCTTTGGGAAGGGGACCGGAAAACACATCGATTTGACTGCCCTTCAGAAGTGACTTAAATGGCTGGGGCGATGAGGCTGGAAGGGAGACTTTAGACTTATACTATGAACAGGTTGATCAATTCAAAGAATAAAAGTAACATTAAAGTAGTAAATAACTATAGGTAAAGGGAGGTGTGTCATTGCCTACTGGACGCTTTTAGCTCTGGTGTGGAGTGGGTTTGGCAGGACGCTGTGGCTGACCCGGTCCGGGCCTTAGCATGGCTCCCAGGCGGCCTGGGCCGTGGCTGTCCAGGCTTCTGCAGGTGCGCGCTCGCCCGCGGAGGGCGGCCTCACTTCCTTCCGAGGGGACGGCGTCTGTTGCCTCCCCTTCAGGTCCTCCCGCAGGAGCTGCCATCACTCTGTTCTGGAGGAAGGCTGAACGGCGAGCGGCTGGAGTACTCCCTGTGCCTGAGGGTTTGCCAAAGCTTCTGGCCCGCATTCAAGAGACATCCGAGACACACAACCCACACACTCACACACACTCGCACGCAAACATGAATGGGAAGGAAAACCCAAGCAGGTCTTTTCTGAGTGAGACATCAGCACCAGTCTCCGGACGGACAGACAGACGGACAGACGTGCCTGTGTAGCCGCCTGTGCGTTGGTCAGAGTCCTGCTGGCTGCAGGAGACGCCACGCAGCGGGCAGGAGCAGCTACTGGGGTGGGGCAGCTTCAGGAGCGGCGTCACTCATCATGTCCTTGTACCGCCGCTTGAAGAAGCCGAGCTGTGGGGCAGGGACAGGGGAGTCACGGCACTGAGGCCAGGGCCGTGCAGGCCCGAGTGGAGACAGAAGGACCAAGAGATGCAACGAATCGCGTGTGAGAGTATAGAAGGGACCTGGGAAAAGGGGGGCAGGGAGAAGATGGCATCACTATCGGGGCAGGGCCTTAGCTGGTGTGGCTCCGTGGCTAGAGCGTCGGCCTGCGGACGGAAGGGTCCCAGGTTCCATTCCAGTCGAAGGCACATGCCGGGGTTGCGGCTCGATCCCCAGTAGGGGGCGTACAGGAGGCAGCCAATCAATGATTCTCTCTCATCCTTGATGTTTCTATTTCTCTTTCCCTCTCCCTTCCTCACTGAAATCAATAAAAATAGATTTTTTAAAAAATATTGGGGCCAGGAAAGAAAGAAAATAAAATAACATAAGAAGGAGGAGAGCTGCTCCTGATACAGTGGCCACTCTGCTCCGGGCACTCTAAGCGCTCTGCACGCATCAACTCAATTACCTTCTCCAAATGGGCCTCTGCGTTCCCATTTTACAGCTGAAGAAGCTGAGGCCTGGGACTTGCCGAAGGTCACCCAGCGGCAGCCAAGCCCGAAAGGAAGCAGCGAGGGGGCGGGAGGGGCAGGCAGAGGGCGCCCAGGGGGTACCTTGTACAGAGCGGCTGTGATGAGGGCGAGGAGGACCAGCCCCCCCACGGAGCTGCCCACGATGAGCGGGACCGGGTCGTACACCTCATATGGCTCCACCTTGGTCTCTGTCTGGGGCAGGGAAGGGGAAGGGAGGGGCGCGCCAGGGGAGACAGGCTCTGGGTTTCTGGAGGTCCCCCAGCCAGACCTTGCACCCTGGGCCTAATGACTAACCCCTCCCCGTGCCCCCAACCCCAGCCCTACCTCCCCCTCCTCCCCACCTCTCTCAATCTCCCTCTCTTTACCCAGACAGCCCACAATCCAGCCTCCCCTCCCCCTTCCAGGAGCCCCTCTGGGCCCCGGACAGTTACCTGGGCCCTCACCAACGCCTCCTGTCCTGAGGGCAGGGCAAACCTCCGGGCATCAAACAGGATCTCCGCTGTGCTCACCACCTGCAGGTGGTTGTGCGGAGTCTGGGGAGAGACAGGCAGAGCTGGGCGCGGGCCTGGGCAGCATCGTGTCCAGACCCGCTGAGCCTCGGGCCCCGCGTACCTTGATGTACCAGTCAAAGGAGAGGTTGCTGGTGAGGGTGACGCCGAACTCCTCCTGGCTTCCGAAGGACGCGATGTCGCACTGGATTCTCAGGCACACAGCGACAGAGCAGCTCTGGGGAGGGTGGAGGAGGGGGCCTGGGGAAGCTGGTGCAGAGCACGCACCCCGGGCCACCCCCGGCACCAACCAGGGGGCAGTGCTGAGTCTGCGTGGCCCGAAGCTGGGGTTGCCCGCATTCTTACCAGCACCGGAGCCTTGCTCAGCTCAGCCAGGAAGCTGGAGCCAGGGGGCACCCTCTCCTCCTGGCGGCATGTCCTGTTCAGGTTCTGAGGAAAGAGGGGTGCTGTGAAGGGAGACGTGAGGGCTCCTGGGTGCACCCCGAAGCAGGGGGAGATGTCCTAGGCCCAAGAGACGGTCAGAAATGGCTCCAAAACCCAGCAGAGGAAACGGAGATTTTAGGAAAGACCAGGGCTGTGGAGGGAGGAGCGGGGCCCTGGGCTTACCGGGGAGAAGACGACGTCTGGGTCGCCCCACACGGTCACCTGGTTCAGCCGGATGGGGATCCAGAGGACCACACTGATGGGGGGGCTCCTCTGCCCCAGGTTGCTGAACTGCAAGCGGCGGGGGCGGGGTATGAGGGCACCGGCCTCGCTGTCACTGCACCCAGCCCCCACCTGCCCAGGACACCTGGTGACCAAGCGCCCGCCACCCACTTTCTGGGAGGCCGGCAAGTGTGGCCTTAAACACCTGCTCACGGGCCAGCGGGGCCGTGCTAGGCAGCGGCTCATCCTCACTGTGGTGAGGCCGCGGGCCTGTCATCAGCCTCGCTGAGCCGTGTCTCAACCTGTAAACGGGGCGGTGCCGCCGTCGCAGTCATTATGGAGGTAAAATGAGTGAATCGTGTCCGTGTGTGTCCAGCCGCCCCGCAGCACCCACGGGTTGGGCGTCGTGGTGAAAGCACAGAAGGACAATGTCCAGAAGGAAATGTTATGTTGTTGCTGATGTGAGCTATGCAGCTAGGCCTGCGGCGGTTGCCTAACGCGTGCCGACTTCTTGTCATCATTCCCTAAGCAGTACAGCACAACAACCGTTTACGCAGCATGTACACTGCGCTGGGATCTCAGTGACCCAGGGTGTGCGTGGGTTATAGGCAAATACGGCCCCATTTATATAAGGGGTTTGGGTAAAGGGGGGATCCTGCAACTAAAGCCCCGCGGAGACCGAGGAATGACGGTACGCACATATGTGTGTTTAGAGTGAGAGCGAGCTCGGACAGAGCCTGGCACACAGCAGGCCCCCGACGCACGCTTCCCATCACCATTCTGCACCCCGGCCCGGCCTCTCGGCTCCGCACCTGATACTGATGGTTTATAACATGGCTGGTCGTCTTTGAAGCTGTGAAGTTGAGATATTTGGTGGAGACCTCACGGCTGATGGTAGAAAGAAGGAGGAGCCGGTGAGAGAACATCAGGAATGTTCTGGAAGGGGAGTCTCGGACTACGTGTGTAAGGGGTAAACAGGCACATGGGTAATGCAGGCCTGAGAGGGTGCGAGCAAGGGGTGATGTGTGTGACTGGGCCTCACACACATGTGCACGCACATGCACACGCACGCACACGCGCGCACACATGCTCATGCATACAAATACCCATGTACACACACACACATGCACGTTCATCCTCAGAGCACATGGGCATACGCGTGCAGACTGACACACACTGGTGCTCAATGGCCCGTCGGCCGTGCGCAGGGGGAGGGGAGCTCTGGGCGTGGCACCTGGCGACCACCATGTAGACCGTGTACTTCACGGGCAGCGCCAGCTGGAACTCCGTTTGGTTGGTTCTCGGCAAGTTGTTCTCACTGAGGGGAGACAGAGCTTTTCTTCTCTCTCTCCCTCTCCCTCCACCTCAAACCAGCCACCAAGTTAGCCCTTTCTGCATCCCACCCACCACTGTTCTCCGCCCCTGCCTCCACCTCGCCCAGGCCCACCCTACTGCCCAGATGTGTGTGCTGCCTTCTTCTCACTAGTCCCTGAATTCCAAACTGCTCCCACCCCAAGCCCCAGCCCTCCTGGGGGTGGTCTTTC
The DNA here is from genome assembly GCF_963259705.1 of Myotis daubentonii. NCBI lineage: Eukaryota > Metazoa > Chordata > Mammalia > Chiroptera > Vespertilionidae > Myotis > Myotis daubentonii. Next base: position 9,164,280 of record NC_081843.1, read on the forward strand.
TACCATGCAAATGTGATCTTGTCACGCCCAGGTCACGCTGCAAATGTGCCAATAGCACCCACCAGCCAGTTTATGACACTATCTCAGTTATGCCAACATCTCAGCCACTCCTAAACCCTACGTCCTGTGCCTGGGCCACGCCCCACACAGTCCGATCTTTCCAGTCTCTGGCTCTTCCTCCGTACGCTCTTCCTTCATTCTGTCTTCACGCCCCCCCCCCACCCCAATTTATGCCTTTATTTGGCCAACTCACAGCCTCAGCACCTCTTCTCCGGGATTCCTCTCTGAACACCCAGCTCCCGAGAACACAGGACAGCCCATTTCAGTGTATGGTAATCGCCAGCGCTCCTGCCTACCTTTGCCACTAAGTGATAACCTCTGTGAGGGCAGCCTCAGTGTCTCGTCCATCCCTGTCCCACCAGCACTGGGCCCAATGCCTGGCACATGGTGGGTGTGGGTGTTCATTCAGTGTTTGTTGAATGAATGAGCTGAAGCAAGAACCAGTCCCGGGGGTGGGGGGGTGCGGGGGGGAGTGGGCGTGATCGAACGCAGAGGATGCCTGTACCTGGTCACATTGGCCTTGAGGAGCAGTCTCTCTCCAAGGGAAGCATCAGGGTCCACGTCCAACGTGATGTTAAAGGTGACCTGGAGTTGGAGAAGGAGCGATAACAAGAATAGGAGAGAAGAAACAACCACATGTTCCTTAATGGAAGCATGAATAAGTCAAGGGTGGTGCATCCATCTAACACGGGTCCTCAAACTGCGGCCCGCGGGCCACATGCAAATACAAATATTGTATTTGTTCTCGTTTTGTTTTTTTACTTCAAAATAAGATATGTGCCGTGTGCATAGGAATTTGTTCATAGTTTTTTTTAAACTATAGTCCGGCCCTCCAGCGGGCTGAGGGACAGTGAACTGGCCCCCTGTTAAAAAGTTTGAGGACCCCTGCTCTAACAGAATAGCCCTCGGCAGGCAAAAGCAATGAAGTTCTGCAACGTGGATGATCCTTGCAAACCTGCTGCTGCGTGAAAGAAGCTGATCACGGAGGACCACGCGCTATGGGACGCGCTGGTACGACCTGTCCAGGATGGAGGATCTGGAGGCCGAAAGTGGGCTAGCGGTTGCCTGGGGCTGGGAGAAATAGGAACGGGGGCTGATGGCTAAGGGGAGCAGAGTCGTTTCTTGGGGTAAGAAAATATTCTAAAATTGATCGAGGTGATGGACGCACAAGTCTGTGAACAACCTAGGAGCCACCGAATGGGAATGCTTTAAATGGGTGGGTGGTGTGGTATTTGAATTATATCTCAGTAAAGCTGTTTCTCACAAAAGGAAGCTTTACAAGAGGAATAAGAGGAAGGAGGAGGAGAAAGCGGGGAAGGGGAGGGGGAGGAGGAGGGAAAGAAGGGAATTCAGAAGACGACGAAGGAGAAAAGGTGAGGGGGGTCCGCAGCCTGACCTCTGAGTTGCTTGGGAAGATGGGGTGGTTTATGGTGCAGCTGCCGCTCTGCAAGGTCCTGGTTTGGGTGGAGGGGCCGGGATCACAGGACACGCGCCAGGATCGCCATGACTGCGGGGACTGGAAGGCAAGGGAGGCAGAGGTGGTGACGTCAGCCACGGCCTGGGGACCCAGAAAGAAGGCCAGGGGGAGCCTGAGAAGTATTTGGCTACCTGCACCCCTGACACCGTCCGATAGGACAAGCCAGGCGGGTAGAAGAAGGCGACCCGGGTCCCGTAGGAGTCCTCGCCCTGGTTCCTCACGGTCAGCGTCACGTTGAAGTTCCGGAGACCGCCCACCACTAGGGTGTGCAGGCTGTGGGGGAACAAGCCAGGCCAGAGATGCTGAGGGCTCCCCTGTGGGAGGTCAGCTCTGGGGGGAAGAGGCGTGGACACTTGGAGGGTGGGCAGCCAGGCAGACACCGCCAAAACAGCGGCTGTGCCCGGCTCCTGGGGCCAGGGAGGCCGAGCACCGGGTCTCCGCGTAGGCTGGGAGGCAGCGACGAGGAAGAGAAACTCACTTGGTGAAACTGAAGCTGATGCTGAGGTCATCCTGGCAGACGCTGTCATTGCCGCAATTCCTCTCAAAGGGAAACTGCAAGCAGATAGGATAGGATGACAGAAATGAGAGGAAATAGTGAAACGCTGTGAAATGAAACAATAAAATACAATTTTGAAATGAAATGAAATGAGTTCCAACCATGATGGCAGCGGGGCCGCCCGTGCCCGGCAGGCCCGCCTCCAGGACTCACCGTGGCTGTGAAGAGCGTCTGAGCACCCACAGCCAGCACGGGTCGCAGGTTCCCGAAGGCGGACAGGGGCTGCCCCTCCAGAGAGAAGTTGAGGCGCAGGACAATGGGCGTCACTGAGTCCTCTACACAGTCCTGAGAGACAGTGGTGGTTTGGGGGTGTGCCTTCTCAGCTTCCCAAACCCACCCTGTGCTGGGAGGCCCCTGAGCTGCCTCCTGCTCACCGGTAAGTGTAGCCTCAGTGTCTCACACGTCTGACTCAGCCCCAAGACCCGTATCTGTCTGCGTGTGCTGTTCTTCGTCTCGTCAAAAACGGCGCGGGGACTTGAGCGCGTGGAGTCTAGAGCCAGGTCATAGGTGACAGTGCTCCGGACCTCTCCTGCAGGGGCAGGGCATCACGGTGGTGAGCAGCCTGGCTTGGGCGTCAGACAGGCAGGCGGGAGGCCCGGCGCCTCTGCTCCGCAGCTCTATGGCTTTGGGCAGCTTATCTGACCTCTTTGAGTCTCGATTCCTTATTTTTACATGGAGGACAATAATTGTACCTTCCCGGTGGAGAAAATGAAACGGAATAGTGTCTGCAAAGCACATAGCACAGTGTTTGCCACACCGTAGGTGCTCAATACACGGTAGCTGATCTGTTACATACTAGAAAACCGCATGTTTTTTCTGGCTGCTTTTAGCGTTTTGTCTTTGTCTTTGGTCTTCAGCAGTTTGTGCCTTGATCTAGTACAGTGCATAATGTTGTGTACACCAGTGTATTGCACCATGGTATGATTTCCTTTATATTTATCCTACTTTGATAGAGAATCTTGATATCTTTCACCAGTTTTAGAAAATTCTTTATCACAATTTTTTTAACTGTTGCTTCTTTCTTATTCTCTCTCTTCTCTCTCTCTCTCTCTCTCTCTCTCTCTCTCTCTCTCCCTCGCCTTCTCCCTCTCCCTTCCTCCCTCCCTCCCTATTGGAATTCCAATCAATGTTTATTAGATCTTTCACCATGTCCCATACATCTCTAATGCTCTAATGGTTTCTTTCTATAGTTTTCATCCTTTTCTCTCTTTCTGTTAGTCTGTATATTTTTATTGCTTTACCTTCCAGTTCACTACAGTGATTCTCTGTTCTGCTTCTAATCTTCTATTGAAACTATTTATTGAATTCTTAATTTCAGTTAGCATGTTTTTCAGAGCTAGAGTTTCCATTTGACTCTATTTTATGAATTTCAAGTCTTTTCTGAGGTTCTCCATCATTTTGAATTCCTGTCTGATGACTCTAATTTATGAATCACCTGTGGGTCTATTTCTATGGTCTGTTGTTTCTCCTGATTGCTGGACTCAAGGACATTGTCCCAATAGAAAGAACAATTTGTTTACAAAGGCCCCTCCCTAAATCTCCATTTCCCCAGCAGCACGAAGCTGCTGAATTTCTGCTCAACTCTTTAGCTCTCCAGTTGCTGTCATCAACTGAGTTCCTTGGAGTTCTGACCTGCAAATGACTTGAGAGGAATTTCTGTGTAGATTTGGGGGTATTTTATCTGTAATCCTCTAATCTCCAAGACTTTGCTTTCAATTTCTAGCCATGCTGGCTGCCCCAAACTCTGACTGCTGTCACCTCAGCCCAGTAAGATTACTGCTAGAAACGTAATTTTATGATCGCCCCCTATTTCTCTCTAGTAGCACCACTACTATCCTCACCCCAGCACAATGTCGCTCTTTAAAAGTGGAAAACATAAGTCAAGTTCCTTACAATAAAATGCATGTCTGAGTGCTTTGTGAATTTGTGTTTAGCTTCATCAACACAAACTTTCCTTTAAAAGAGTTCCCCACCCTATGTAATAAAGAGGTGATATGCAAATTAACCCTCACACCCTCACGGGATGGCTGCCTATGACCAGGCCGGCACGGGGGTTAGTGAGGGACGACCAAATGACTGAACAAGCAGGCTGTGTGGGGCGACCAGGCCAGCAGGGGGGTTAGTGAGGGACGACCAAATGACTGAACAAGCAGGCTGTGTGGGGCGACCAGGCCAGCAGGGGGGTTAGTGAGGGACGACCAAATGACTGAACAAGCAGGCTGCGTGGGACGAGCAGGCCAGCAGGGGGGTTAGTGAGGGACAACCAAACAACTGAACAAGCAGGCTGTGTGGGGCGACCAGGCCAGCAGGGGGGGCCATGATGGGGGTAATCAGGCTGGCAGGGGGACAGTTGGGGGTGACCAGGCCAGCAGGGGGGGCAGTTGGACCAACCAGGCCGGCAAGGAGGTGGCAGATGGGGGCGATCAGGCCAGCACGCAGAGTCAGTGAGGGGCGATCAGGCCAGCAGGGGGGTCAGTTAGGGGCGATCAGGCAGGCAGGCAGGTGAGCGATTAGGAACCAGCAGTCCAGGATTGTGAGAGGGATGTCCGAAGAGTCCCGGATTGGAGAGGGTGCAAGCTGGGCTGAGGGAACCCCCCTCCCCATGCACGAATTTTGTGCACCGGGCCTCTAGTTAAAAAATAAAAAAGATCCCAGTTAATTCACAGGTGGGAGGCCCCAATTATCTGGAGACCTGAGAGAGTAAGAGCGTGCCACGGGCTCACTTCTTCGTCCGGGTTTGCTGGGCCTCCCCGCCCAGTAGGGGAATCACCCACTGGCTCCAGCTGAGCTCGGAGAAGGCTGCTGGAGCCAGTGAGCACTTTGCTCCGGACTGCCAAGAAGGCTGAGCCACCTGTCAATGCCCCCAGCCACTTAACCTGCTGAGACTTCCCCCCAGCCTCACCTTGGCTCAGCCGGTCCGCTGTGCTCTTCTGCACACGGAGGCAGACTCTGACCTCCCCAGCAGGTTGGCCTTTCACCGTATTTTCCCGACACTCAAACACACTCCTCGCCAATTCCGTGGGCGTGAAGGTCATGGTGGCCTCAACCCTCAGCACAGGCTGGGACCTGCAGAGACACCAGAGGTCTCTTTAAGCTGCTCCTTAAAGGGAAGACAACCAGGTGTGCTCTGAAAGAGGGTCTCACCTGAGCAGCAGCGCGTGCCCCTGCGCCCCTACGGCCAGGTCCATCAGGCCATCCATCGTGAGGTCCTGGCCCCCACTCAGTGACTGACCAAAATACTGGAGCCTGGGGGAGAGCTGGGAGCCTGCAATCCGCTGAGAACAGAAAAGAGGAGGGGAGGAAGGGAGCAGGGAAGAACAGGGAAGTGTGTAACTCAGTTACCCCAGGTGACCCAAGGAGAGATTGTCTGGTTTCCATTCAAGTCTCATCTCCCATAATTTCTCAAGGAGTCAGGGCAGCCACTCAGCTTTAGACCACAGTCTTGAGATGGCACCCAAAGTTTCCATTAGTCAGCTGGGGTTTTAGGAAACAAATAGTTTTACAGGAAGCAAGTGGCATAGCATTCTATTTGACTCATGAATCTCATTTACATGGTCCGGATGGTGCAAACCCTGAATATTGATCTAACCAAAATCATCGTGTAAATATCAGGAGTGGGGGTGGGGGGAGGCATGCGAAGGCGTGGCCAAGAGGGTCTGAAAGTGCTCAGGCCTGACCTCCCACACGGGAAGTCCATGCTAAGACAAGCAAGAAGCAGCAAAATCATGTTGTTGGGAAGTATGGAGGATCAGTAACAGTGCTTCCTGGAGACCCAGGGAAATAAAGAGGAAATCGAGTGTAGGAGGGGACACTGCTTTTTCATAATCAGCCTTTAAAAACGATTTTGAGCCCGGCCGGCTGGCTCAGTGGTTGAGTGTCAACCTATGAACCAGGAGGTCACAGTTTGATTCCCTCTGAGGGCACATGCTTGGATGTACGGGAGGCAGCCGATCAGTGATTCTCTCTCATCATTGATGTCTCTATCTCTTTCTTCCTCTCCCTTCCTCTCTGAAATCAATAAAAAGATGTTTTTTTAAAAAGATCGGCCCTAACCGGTTTGGCTCAGTGTATAGAGCGTCAGCCTGCGGACTCAAGGGTCCCAGGTTCAATTCCAGTCAAGGGCATGTACCTTGGTTGCGGGCACATCCCCACTACGAAGTGTGCAGGAGGCAACTGATCGATGTTTCTCTCTCATTGATGTTTCTAACTCTCTATCCCTCTCCCTTCCTCTATGTAAAAAATCAATAAAATTTTTTTTTTAAAAAAAGGGTGATTGGACTCTCTAGTCCATGTGCAAGAATAACACTGAAAGAGTAACAGCAAAATAAAAAGAAATTTTACCGACACACTTTAAAATGGTTAAAATGATGAGCTTCATGTCATGTATATCTCACCACAATTTTTTAAGTAATTTTGTTAACGGAAAGGAAGCATGGGGTGCCGGAAATTTGCTGTATCTTAACGTAAGTGCTGCTTACTCGGATTCACGGACACATAGAAATTCATCACGTAAGGTTTGTGAGTTTACTGGGTGTACATTATACCTCAAATTTTTTTAAGGAAAATGTATTGTATTCTGTTGGGATGAAGTTTGTTCTGAAATTGTGTGTCCTGTGGCGATTGGGAAATCCACAGCCTATTGGCTGGTCCAAACACCGAGCATCCCTGCCCCAGTCATAGGGAAAAGCAAGTAAAAATGCAGACAATGCAACTCTAGGGTAGTGTGGTCCTTTTGGCATTTCTTCTTCATTCCAAAGTCTGTGGGGTAGGCGTGCATGTGTGCAGACACATAACGTACCCTCCCCTTTCCCTTGATTTTCTCTGCGGGGTGGGTTACGGTGCAGGTAAGGGGAGGGAACTACAGGTTTTCACTGCTTACCTCCGATTTATAAATTTGTTCAAGCATGTAAAGCTTTTGTGATAAAAATAAAGTAAAACCAGAGCCTTCAAACGCCATTGACACAGAGAAGCAACAGGCGCCAATGAAAAGAGGCATAATCCTGCTGCTCACACACTGTGGAGAGGCTCCTGACGCAGAGAGGTGGCTACGGAGCGGCGCTCAGCAGTCAGGAGCCTGTGCAGACACTGGGCCTACGGAAGTCTAGTGGGCGGAGCTGATCTGTGGTGGACAGTGACCAGAACTGTGGTTCCCTCTGCCGCAGAGCGGGGTCAGAAGCTGGCCGGAGGGGGCAGGAGGGAACTCTCTGGGGTGATGATGGGTGATGGAGGGTGGGTTGCAGCAGGGGCATACACTCGGCAGTAGTCACTGACCGGCTAAAGAAGCAACATGTCCTGTTGGTAAATTTGATCTTAAGAATAACAGTAAGCAAATGTTGAATTCTAGTTCATGATATACGTGCTGAAGTGTTTACGGGTGAAGTGGACTGGTGTTGCATCTTACTGTGAAATGCATTGGAAAATAGAGGGACTGTAGAGAGGGAATGGCTATGCGGTCAAGTAAGTTTAGTAAAATGTTCATTGTAGAATGTAGGTAAATATATGAGTGTTCACTGTACAATTCTTTCAACTTTGCTTGTAAATTTGAAATTTTTCTGATTTCCCTGAGAGAGGGGCCCTGCGTGACTGCCCAGGCGACAGCCCCTGAATTGTGTGGTTCTGGGAGGCGGCCACTGGGAAGGTCTTCTGAGAGGGCGGCTTTCCCCCTAAAACCAGGCTGCCCGCTGCCTGCGGGCGAGGAAGACAGTGGCGCCGCACGTCCAGCCTGCACCCCTCCTCCAAGCCTTCCCCTCACCCGCACAGTGCGGCGCTGTGCCCCATGGCCTCCGGCTGGGTAAGAACTAATCTAGAACGGAGGGGTCTGAGGTTTCTGTGCAGCACGTTATAGTTTCTAAAGGTACTGAAAGGAGTAATGAGAGAGCTAATCTGGCAGCTGTGGGAACACTGAATGAGAAAGGGGCAGATCTGCAAAGAGTCTACTGTCACCATGGAGACAGTGAGGGGGCCTCACCTGGCTGTGGGAGGGGCTGATGCCCGGCTCCGAGGTTCCGTGGAACAGGTACACAGCACCCCGGTTCTCCTCCTCCCCCGGGGCCCCGATGGCCACGTCCGTCAGCTTGTCGCCATTCACGTCCCCCATGGCGGTCAGGGCTGCCCCAAAGCGGCCCCAGGGGTGGCCCTGCTCCCCACGGAGAATGGCCCGGCACTGCCACCTGGCCCTCTGCAGAGCAGAAACAGTGCCAGCCCCAACCCGGGCAACCCCTCCACCCCACACCCAGGTCCCACCCAGCCAGGCCTCCTCAGCCACTCACCCCCTGGGGCAAGGGGCACACGGACACCTGGCCCCCCCGGGTCGGCTCGTAGTAATGGGGAGCCCCGATGAGGACCAGGTCGGAGCTGCCATCTCTGTCCACGTCCACGGAGCAGAGGGAGGCCCCGAAGTAGGAGCCAATCTGAAAGAGATGAGGCCAGGGTCACACCTAAAGCAGGTCGGGGGGCTCTCCCTGTGAAGAGAAACCATGGCTGCTGGGCTGGAGAACGGCTTAGGAGCAGATGTGAGCCTCTCTACTCTCTGTAGTTGACGGCAAATTCTCATTTGAATGCGCTGACAGAAAGAGGAGCAGAGTGACGGGCAGTGCGAGGATTTTACCCCAAATAGTGTTATAAGGAGATAATGAAGATAACAAAAAAGAAGTTGGACTGGAAAATATAGACAGAAAAGCCTGGAAGAGCACACAGATCTTTTCAATACATTGGAAGTTTTTAGTTGGGTGGGGGGGGGGGGAAGGGTGTCAAAGTTGGCAGTCTGGCTAATAAAGAATCAACTAATATGGATTAAAAATATCTATTACTACAAGAATGTTTTTGTGAGATATTGAGAAATAATGTCTACCTTTTAAAAGAATTTTTTTAAAAACCCACAAAAGTATGTTCAATGTCAATGTGTAGAATTCACCCACAGGATTCATCCATTTAGTCATTCACCTACTCATTCATTCATTCATTCATTCAGTAAACAAGGGTTTGGAGACACAGAGCCTTCCAGGGCTCTTGGGAAGCATGGTGGAGCAGAGGGAATAGTAACAGGTAAACAGGGACATGTCTACAGCAATTTTGAACTGAGGCAGGTTCTAGGAATGAAAACTGCAGGGGATGTCAAGAATGACTTCTGCCCCTCGGCGTTGAGACAGGCCATGCTGACAGCCAACAAAGGCATTTAAGCTTCATCAATAGGATTTTTTGTTTGTTTGTTTGGTCAGCTTTATTGGGGCATAATTTACTTACAATAAAATTCAGCCTTCTTAGTGTAGTTTTATGAGTTTTGGCAAAACACACAGTCATCTAACCACCACCGTGGTCAGGATATAGATTAGTTGCATCACCCCCAAATACTCCCTCATGCCCCACAGTAATCAACCTCTTCCCTCAACCACCAGCCCCTGGAAACCCCTGATCTCTTTCTCTCCCTATGGTTTTGCCTTTTCCAAATGTTATATAAAGGGAATGACACAGTGTGTAGCCTTTTGGACTACATACTATATAGTATTTAGCCTTTGGCTGTGGCTTCTTTCACTAGAATAATGCATTTAAGATTCATCCGTGGTGTTGCATGTATCAGTAATCCATTCCTTTTTATTTCTGCTTAGTATGCCTTCATATCTACCACAGTTTGTTTAGCCATTCCAGTTGAGTGACCCTTGGGTTGTTCTAGTTTTGCACAAGTATGAATAGAGCCACTAGAAACCTTCACATACAGGTTTTCATGTAAATATCTCTTCTTACTTCTCCTAAGTAAATACCTAAGAATGGGATTGCTGGCATGGGAACTATATGTTGAACTTTATAAGATATTGACAAACTGTTTTCCAAAATGGGCATGCCATTTTCCATTCTGACAGCATTGTGTGAGTGTTTTAGTTGCTGCACGTCCTTGCCGGTACTTGATATTGCCCGTTTATTTTTATTTTATGCCAACAATTCTAATACATGTACAGTAGTCTCTCATTGCAGTTTTAATTGCCTTCCCTAATGACCAATAGCATGGAACATGTATGTGTTCATGTGCTCATTTCCCATCCATAGATCTTCTTTCGGGAGGTGTCTCTTCTAATATTTGGCTTATATTTTGGGGGGATTGCTTCTTATTGTTGATTTTGAGAATCCTTTATATATTCTAGATATATCCTTTGCCAGATATGTAATAAAAAAGGAAGGAAAGCCCTAGCTGGAAGGTCCCAGGTTTGATTCCAGTCAAGAGTACATGCCTGGGTTGCCAGCTCGATCCCCAGTAGGGGGTGTGCAGGAGGCAGCCAATCAATGATTCTCTCTCATCATCGATGTTTCTCTCTCTCCCTCTTCCTTCCTCTCTGAAGTCAATAAAAATATTTTTTTAAAAAAAGAACGAAAATTTACAAATATTTTCTCCAAGTCTGTATCTTATTGTTCATTCTCTTAGCAGTGTCTTTCACATAGCAAAAACTCTTCATTTTAATGAAGGCTTTTTTTTAAATCAATGTTTCCTTTATAGACTATGTTTATAGTATTATATCTAAGAACTCTTTGCCTAACACAAGGTCACGAGGATTTCCTCCAAAAGTATTGTAATTTTAGATTCTACATTTAGCTCTATAATCTATTTTAAATTCATCTTAATATGATATTAGACATGGGAAGAGGTTTTTGTTTTCTTGTTTTTTATTATACATGTCCAATAGCTCCAGCATCATTGAACTCTCCGTTCAATTGTCTTTGTGCCTTAACAAAATCAGTTGACTAGCCCTGGTTGGTGTGGCTCGGTTGGGCATCATCCCATGCATGAAAGGTTGCTGGTTTGATTCCTGGTCAGGGCACATGCCCAGGTTGCAGGCTTGATCCCCAGTAGAGGGCATGCGGGAGGCAGCTGATTGATGTAATGCTCTCACATCAATATTTTTCTCTCTCTCCATTCCTCTCTCTCTAAAAATAATCCATTTAAAAAATCAACTGACTAAAGGCTTTCAGTCAAGACAGTGGAGTAGCTAAACTGTGTACTCACCTCCTCCAGTGATCACATCAAAATTACAACTAAACTATAGAAAGCCATCATTGAGACCACCTTACGACTAGCTGAACAGAAGTCCTGTAATTAGGGATACAAAGAGGAAGCAATGTCAAGACTGGCATGAGGAGTGGAAAATACAAGAATTGGCAGGTCCAGCACCCACAGTGTGGCGATTCTGAATTGGGAGGGACATCTTGTCTGTGAAGGTCCCCTCTGAGGAGTGAGGGGTCCCAGCCTCATACTAGGCTCCCCAACCTGGGGCACCAGTGCAAGGAAGAGAAGCCCCCACAATATTAGGCTGTGAACACCAGCGGGGATTGTGTTGGAGAAAGACAAAGACGCTGCTCTTAAACAACCCACGCACAAATGCACTTGCTCACAAACCCACTGACTCTAAGCTCCAGCATAGGGACAGTAGCTCAAAAGTGCCGAGGACACATGAGGAGGAACTAGATTAACTAACTCAGGGTGAGGGCTGGAGAGGCAGGGTGCAGGGCAGCTCTCTCTAGGGGCAAGTGTGCTGAACAGAAGTACAAGTTAGCAGTGATAAAAATCCCATAGTGTATGAATCCTCTGCTAAATACCTAATGGTATTTATCTAAGTTCTTTTACAGAAACGTTTTGGAAATTCTACTTTCTATGATTTTTCATATAAATCTAAAAATTAGCTTGTTAATTATCTCTATAGAGAGAAGCCTAAGCAATCATTACGACTAGTCGACTGGTCACTATGACAATGCACTGACCACCAGGGGGCAGACGCTCAATGCAGGAGCTGCCCCCTGCTGGCAAGTGCACTCCCATAGCCAACCTCCCGCAGTCCCTCCCCCTGGCTGGCCAGCTGCCCTCTTTGGCTCCAATCGGGCCAATCATCAGCCAGGCAGAGGGACCCTACCCGTGCACGAATTCGTGCACCGGGCCTCTAGTACATAATAAACTCTAGGATTTTCTATGGACCTATGTTGCATCTACAGATCAGCTTGGGGAGAGTTGACATCTTAACAATATTGAGTCTTCTAGTCCATGAACATAGTATATTTATTTACTTAGGTCTTTGATTTCTCTCATTAGTGTTTGTAGTTTACAACATACACATATTGCATACCTTTTGTTAAAGTTACACAACAACATTTCATAGTCTTTGGTGCTATGATAAATAGTACTTTTTAAAATTTTAATTTCCGGAAGCATTATCTCAATTCGTTGAGGTTCTGCTTCCTGGCTACGTCGACAGTTTGGCTCAAATAAACTCACAAAAATTCAAAAAAAATAATAATAAATAAAATAAAATTTTAATTTCCAATGTTTATTGCTAGTATAGAACTACAACTTATCCTATATAATAAAAGGCTAATATGCAAATCCACCGAATGGCAGAACAACTGGTCACTATGACGCGCACTGATCACCAGGGGGCAAACACTCAACACAGGAGCTGCCCCTGGTGGTCAGTGCACTCCCACAGGGGGAGCGCCGCTCAGCCAGAAGCCCTGAGCCAGGCTCACGGCTGGCGAGCGCAGCGGCAGTGGCGAGAGCCTCTCCCACCTCCGTGGTAGCACTAAGGATGTCCAACTGCTGGCTTAGGCCTGGACATCCCCAGAGGGGTCCCAGACTGTGAGAGGGCACAGGCTAGGCAGAGGGGATCTCCCCGAGTGCACAAATTTCATGCACTGGGCCTCTAGTTTATATATATTGATCTTGTATCCTGAGAACTTACTGAAATAACTTATTAGTTATAATAGTTTTTTTGTCGATTCTTTGGAATTTGTCATGCAATTTTCCAAACAATCATGTCATCTGCAAATAGAGACAATCTTATTTTTTTCTTTCCACTCTGTATGCTTTCTCCCCACAACCTCTCAGCCCCCTGACTTTTTCTTGCCTTATTGCACTGGCTACATCTTATAGTATGAGGTTGAATAAGACTGGTGAAAGTGGATATTCTTGCTTTCTTTCCAATTTTAAGAGATAAATATTCTCTTACTTTTAAATATGATGCCAGCTATAATTATTTTTTATGAATGCTCTTTCTCAGGTTAAAGATTTTACCTTTAGTTCCTAGTTTGCTGAGAACTAAACATAATGAAAGGATTATTTTGTTAAAAAAAAAATTCTGTATCTATTAATATTATGTTTTTTTCTCTTCTAGTCTGTTGTTATGGTGAATTACATTGATTGCCTTTTTGTCATGATAGCTTTTTTAAAAAATATATTTTTATTTATTTCAGAGAGGAAGGGAGAGAGAGAGAGAGAGATAGAAACATCAATGATTAGAATCATTGATCTGCTGCCTCCTGCATGCCCCCTACTGGGGATCGAACCTACAACCAGGTCACGTGCACTGACAGAATGCATCCGTGACCTCCTGGTTCATAGGTGCTCAACCACTGAGCCACACTGGCTGGACTGATCGAGATAAAATTTACAAACATAAAATTTACCATTTTTAACTATAACACTTAGTGGGTTTTTGTATATTCACAAGGCTGTATAATCATCACCACTAATTCCAGAACATTTCCATCAGCCTGAAAAGAAATCTTATTTCTGTTAGCAGTGACTCCTGATTCCCCCACTCCTTCTATCCCCTGGCAACTACTAGTGTACCTTCTAGCTCTATGGATTTGTCTAATATGGACATTTCAGATGAATGGAATCATACTATATGCGGCTTTTTGTAACTGTTTTCACTTAGCATAAAGTTTTTTAAATATGTTTTTATTGATTTCAAAGAGGAAGGGAGAGGGAAAGAGAGATAGAAACATCAATGATGAAAAAGAGTCACTGATTGGCTGCCTCCTGCACGCCCCACACTGGGGATCGAGCCTGCAACCTGGGCATGTACCCTGACTGGGAATCAAACCATGACCTCCTGGTTCATAGGTCAATGCTCAGCCACTGAGTCACAGCAGCTGGACTATGACTAAATAGTATTTCATTGTATGTATATGCCACATTTTGTTTATGTATTCATGAGCTAAGTACAATTTGGTTGTTGCAGAATAGCCATGGAGATGTAAGGTACAACATAGGGGATACAGTCAATAATATTCTAATAACTATGCATGGTGTCAGATGGGTACAAGATTGATCAGGATGATCACTAAGTTATAAAATGTCTAACCACTGGGGTGTACATGTGAAACTAATATAATATTGCATGTCAACTATAATTAAAAAATTAAAAGTGATAATCAATGAATAGCCATTCTAGTGAAATCTCTATTGTGTTTTTAATTTGCATTCCCCTAATGACTGCTTATGTTGAACATCTTTTCGTGTACCTGTTGGCCATTTGTATGCCTTCTCTGGAGAAATGTCTATTCAAATCCTTATCCATTTGAAAATTACATTATTTGTCCTTTATTGTTGAGTTATAAGGGTTCTTTATACAGGGTGGGGCAAAAGTAGGTTTACAGTTATTTGTATGGAAATAATGCTCTAATTAATAAATAACAATACAAGAGTAAACTCTGTGTTTCACAACTGTAACCCGATTTTCGCCCCACTCTCTATTTTCTAAATACCAGAACTTTATCAGATATATTATTTATGAATAGTTTCTCCCATTCTTTTCATTTTCTTTATAGTGTATAGTTGCTCAAGAGTTTTTAATTTGATGAACTACAATTTGTCTATTTTTTCTTTGGTTTCTTGTGCTTGTGGTGTCATATTTAAGAAATCATTGCCAAATCTATGATTACAAAAATTCACCTATAGCTCATTCTAAGAGGTTTATAGCTTTAGTTCTTGCATTTAGGTCTCTGATCCATTTTGAGTTAATTTTTGTATATTGTGAAGTACGGGGTCCAAATTTATTCTCTTTCATGCAGATATCCATTGCAGCATCATTTGTTGGAAAAAATTATTTTCTCCATTGAATGAACTTGGTATCTTTGTCAGAAATTAATTGACCATAGACGTATGGGTTTATTTCTGTACTCTCAGTTCTGTTCCATTGATCTATAGGTCTATCCTTATCCAGTACCATACTGTACTGTCTTTATTACTGTAGCTTGTAGTGCATAAGACTAACTGAAACTGTAAGCAAACATAATTGGTCGGGAGGATCTATGGGAGGAGCTAGGGCTGATGGCAGCTCTCACACTCTATGTAATCAGGAGGACCCTGCTGGAAGCACTGTTTATAATAAAGCGCTCAGGTTCTGATTTCCTTGTCCCTTAACTTCCTTTTTCCTCCTATAAATACCCCTCGTCTTGGCACGCAGGCCAGAGTGTGCACGTGGCTTGCCATGTCTCATGCACTGGTTTGCAACCCTTCCTTTTTCATGAATAAGTCCTTTTTGATGACAAAATACTAGCTGATATTTTTCAGTCAACAGTACTTAAGTTTTTCCCTGAGCAGTGGTTGGATCGTCGGCCCCATGGACTGAAGGATCTTGGGTTCAATTTTGGTCAAGAGAATGTGCCCCGGTTTCGGGCTCAATCCCTGGCCCTGCAACCACTCTCTCTAAAAGGAAATGGAGAAAACATATCCTCGGGTGAAGATTTTTTTTAAAAGTTTTGAAATGAGAAAGTGTGAGTCCTCAAATTTCATTCTTCTTTCTCTTTTTTTAAAAAATTTATCTTTATTGTTGAAAGTATTACAGATGTCCCCTGTTTCCCCATTGACCCCTCCTCCCCATCTCCATCTTTACCCTGGTCCTCACCCCCTATTGTCTGTGTCCATGGGCTATGCCTGTCCAATATAATGAAAGCCTAATATGCAAATCAACCAAACGCTGGAACAACCAGTTCTGTGATGTGCATAGAACATAGAACCACCAGGGGGCAGACGCTCAATGGCTGGCAAGGGCAGCGGCGGCGGTGGCCGGAGCCTCTCCTGTCTCTGCAGCAGTGCTAAGGAGCCATGAGCAGTAAGAAGCAGCGAGCAGGCAGGCAGTAAGGAACGAGGGGTCCTGGACTAAAAGAAGGCACAGGCCAGGCTGAGGGACCCCCACCAAGTGCACGAATTTCATGCACCAGGCCTCTAGTATGCATATAAGTTCCTTGGTTAATCTCTTTCCTCCCCCATCCTCCTTCCCTCTGAGGATCTTCAGTCTGTTGCATGTTTCCATGTCTCTGGATCTATTTTGTTTATCAGTTTATTTTGTTCATTAGATTCCACATATAAGTGAGATCTTCATTCTTCTGTTTCAAGATTGTTTTGGCTATTCTGGGTCCCTTGCTCTTCCATTTAGAATCAGTTTGTTAATTTCTGCAACACTGTTGAACAAGCCCTAATCCCCGAGATAAACCAGACTTGGTCATGATGTATTATTACCCTTTTTGGAGATTACTGAGGTCAATTTGCTAATATAGTTGACCCTTGAACAATGAAAGGGTTTCGACCTATCCCCTCTCATGTAAATGAAATCCATACAGCAAACTTAACTACTAATAGCCAACTATCAACCAAAAGCCTTACCAATAGCATGAGCAGTTGATCAACACATATTTTGTATATGTTACATATTGCATGCGTTCATGACACAGCTTTTTTTTCGTGTTTTCAATATTTCTAGGCTATACAGTTTGTGAATTTTTCAAACTGCTGCAAATCTCCAAAAATTTTCCCAATATGGTATTTACTGGGGGGTGGGGGTGGATCTATACAGTTCTAACCCATACAGTTCAAGAGTCAACTGTATTTTGTTGAAATTTTTTAAATCTTTACTGGATATTGGTCTGTGGTCAACGAAGGGTCTTAAACTGAGGACTAATAAATGGTTTCTCACTTAGAAAGCTCATTGCTCTTTTGGTTTGCACTGGGATGCGAAAGGAAAATATCCTTGCGCTTTCTGCCGGTCTTTGTGGCGGCCCAGATTGAATAAGGGACTAAGTCTGCAAAAAAAAAAAAAAGAAAGAAAGAAAGAGAGAGAGAGAGAGAGAGAGAGAGAGAGAGAGAGAGAGAGAGAAAGGGAGAAAGAGAGAGAGAGAGAGAGAGAGAGAGAGAGAGAAGGGAGAGAGAGAGAGAGAGAGAGAGAGAGAGAGAGAGAGAGAGAGAAAGAAAGAAAGAAAGAAAGAAAGAAAGAAAGAAAGAAAGAAAGAAAGAAAGAAAGAAAGAAAGAAAGAAAGAGCAGCGGTTCTCAACCTGTAGGTCGCGACCCCTTCGGCAATCAAACGACCCTTTCACAGGGGTCGCCTAAGACCATCCTGTATATCAGATATTTACATTATGATTCATAACAGTAGCAACATTACAGTTATGAAGTAGCAACGAAAATAATTTTATGGTTGGGTCACAACATGAGGAACTGTATTTAAAGGGCCCGAAGGTTGAGAACCACTGGGTTAGAGGGAGGCAACATGGGACTTGGGAGACCAGTAGGAAGGTTACAGCTGGATCTACAGGAAAGATGATGATGGCCTGGACCAGGCTGTGGCAGTAAAAGTGGAGGGAGGGGGTAAATTTGAGATGAATCTGTTTCCTATCCTTCTCCTCAGTGTTTGCTCCCACCTCCTCCCCTTCCCCTACACTCACACTCCCAACTCACACTGTCTCCTTCTGACTGTTTCCTCTCCTCACTCCTCACTTCTCTAGTTCTTCCCCTTGCGCGCTGCCTTCAGGAAGCCTTCCCTGACGCTCTCCTGTGGGTGCCCCTCCCACTTGCTCCCATTTGACTGTTCCAGTGTAAGTATTTATCACCCTTGGTTGTAATTTGCATGTTTAATATTTGCATGTGGAGGGGAAGTTTGCCAGCTGGCCTTCCCCCTGTCATTCTGGACCACACACACACACACACAGAGAAGTAGCAACACACTCACCCTTGACTCCCTGGAATCCCCACACATTCTCCCCACCTGCCCCTTCTGTGTGTCAGGCCCTGGCGCCATCAATGGTCAATCTGTGTCGGTGAAACTTTTAAAGAATATATGAAGAATCTGACTATTGACAAAGAATTACAACAAAATCGTTCTGGTACAGAGCAAACTGGTTTCATCCACACGTGATGCATTAATTGCAGACCAAAGAGAACCACAGATGAAAATTAAAGGAATGCACACAGAACTACAGTATCATGGATATAGTCCTATTTAAGGAATTTGCAAGGATGGTTTTGACTAAAGATTTTTGCCTCACACACCACATAAGATGCAGCCACACCGCTTCTGCAGGGGTAATATTTAAAATAGGGAACTGTTAGGACTGCTCAGGCTCTGAGCAGGGACTTAGCCAGAGTAGGTCTTAGAGGTCCCCTGAGGTGCCCTGCCTGACTTCATAGTTGCTGGAGAAGTTCAAAGAGTACTGGGGCCCTAGCCGGTTTGGCTCAGTGGATAGAGCGTTGGCCTGCAGACAAAGGGTCCCGGGTATGATTCTGGTCAAGGGCATGTACCTCAGTTGCAGGCTGCACCCTGGCCCCAGTCCTGGTCAGAGTGCATGCAGGAGGCAACCAATCAATGTGTTTCTCTCACACTGATATTTCTCTCTGTCTTTCCCTCTCTCTTCCACTTTCTCTAAAAATCAATGGAAAAATATTCTTGGGTGAGGATTAAAAATAAAAAAAGGAGTACTGGGTAAGGGACCATTTTGCAAGACAGGGGCCACCGCAGGGAAATATGACAGATATGGAATTATTTCAATGCTTTAATAACTAATATGCTTATATTGATTATGTACTGTCAAATACCAGCTCCGTATACAGGTAAACTCATAGAGAGCTCTGTACAGGTCTGTGTTATTATTTACTAGAGGCCCAGTGTATGAATTTGTTCGCCAGAGGGGTCCCTCTGCCTGGCCTGCTGGGATCAGGCAGAAACCTGCTCTCTGACATTCCCTGAGGGTCCCGGATTGCGAGAGGGCACAGGCCAGGCCAAGGGATCCCACCCATGCACGAATCCGTGCACTGGGCCTCTAGTATGCATATAAGATCTTTGGTTAATCTCTTCTCGCCCTCCGTCCTCCCCCTTTCCCTCTGAGATTCATTAGTCTGTTCAATGTTTCCATGCCTGTGGTTTCCACTCCTGTGTTGAGCATCTGCCCCCTGGTGGTCAGTGCGCATCAAAGCCACAGGTCAGATGGCTGAATGGTTGGCCGGTCACTTAGACTTTTATATATATACATAGATTGTTGTGAGAGTATCCTCAAATGCAAAGCTGATTCTGTGAGTCTCCAGCCCAAGGCCCTCTGAGGTGCCTTTATAAACCTCTGTCACACATGGCACCTGGCAATGCCACCCTGGAATCTCTCCATCCCAGGTGCCTCTATGTGCACATTCATGGCCCACATGCTCTGCACTCACCTGGCTGCCCTCGATAATCGCGTTGGCCTCCCAGGCCCCAGCGCTCTGTCTGAACATTGCCACCAGGCCGGTGTGCTGGTATCGAGGAGCCCCCAAGGCCAGGGTTTGCACCCGGCCCCGCGAGATGACTTCGGCAGCATAACCTAAAGGTGATATCAAGAGAAGGTTGTTTTCTTGTAGGCCCTGCCCCCTCTAGCAGGCCCACGCTTGATAGGTTGGGGTAACTGGACCCCGCACTGTATTTCTCTTTGTTAACATAATTAAAATAAAATTTTGAAATTTCTGTCTTTAAACCTATCCCAGGGGCCTATGACAGTTCCAGCCACATCAGGTTGAGTGGTACCACATCCTGACCCTGTCCTCCCCACTTACCCAAGTAAGCATTGTTCATGTCTGCATCTACCCTGGTTGTGTTGATGAAGGTGGCTTTATCCTCTGACATATGCAGGAAGGCTCCACCCGCCCAGTCAAAGCTCCCCACAGCACCCAGCAAGGGACCATTCTGGGAAAGAGAATAGGACGGGATTGAACAATCTATAGCTTCAGTACAATCCACATCAAAATTGCAATGGTGTTTTCCATAGAAATAAAACAAACAACCCTAAAATTTGTATGGAATCACACACACACACACACACACACACAACAAAAACAAAAATACAACCCACACCTAAATAACTAAAACATTTTGAGAAAGAACAAAGCCAGAGGCAGTACACTTCCTGATTTCAAACTATATTGCAAAGCTATAGTAATCAAAAAGTATGGTATTGACATAAAAACAGACACATAGACCAATGAAACAAAATAGAGAGCCAGAAATAAACCCATGCATATGTGGTCAACTAATTTACAACAAAGAAGCCAAGAACATACAATGGAGAAAGGACAGTTCCTTCAAAAATGGGGAAGGGGAAACTGGACAGCCACATTCAAAAGAATGAAACTGGACCACTATCTTTCGCCATTCACAAACATCAGCTCCAAATGAATTAACTATTTGAACATTAGATCTGAGATCATAAAACTCCGAGAAGAAAAGAGGGGTGGGAAGCTCCTTCACATCAGTCTTAGCGATGGGTTGTTGTTGTTGTTGGATTTGACACCAAAAGCAAAGGCAACAAAAGCAAAAATAAACTAATGGGACTACATCAAAAGCTGTGCACAACAAAGGAAGCCATCAATAAAATGAAACAGGCAACCAATAGGATGGGAGAAGACATATATTTCAGTCATATGTCTGACAACGGGTTAATACATCCAAAATAGATAAAGAACTCATACAACTCAATAGCAAGAGAACAAACAACATGATTTAAAAATAGGCAGAGGATCTGAATAAACATTTCTCCAAAGAACACATATAGATAGCCAAGAGGTACATGAAAAGTGCTCAACAACACTCAACAAAGTCAAAACCACAGTGAGAGATCACCTCACACATGTGAGAATAGCTGTCATCAAAAAGGTAAAATATAACGAGTGTTGGTGAGGATGTGCACTGTTTGGGAATGTAAATTGGTGCAACCACTATGAAAAACTATGAAATTTTTTTTCAAAAAATTAAAAAAAGAATTACTATACGAACCAGGAATTTCACTCTAGGTATTTATCTGAAGGAAACGAAAACACTAATTCAAAAAGATAGCTGCGCCCCGTGTTTGCTGCAGCATTATTTACAATAGCCGAGACTTAGAAGCAAACTAAGTGTCTATCAGTGGATGGATGATAAAGAAAATGTGGCGGATACAATGGGATATTTCTCAGCCATAAAAAAAAAAAAAAGAAGGAAGAGACAGAGAAGCATCGATCAGACCATCAGACCTCAGAGGGAAGATAGGGGAAGCTGGGGGTAAGGGGGAGAGATCAACCAAAGGACTTGTATGCATGCATATAAGCCTAACCAATGGACACAGACACCAGGGGGATGAGGGCATGAGTGTGTGTGGGGGGGGGCGGAAATGGGGGGATAAGGACACATATGTAATACCTTAATCAATAAAGAAAAAAAAATTTTTTTAAAAGAAGGAAATCCTGTAATTTGTGACAACATGGATGGACCTGGAGGGCATTAGGCTATGTGAACAAAGTCAGACAGAGAAAGACAAACACTATATTCTCCCACTTATATATAGAATCTAAAGAACTACTCATAGATACAGAGAACAAATTGATGGTTGCCAAAGGCAAGGGATAGGGAGAGGGCAAAACAGATAAAGGTGATCAAAGTTACAAACTTCCAGTTATAAAATAAATAAGTCCTGGGATGTGATGTACAGCATGGCAACCATAGTTAAAATACTGCATTGTATATTTGCACGTTGCTAAGAGAATAAATCTTAAAAGTTCTCATTCCAAGAAAAAAATTGTAACCATGTGAGGTGACAGATGTTACCTAGACTTACTGTGGTGGTCGTTTCGTTTCCCAGTGTACACACATATAGACTCATTATGTTGCACACGGAACAGGGTTGACAAAGAAGCGAGAAAGGACCACTGCTGATCATCAAAGAGGTGCCTCCCAAAAACTACCCATCACAGAGAAGAGCCCCAACCCCTTTGCCTCTTCTCCCCCTTCCTCTTACCACCCCCACAACGTAACGAAGGGCACTTACGGAGGTTATGGAAGCACTGAAGCCTTCCTGAGACATCTCATACTCGAAGGTGCTGCTACTTCCTGACTGAGTACCTGTGAGGAGGAGACCTCTCCACATTAAAGAAGGCAGAGCCCGCTGGCGTGGCTCAGTGGTTGAGCATCGACATATGAACCAGGAGGTCACTGTTCGTTTCCTGGTCAGAGCACATGCCCAGGTTACAGGCTGAATCCCCAGGAGTGGGTGTGCAGGAGGCAGCCGATCAATGATCTCATCATTGATGTTCCTATCTCTCCCTCTCCCTTCCTCTTTGAAATCAATAAAAATACATATATTTTAAAAGAAGGCAGGAGAGCCTGGAACACGGGCTGGAAATTCAAATGCTGCGGTAGCCAGTCCCCACCCCTCCCTTAGGATGGGGCTGGACGGCAGTGGGCAGGGCCCAGAGCAGCTCTGAGGTGGAGAATAACTATCAAAGTCTGCAATAAAAAACGGTCTCCAATAAAACTACACTGCAAACACTGGGAACAAAACAAAACGAAAGAGTGAAAAGTTGAAGAGACGGAACCTGAAGAATTTGTAGTGGAAAAAGCATCGGACCGACGCTGAGCAAATGGTCAGTGGGTCATTCCCTCGGGACTCGGAGGCTGACAATGCTTGGGAACCTGGAGGACATTTAGATGGCCCAGAGCTCACGGAAGCATTTCTTCATCCTCAAAAAGCTGGTGAAGAAAAAGCTGGTACAGAAAGAAAATCTTTATCCGCAGTGACTCTGATGACAGTGAATCAAAGAGAAGAGCTGCTGCTCATCAGCCACGTGGCTGTGATCCTGAAGGTGTGATCCTGAAGGACCACTCGTGCCACAGACAGTGGGGAGTCAATGTTTCTCCTGAGACAGAGGAGGCAGACGTCGCGGATGTGGTGCTGGCAAGAGTCAAATAGGAAGTGTCCCCCATTGTAATTGCTTCTGATGAGGAGAGTCTGACTTGGCATTCTTGTCCCAGAGATGAAGCCCAATAATTGCATTGCTTTCCATATATAGTTATAGTTGGTTATGGTTATAGTTATAGTATGGTTATGGTTATGGTTATAGTTATGGTTATAGTTATAGTTATAGTATGGTTATGGTTACGGTTATGGGTATGGGTATAGTTTCATTTTGGTTATGGCTATGGTTATGGTTATGGTTTAGTTATGGTTAGAGTTATAGGTATGGGTATAGTTTAGTTTTGGTTATGGCTATAGTTATGGTTTAGTTATGGTTATAGTTATAGTTATGGGTATGGGTATGGGTATAGTTTAGTTTTCGTTATGGCTATGGTCATGGTTATAGTTATAGTTTAGTTATGGTTATGGTATAGTTATAGTATAGTTATAGTTATAGTTTGGTTATGGTTATGGTTATTATGGTTATAGTTATAGTTAGTTATAGTTACAGATGAATATGGTGGGTCTTGGTTTTTTATTTGTTAGCATAAGACATAACTACATTCTAATGAAAATCAAGTTTGATGTCTGCTTTGAAGGAGCACTGGGGGAGGGGCTGGGCGGTTGCATCTGTGGCACGGGGCACTTTGAACAAAGCCTCTCTGTAGTCGCTTCCTTTATCAGAAAGAACACTGGATACCATGGTGTATTTCTCCCTCTGCATTAGGAAACTTTCCTAAATGTTGGGGGAAATCCCCATAGTCATGACTCAGTCAGAACCTGTGTTAAACTCATTTATACCTAAGGACCATTGCGGGTTTTCTGTTTATTTGGGTGGTTTGGTGAATTTACATAAAACAAATATTTAAGTGGTTTTTGTTTCTTTCTTTTTCTTAAACATTCACCAAAACAAGCACAACATCCACAGCCACAGATAAGCGTGTGTTTCTGAGCTGCCTAGGAAATCAATCACTGCCATGCCACTGAAATTTCCCCCAAGGCTTTAACCTCCAGAATTAAATAGGGAATTGGTAATTAACTGGGCAATCCTATATAATAAAAGGCTAATATGCAAATTGACCAAACAGCAGGACAACCAGTCCCTATGACGCACACTGACCACCAAGGGGGCAGACACTCAACACAGGAGCTGCCCCCTGGTGGTCAGTGCACTCCCACAGGGGGAGCACGGCTCAGCCAGAAGCTGGGCTCACGGCTGGCAAGTGCAGTGGCGGTGGCAGGAGCCTCTCCCATCTCCGCAGCAGCACAGGAAGCAGGCCTAAGCCATCAGTCGGACATCCCTCGAGGGCTCCCAGACTGCAAGATGGCACAGGCCAGGCTGAGGGACCCCCCTCCCTGAGTGCACAAATTTTGTGCACCGGGCCTCTAGTTTAAATATAATGTAAGCAGTTTAACTCGGACCATTTAAGAGCAGCCATATCAGAATCTCTGTCCATGTCTACAATCATAAATGCAAGT
Organism: Myotis daubentonii; assembly: GCF_963259705.1. NCBI lineage: Eukaryota > Metazoa > Chordata > Mammalia > Chiroptera > Vespertilionidae > Myotis > Myotis daubentonii. The sequence goes on from NC_081843.1 coordinate 9,188,613, forward strand.
TTATTTGAAAAACCCGATAATAGAGACCATTATAAACTTTTGAACAATAATAGATACAGAGGCAGAGCTGCCTCAAACAGATTGTCAAACTGCAGCGGGAAGGTCGGGGAGGGTGGGGGTGCAGGAGGTAGGGAGGTAAGAGATCAACCAAAGGACTTGTATGCATGCATATAAGCATAACCAATGGACATAAGACACCGGGGGATAGGGGAGGCTAGGGGACTGTCTAGGGCGGGGGGAAAAAATGGACACATATGTAATACCCTTTGTAATACTTTAAGCAATAAAAAAATATATATACTATTTATAAGAAAAAAAAAGAAAAAACCCTGAAAGGAAAGTTTTGTCACTATCAACAAACTCCCACCCAAATAGGAGAACTAGTGGGTTCATCAGGCCAGCAGGCTTACTTAAAGCCTCTTCCTCATAAGCCATCTCTTTACCTGAAGTTGAAATCCCTGTGCCACGTTGACTACAGGGTCTTGATTCATGGACTATGTTCATGGAAACCTAATCAGATGGTTAGAAACCTTGGCCATGGAGGACCTGCTGGAATAGGTGGTGACAAGCTGTTGTCATCTAAACACTTGACCTGCCTGTTTTCTCTTTAGCCAACTCATCCCTTACACGTGGCTCTGTCTCAGCATTTGGGGTACTGGCTCAGCAGAAGCCAGGAAAAACAGTCACTTTGTAGTAAACAGTGTTGCCTAACTGTACATGGTTTACTTTATTGTAAGTACTGGTAAACAGTGTCAATAGTTTTATATTCCTGTAAAACACACACACACACACACACACACACACACACACACACACACACACACACGCTTTGGTGGCCAAAGAGAGGCTCGGGTGAGAGCCATGTTAAATGAGAAAGCATATGCCCCACCCCTTTTAAAGGGATGGTGGCTCTTTGGCTCCGGCCACTTTTTCCAAGTGGGAATGTGGTCCTGTAGGTGTATAATATTCCAGCTTTCCAAGAGTAGCCATAAATCCAGATTGTATGTGAACCTTCCCCCAATTTTAAATTCTTTTATTCAGAAAACGTTTATCGAGCACCCTCTATGCACCAGGCACTGTTCCAGGCACTGGGAAAACAGCAGTGAACCAAACAGACAAATGTTGGCAACATCCACATTTTAAGAAAAATACTGTGGGGGGTTTGGCTCCCCCACCCTCCAAATGTTCAGCCTGTGGCAAGAGCAGCAAAATTAGAGAGAAAAAAAGTCTAGATCTTTCTATTCCGAAGGAACTGACCAAGTGGAGCCAGAGTTGCTGGAAATGGAGGAACCGGGGAGAGAGCTTTCCAGAAGCCAATTCCAGCATGTCATAATTGCAAGAGTTTCATCAAAAGGTTGATGGAACTTGGGGACTCAACAAGGGCTGAGTCACACATGTAGTCACCTGTTGGGAATGGCTTAAAGGCATTTCCCCAAACCTGAAAAGGGATGGATTGCTTGCTGCCAGACAGCTCAGGGCATCTTAATCTACATGTTATTTCCTCCTACTGGCCAAACACCTGAACAGCCGTAGGCTAATTCTTCCATTCTGACAATGGATTCTGTATAGGAAACCCTGACCCTTTGATGTGTATATCTCCACCTCACCTCAGGACAATTTATGTTAATAAAAAGCATGGGGTCCTGAGACGAGATCTAAATTCCTTTTAGCTAAGCTCCTCTGACCCCCATATGCCTTTCAAAATTATGCTTCGTCTCTGGACTCGTAAGTTACACACAGCCCCGTCTTCAGATTTCCTGAACCCTTCTATTGAGTGTCCCAAAATTCACGCAAGATTTGAATTTTGCATGAGCATTAACAACAACAAAAATAAATAAATAAAAGCCTAATTTTACTTGGTTTATTGAATCAGATTCTAATATCTGTTGCCCTTTGAATTCAATCCCTTCAATTTGATAAGCATTACTGAGTACCAATTATGGCCCAGGAGCAGGGACAATGAAGACCAATGAAAACCACAGCTTTGCGTTTGTGCCAGCAAAGCCGTGGAGGCCATTTACCTGATGTGCTATTCCATACATAACCCTATACTGTATACTTTATGAATCAATAAAAAATTTACAATTTTTAATTAAAAACCTGTGTTTTCTATCAAAATTACTTCTTGCGTGAATTTTGGGACACCCTATAGATGGCCGAACAAGAACCCCAGCAAGAGCTGATGCTGAGGGTCAGGATACCAGATCAGGAGGGTCTAGTTTCTGAAGAGGAATGCGTGTTTCTGGGCGAAGAGCTGCCTCTGGGGCTGTTTCAGAAACACGGAACCAGAGCTCACCTTCAATCGCAAAGATCTTTTCCTGAAGCTGGTTCTGAATGGTCTTCAGAGCTTCGAAGTTGGTCACCTGGAACACGTGGTCGCGAGGCGGCTTGGACGCGATGGTTTCCAGCTCTTTGCGGGAATCCCTTGTATTGAAGGCTTTGCCCACCTGTTACCAAGGAGCAGAGGCCGAATCAGACCAAGAACATTCCGGCACAGAGCATTCTGCAGGACAAGTATCGGAAACAATGTGTGTCACAGGAGGGAGCACCAGAGGCCCCTGGGCCAGGCCGCCACGCAGAGGAGAGCGGTTGTCCTCTATGTCGAGGGGGCAGCTGGGACTGAACCCCACCTTTGGTCTGTGAGCTGTGCTGCCTCCTGGGGGGCTGGCCTCCCCCGAGGAAGGGGCGCCCTTTCCCTTCATGAAGGTGTTTCCCACTTGCCGTCACACAAGGTTCTGTGGTAGGTGGATTACACTGGTGATCCCAACCCTTTAGCCATCCCTCAGCCCCAGCCATTTCCCCAAAGCGGCGCTGTGCCCTCCTGTTCCTGGCCGAGTGGGCTGCCTCGCTCACTTCTCTGCGGTCAGCCACATGCATGCTATTAAGTGCGATGCAAACAGAGGCTTGAAAAAGTGCTTGCGACATCTCCACTGGCTCTTTATTCCTCTGCCCTCGCCATGAGGACGTGCCCAGGCCAGGCCTCTGGAGGGTGAGCTGGAGCAGAAGCCCCGTTACTGCTGCCCCGCCATCCCGTCCAGCAGAGGGCGCAGGAGAGCGCCCAGCCATGGTCAGCGGGGCTGCAGGAGTGAGCCCCGCTGAGACCAGAAACACTGCCCAGAGCACCTCCAGGCCCACTCACTGTTTAAACCACTGGGCTGGGGAGTTTCTGGCGCAGCGCCCTTGTGACAGTAGTTCACCGATACACCCGCCTAGGGGTGGGCCGGGACTGTCGCCCACCTCGATTGTATTGGTGTTTGCTCGCCGCAGGAGGGTGTGCCCAAGCAGAAAGCCTCTGCAGAGGCATCAGGCCGGGAGCACAGTTCCTACCCCAATGACGTAGCGAATGACGCCCTCTCTGTCTGCCTCGGGGATGACATCCCGGTACTCCAAGGGGTCATTCAACTTGTTTCCGTCTGTGATGACAACTAGGATCTTAAGGGCATTCTTCCGGGCTCCGCTGTTGCTGTTAAACAGTTCTCTTCTGTGCGGGGAGAGGAGGGAAAAGTCAGGTGCGAGCAGGTGGAGGTGCGCTTGATGCCGGGAGGGGTCAGGCTCAGCAGTCGCTGGTGAGGCTCAGCTGCGCCCTGTCTAGGACGGGCTGGGGCTCCCCTGGCCGACCACTGGGGTGAAGGCAGCAGGAGAGGGGCGAGGAGTGGCCGGAAGACACCGTCACTGCTTCTCCATGCTTTGCAGAGGGTGAGTTTTTTAACTGAGTATTATTCCTCTTAAATTAAAAAGTATATATAATTAAATATTTTATATTTAAAATCTTAATTGGGCTTCGTCAACAGCTCTCTAGCTTATCTCCTGCACTTTTGACCCACCTCCATCTTTGCCTCTACACACACATACACTCACACGCACTCACACACACAAACACACACACATACACACACTCACACATACACACATACACTCACTCACACACACATACACACACTCACACACATACATACACACACATTCACACACACATATGCACACATACACACACATACACTCTCTCACACATACACACACATTCACATACACACATACATACACACATACATACACACATTCACACACTCACACATACACACAATCACACACATACACACACATACTCACACATACACACATTCACACACACATAAACATACACGCTCACACACACATACACTCACACACACATACACACACACACTCACACACACACTCACACACACTCATACACACACTCTCTCACACACACACACACACACACACATACACATACAGATACACTCACTCACACTCACAGAAATCAGAGTGAACGTTCCAAAAGGAGTGATGGTTCCATCTCCCCACTGTTTAAAACCTTCCGTGGATCCCTCTGGCCTCAGCTATCTCTCCAGCCCTCCAGCCTTCCTCTCGCTTCCTCCTTCACTCCCACCTTTACTCACAACTTGTTTTGTCATGAGCAGTCCCTCCTCCACACCTTAGCATGCTGTTTCCTCAACCAGAAGTAGCCTTTACTCCCTCCTGCCTGGACAACTCCCCTCATCCTTCAAAACCCAGCCAAGAGGATCACCCCTTCCCACATCCTAAGCAAAAAGGATAGAGCTTACACTACTTTGCGGATTCCTGTGGCTGTGTGTGTCCACCCCTTCAGCTGTGTGATTGGCCCCACCAGTAGCCTCGGGTAAGGGTTGGCCGCGAAATGTTGGAAGGTGAAATGCGTCTGGAACTTGTCAGAGTACTGCATCAAAGAGAACTGGGGACGGGACCTGGCATTACACTGAAGAAGATGGCTCTCCCCCCTCCCCCCCCCCCTTAGCCATCTCCCAGAAAGCCCTGCAGAAATCTTAAAGCACCCCGGTCTCCAACTTCTACACTGCCCCCTCTTTCTGCCCCACCAGGAAAGAGACCTGCCATCTGCTCTCAGAACTAGAACTCAGTCAGAGACGACACGGGGGTTTCATCTCCGTGCCAACCCCTGTCGCATAGTCAGAGCTGCCCACTTTACAGGGAGTTAGTTGGAGGAATGCCGAGCTTCATCCAGACAGAGCAAGAAGGAGAATCGTGGAAGAAAGTCATGATCGACTGACCATTTGTCAAAGTCCGCAGTTGAGGGAGGAGAGGAAAGTGGTGGCCTGGTTGCTCTGTCCTTGCAGCCTTGCTTGGGCTGCTCCCTAACCTCCCCATTGGCCCTCACCAAGGTTTTGGACTTTGTGAACTGATTCATCACAGTTGAGATGAAATCCTTCATCCGCAGAAAGTCGTTTGGGTTTATGCTGCCAGAGCCATCAATCAAGAAGGCAATGTCGCTCTCCTGCTGAGGGCACTCTGGACAAAGGAAAAGGGTGTGACGTGATTACGTACTTCAGCTTTGGGTGCTACATGTAGGTTAGTATTATTCCTCAGGATCGGGCCTAAACCGGCAGGCGGACATCCCCCGAGGGGTCCCAGATTGGAGAGGGTGCAGGCTGGGCTGAGCTGAGCACACACACACACACACACACACACCCGGCACCCCATGCACGAATTCTGATCACTGGGACTCTAGTTTTTAAATAAAAATGTGGACAAATTGGCATGAAAAACAATTGGTTAATTCTTCCCAAGAGAGTCAGGGAAAGTGGTGATATTAGAGCTACCTCATGAAGAATGAGAAATAATTTGCCAGGAATACAAAGGAAGAAACAAGTTACAAGGGCAGGAGGGGAGGACTGGCACCTATAAAGGTATGCTGGATGTTCTCCCTCCTGCCCTCAGCCCCAAACCTACTTTCTACCCTCCCCACTCCGCTCCGCAGCCTGGGAGAAATGGGCCCACGGGGTCCAGAGCAACAGGGCTCTTTTACCCTCTGGCTTCTAGTTGGATTTGCCCAGTTAGGAGCTTCAACAGGAGACAGGAGGGAGGGGGAAAAGTGAGATCAGAGTATTCTCCTCTTGGCTCCCTCCCTGCAAGGTTGCTCTAGCCAGCTGTGTCCCTCAGCAGCTCTCCCATCCTCTCAAGGAGGCCTGCTCCACACCCTTCCTCTCCTCTGGATTCTGGTGACTTTTCCCTCTCCTTGTCTTATCAGCTTAGGGCTGGTGACAGCTCTGCTGGCCCTGGGTTCCTGGACTGTCCCTAGTAGCTTAGACCCTACCACATCTTTATAATTAGTCCCTTTGCGTTATCTTCACTGGAGTGTGCCACCTGTTCCAGTAGGGACCCCGATGGATACAAAGGGGAGGGACCTCAAAGAATTCTGGCAGGATCCAGGAATGGACATGGAACTGCGGGGTAAACCTATCTGATGGAGATGGAGACGGGGCTATGACATTAAGCAGAGAACAGTTGGAAAGAGCCTCTCTATCCCAAAAAGAAGTTTGACTTTGCCCCTTAGGCAGTGGGGAGCCACAGATGGTTCTTAGGGAAGGAAGAGAGATGATGTGTTTATGTTGTAGAAAGCTTGCCATAGAAGTGAAAACTTTTAGCAGCTTTATTCATGATGTGAAAAACTGGAAATAACCCAAACACCCTTCAATGAGTGAATGGATGAATTGGTGAATGGGACTGTGGGAAATCCATGCAATGAAATACTACTCAGCAATAAAAAGGAAAGAACTACTGACACACATAACGATGTGGGTGAATCCCAAATTCAAACTCAAAAGGTTATGATTCCATGTATGTAACATTCTTGAAAAGACAAACTCTATAGTGATAGAGAACAGATCAGTGAGTGCCAGGGGCTAGGGTGAAGGGGAGGAGGCAATTGGCTATAAAGGCACAAAGGTTTTCTTAGGGGGGGAGTGGAACTCTTTTACATCTGTTTATGTTGTTTTCACACAGATAGATACATTTCTTAAAATTCATGAAACTGTACACTAGAAATAGTCATGGGGATATAAGCCGGGGCAAAGGAGAATAGTCAATAATATTGTAATAACTGTGTATGGTATCAGATGGGTAATAGACTTATCGGAGTTATCCCTTCGTAAGGCATATAACTGGCTAATCACTATGTTGTACACCTGAAACTAATATAATATATATCAACAGTAATTGAAAAAATAAATAAATTTTTTAAAAGAAGAAAAAGTCAATTTTTTGTAGGACATTAAAAAACAAAAATTACCAAAAAAGTATTGGCTTTTTAAAAATAAACAAGCAACGCCAGCCAAGTCGCTCAGTTGCTTGGAGTGGCACCTGGTGCACCAAAACAGTTGTGAGTTTGAGTCCCGGTCAGGGCACATGCCCAGGTGGTGGATTTGATCCCCAGGAGGCAACCAATCAATGTTTCTCTCCCACATCTCTCTCTCTCTCTCTCTCTCTCTCTCTCTATATATATATATATATATATATATATATATATATATATATATATCTCATCAGTAGACATACCCGCAGATGAGGATTTTAAAAGAAATTTCAAAAATACTAGTAAACAGATTCTAAGGTTTATATGGAATATATACAAAAATTGGCCAGAAAAAAATGTTTTTAAATCTCAAAGATACGTTAAAAACAATCAAGGCACATACAGTGTGTCCAGCAGGCCACCATTGTGATGCAGGGAGTATCTCCAGAGATGACACAAGACACAGGCAGCAGGGCTGCCTCCAGAAAGGAAACAGACTGGGTGCCCAAGAGGGAGAGCGTCTCACAGTCCACCCCTTAGTGCCTATTGAACTGCGAACCAAGTGCATCTTAAAGGAAATGGAAATGCTTTTTCAAAAAAGAGCCTTGAGCTCCTGAGAGGGAGGACCAAAGAGAGCGGGGAGAACGGGAGCTGAGGCCACAGAAGGGGAGGTGTCAGGCAGGAAGAGCGCATGGGAAGGAAGGGAAACGGTAACCTGGTGCCCTGGGCAGGCAGGGCAGGCGGGGCAGATGGCCTGGCGATGACACTTAGCAGAAGCCCCTGCAGGGGAGAAGCAGGAAGGGGGGGTGGGGGGGGACACCTGAGGCGGAGGTGTGCGGGGCAGGAGGGTCTGCAGGTCACCTTAGAGAGGCCAGTGAACATGAGGACAGAAAAGACACTCGCCATTCAGGGTCACAGATGCCATGTGCCAGAGGACGGTCTGTGCCGCGGATGGGCAGAAGCCAGACGTCAGAGCGGAAAGTCAGGACATGGGAGAGATGGAGTCAAAAGGAGCAGGAAAGCCCTTTGAAGACGTTTGGTGAAGGGAAGGGGAGTCGGCGGGAGACAGGGCAGAGAGCAGGAAGCAGGGAGGTTATATTTATTGGTGTAAATCTTAGTCCTTGATGGTTTCTAAGATGTGGGTATCAGCAGCAGGTTTACATTCAAAGGAATGGGAGACCGTGAAGGTCCTGGAGGGAATGAGTGATTGACACGAGCCCCAGGTAGGTGACGTGAAAGAATCTCTGAGGCCCAGACGAGAGACCCACTCCCAGAAAGGCCCCCCTAACCCCAGGGAGACGGTGCCTTCGCAGGGATTTGGACAAGGAGAGGGGGACGGGGAGGGAGTTCCAGCCTGGCAGCTGTGGTTTTCTCTGGGAAGAAGGAGGTAGCTATCTGGTGAGAGTGGAGTGCAGAGGAACCGAGCGTAAGGGAAAGAAATGTAAAAGGAGGGCACCGCTGCCCTTGGTTCCAGAGCCGACTTGGAGACAAGCAAAAAGGTGGCCAGGCAGTGAGAGAACGCAGTGGCAGAGAGCAGCTTAAAAAAGATCCCCTCGCTCCCTCTCCTTCCATCAACAAATGTTTGGGGAACCAGGTGTGGTAGGCAACCACCAAGATAGTCACCTCCTCTTGAGTTTTAACTAGATTATTATTATTTATTTTTTATTTATTTTTATTTTGCAGAATGACTCTCTTTTAGTGAGTGAGTGAGTGAGTGAGTGAGTGAGTTGTTGATCCTCACCTGAGGATATTTTTTCATTTTTAGAGAGGATGGGCAGGAGGGGTGGAGACAGAGAGAGAAAAACATTGATGTGAGAGAGACACATTGATTGGTTGCCTCCCACATGGGCCCTGATCAAGCCCGCAACCAAGTTACATGCCCTTGACTGGAATCGAACCTGGGACCCTTCAGTCCACAGCTATGCTCTACCCACAGCCAAACCAGCTAGGGCTCAGCTGAACTTTTTTTTTTTTTTAATATATTTTTATTGATTTCAGAGAGGGAGAGAGAGATAGAAACAACAATGATGAGAGAATCATTGATTGGCTGCCTCCTGCATGCCCCACACTGGGGATCAAGCCTGCAACCCAGGCATGTGCCCTGACCAGGAATCAAACTCTAACCTCCAGGTTCTTAGGTCAACGCTCAACCACTGAGTCATACGGGCTGGGCTCAGCTGAATTTTTTGACTCACTTCAAAGAAATTGCAGAAGTTATGAGTGAAAGGACAGTGCAGGACGGATGGCTGTGTCCTTAACCCCTCTTCCAAGAAAGAGCCGCAGGGTGTATCAGTTACTCAGCCTGCCCTTATCTCGGCCATTGGAAAAGCGGGGGAAACTAGCCCAAGGCCAAAAGTATGCTGGCCACCCCGCCCCCCGTCTTTGTGTAACCAGACCCTAGCTGCACCCTGCCCCAACCCCCTGACCCCGAGCCCTATAAATTCTGTGTTCTCTTGGGATTCGGGGCTCTCTCTTGCACCCAGTAATGGAGGCAAGGGGGGGACCAAGCGAGCTTGTATAGGAGACCCTCTGCTTTTGCATCGGACTGGCTGGTTCCCTGGTGTGGTTTCCTTGGTGATCTTGAAATCTGGGCATAACATTTTGGGGGCTCGTCCAGGATCCCCAGCACCATTGAGGGATCCCCCCCAGTCCGGAGGGCTCGCCTGACTGACCGCGGTAGGTGTTTGTATGTCATTGTATGTTTTATATCTGTCCGGTGTGAGCTCACGTCTGAAATCTGTAATCGTAATAGCCCACATGGCCTAAGGTGGACGCACTGGGGGGGGCCACGGGCGGGAGGAGTCGGGGGACGCCTAGATCCTCCATCTGAAGGGGGGCATTTTTGCTTCCGCGGAGTCGGAAGGTCTGTAGGAACCCCTCAATCTGAGAAAAAGCGGGTCGCTCCTGCTGGTTGGCGCGCAGCCAACGTCTGGCTTTCGTTTTGTTTTGTTTTTTGCTCCCATGGAGTTGGAAGGCTGTACTTCTTTGGGCCCTTTAATTGTTTGTGTTTCCGTTTTATTTTGTGGACTTGCTGGATGGACGTTATGGTGACTCAGACTGTTCCTTTGGATATTGTGATTAATCATTTCAAGGAGATTGGGGGAGGCTTTAGAGCTCCCTCAGGAATGGGGAAGTTGTTAGAAAGTGAATAGATTGTTTAAACTCTGAATGAACGTCTGGTGAAAATGTGTGAGTGCGGAGGGAGGAGGACTGCCCTCCCCCCCTCCTTTGTGTGGCGGTTGGGCGGCCACCTGAGTGAGGGTCTGTGGAAACGGGTCACCCCCTCCCCAAGTAAATGCGTCTGGGATTTCTGTGCACGTGTGAGGAGAAAAGCTGGCTTAAAACTAATGTGCGCACCGTCCGATTTCGGATAGGGTTTTGGGCTAGTGTCTCCTTTCAAATGTGCAGGATAAATCCCAAGCCCAATCCATAATAAAGAACAGTTTTTCCAATGGAAAAAAAAAAAAACCAAACAAACTGGTCCTTTGTTAATTAAGAAAGCTTTTCTTAATGGAGGGAGGAAATAGTCGCCTCCTGCCTGCAGCAAAATCTTAAAGAATGTGGTCAATTTACATCTGAAAAGACCAGGTAGGCCAAAAACCTGTCTTTGCAAGGCTCGAATGTGGTTTTCCAGAGCCGCTTGAAAGTAAAAAATAATTTGCCTCATGTGGATCGAATTGGGAAAAATTATGTAATTGTGGTAACTAAATGCCTTTGTTTTTTGATCTGATTGAGAAAAGAGGATTGATTTTGTGACCTCAACTGAAGATTTTTGATGCAAGGACCAGTTTAAACTTAATTGATATTCTTTAAAATGTTTATAAAAGGTATAAACAGCTAATATATGCCTAAGTTTAACCTATAATGTATTTACCCAAAGCTGTGGTTTAAATTGCATGCTGTCTCTGCTTAACTAGTGAAATTTCTGTGTCTCTTAAAATGTATTGCTAATCACCTAAGAATTAAGGCTAAAAGTTCTAGCTACCTGAAAAGCATGGCCTTGGTATAATAGAAGGAAAAAAGAAATATTAAATGAATGGTATACCAGTGAGCTGGGACTGGTCACTAATGGTGGATGTGAGAAAGGGAGCCCTCCCCATCTGTTCCTGTCTGCTCAAGATCCCAAGACTGTAAAAGTATTTGTTCACTGAAAGGATGTAAGTATGGATGTTTATTTGATGTTTGTATGTCTACTTGGGTATAATTATTTGTTCATGTAAGTGTGGAAGTATATTCTGTACTAGGTTGGGATTTTGGAATTCTGGGGTAGATTTAAAAGGTATTTGTGACTTTTCTAGTCTGGTTGGGACATTTAAGGGTGGGGCTCACAGTTCCTCAGGGCAGAGATCCCATGGGCCCTTCCCCCTGCCTGTGCTGAATTAAATAATACAGGCCAGTGTCATTTAGCTTGCTGGTTAAAGGAAAACAATGGGCCTTAGAATCTGTAAAGGTGGGCAGGAATGAAGCTGGTCAAATGTACTGAAAGGGTTTGGTACCTGTTGCTGCTAGCAAAGGAGGGGCTGATACCCACTTCTAGCGCACTCCCTTGAAAGAGGCCTGGTTGCTGCTCTGCCACAAAGGGAACTGGTAGAAAGACGAAAAAGCAGAACGCTGTAACTGATAAACAGGATTACCTAGAAGCCATCAGGACTTTGAAGTTCTCCAAGAGAGGAGGAATCTGACTCAGAGACTGGCGAGGACTGGGTGGCTTTTCTTTAACAATCTCTTTCCTTGAGAGGGCTCCAGAGGGCGCACGAGGACATTTGGCCGCACCTCCGCGCCATCTACGAGACCAGCCCAACCCCAACTCCTCATCAGCACAGACCAGGAGATTGGGTCTACATCAGAAGGCACCGCTGGGAGACCCTAGAGCCACATTGGAAGGGTCCCTACACTATGGTGCTGACAACCCCCACCGCTCTCAAGGTAGATGACGTCCGGTCAGCGGATCCATCCACGACCCGGAAAGACTTCATCACCAAATGGAGCATCGATCAGTTGAGATCAACGGAACCCGCTCAAGCTCAAGCTACGGTGTGCTCGACCTGCGTGATGCTGGTAACATTAAATAGATTTAGATAATGCCTGCACCTTCATGCACACGGCTCCAAAATGACAAGGACAATTCATAGGAAAAGCAGAAATAGACTTTAGTATCACATGTTTGGTAGCGGAAGATTTGGCTGCCTGAGGCGGCCATGATGCCAATATCATGTTTTATTGTATTGATATGTTATATTGACCTTTGATTCTCTTGCAGGTTTGAATGTATGTTGGCTGTCGTGGAAGGGAGCTGTGTGGGGCGACCCCCAAAAGTAAAGGGTGTCTAGCTGCCAAGAGGGCAGGTGCCCAACTGGGCAGGGAAGGGTGCCCATCAGGTTTTGGTCTCTGTTGAGAAACAGCTAACAGTTGGCAGCCTGTAATACTGTCTTGCAGGCCTGAGTCACCATACCCATGTCAAGGATAGTAAAGCTGGAAAAAGCCTGTTTAGAATAGAAGGTCTAAGGCATGGTTATGCATAGAAAGAAGGTTTTATACCAATAGTTACTGTTTTGTTTTAAATCCATGAAAAGAAATTAGCAAGAAAAGTCAGAAAATCTTAGAATAGATCAGTATGTTTTTCTCCTTATGTAATTCCTCCGAAATCTGGCAATGCTAAATAAGTACGTTTCTTTGTAAAGATTCAGTAAGACTGGTTCCTAATAATGGTTTTATTAATGGAAAACTTTGACTGGAGTATCATGTTTTGAAGAGCCCTATCTGAGCTCTAAAGACTTGAAGCCACTAAGAATGCCACGAAGAAAGCCTGGTATCCTGCTTGGGAGCCCTGAAGATGGCTGGCGCTGGAGCGTCAGGCCCATGCCCTACCATCACTGGCGGTTGGTAAGAGTAGAAGGGGAGCAGTAAAGATGCCTCTGCATCCCTGCGGAACCCCCACACACTCTGGGCCGCAACGAGTAGGAGGGCTACTGAGATGGGCCTTAAAGCCTGGAGCGTGGGCTCAGGTGGAGTTGCTACAGGTGAGGGATTCACCTAACTCAGCAGATACTGCAAGCAGGCCTGATGGCATCTGGATGACTTGGCTTCCTGGCCCTACGGGGCACATTAAGATTCAACCATGAAATTCCAGCAAAGATAGTCAGTTACCATTCTTGTTGTGTTTATGCAAACATCAGGACAGTAGATAAATTAATCTTGATTTGGCTTTTTAATAGCCATGGAGGAATTTTAAGAAGAAAAATCCTATTTCAATAGAAGTTGTTAAAGCTAAAATGGTTTCTCTCCCTTCCACCGGACCATTTGTTAAGCTTATAGAAATAGTTCAGTTGATAGTTCTGTGTGCCCAGTACGGGCCTCTAGCAACGGTGAAATAGAAATGCAGTCCATGCCAGAAGTTCCAAGACAAGGGGGGAATGAAAGGACAGTGCAGGACGAATGGCTGTGTCCTTAACCCCTCTTTCAAGAAAGAGCCGCAGGGTGTATCAGTTACTCAGCCTGCCCTTATCTCGGCCAATGGAAAAGTGGGGGAAACTAGCCCAAGGCCAAAAGTATGCTGGCCACCCCCCCTGTCTTTGTGTAACCAGACCCTAGCTGCACCCTGCCCCAACCCCCGACCCCAAGCCCTATAAATTCTTTGTTCTCTTGGGATTCGGGGCTCTCTCTTGCACCCAGTAATGGAGGCAAGGGGGGGACCAAGCGAGCTTGTATAGGAGACCCTCTGCTTTTGCATCGGACTGGCTGGTTCCCTGGTGTGGTTTCCTTGGGGATCTTGAAATCTGGGCATAACAATGAGCTGTAACTTCTGAGATTAGTGTATGAAAAGACTGTGACTTCTGCTTGGGTGCCTGCTCTCTCTTCTCTCTCAATCTTTATCCACCCACCTCTGAGGGAAGCCATCTGCCATGGTGTGCGCTGCCATGTGATAAGCTAGGGGAAGCCTCTAGCCACCAGCCAGCGAGGACCCAGGTCTCGGTGCAACAACCTTGAAGTGAGCTTGGAGGTGGCTTTTTCCCAGTCAAGCCTTCAGATGAGACAACAGCTCTGGTGTGACAACTTATTCCCATCTCATGAGCAACCCTAAGGCAGAGGCACCCAGCTGGGGCACGCCCAGATTCCTGATGCATAGAAGCTGCAAGATAATGAATCTTGTTACTTTTAGCTGCTACGTTCAGGAGAAATTTGTTATGAAACAATCAATACAAAAGCACAGAGCAGTGAACAAGCTAGGTAACATCCTTGCTATCATGGAGCCGACATTCCAGAAGAAAGGACAGATGAGAAGCACGTGGAAAATGGGAATGCAGACGTGAGAACGGTCAACGATGTGGCAGGGCGTCACGCGGGGATGGTTGGAAGGGCACTCGGGGAGGCTTCTGAAGAGGCGGCATTGGAGCTGAGATGAAGATAATGGGCTGTCAGCTGAGCTCTTGGGGAAGAGCACACCAGGCCGAAGGAATGGAAAGTGCAAAGGCCCGGAGTCAGGGGCAGTTTTGTGTGGTTCTTGGAAAGGAAAGACAGCCAGTGTGGCTAGAGCACAGAGGCCGAGGGAGAAGGGATGGGAGAGAAGCTGGAGAGGTGGGCAGGGGCCTCGCCAAGGCACTTCCTCTAAGGACAATGTGTGGAATATCACCTTATAAAGATGAGCGGCTATCGCAGGACTTTTCTTGAAGTGCAAGACCCTAGCACTTCGCCCAAGTCTCTCTCTCTCTCTCTCTCTCTCCCTTCTACACCTAGACTTCTAAGTCACGCTCCAGACTGAGCGGTCCCCAGTCCAGTGCTGCCCTGCCTCCAGCCTCTGCTGCCCATCTCCCCTCCATACCAAGCGCACCTACCTCTGAGGGCCTTTGGGAACCTCTGGGGCGGCTGCCGCAGGTTGGATCCAAACAGGAAGCAGAAGCCGTTCACATAGGTGTTCTCCTCGCACGTTTGGTGTAGGGTGGGGCCGCAGGCCTGGAAGGCAGGGTGCAGGTAGGAGGGGCTGTCCCCTGCTTCCTGTCCTTTTACCCCAACATCTCCATCCTCTGCAAGACACCAGCCCCAACAGCCCCAGGTCTCCACGCCTCCCCTCAGACACTCCCGTGACCCAGGGGCGACTCACCAGCAGCCGGAAAGGGTTGGTGGCAAATGCCAGAGACAGACCCAGGGACATGTTCACGGCCTCCGGGGGCACTGAGAGGACAGGCATGCGCATGGTCACATTCAGGAGAGGAAAGGGCCTGAGGAGAAGCTGGACAGGGGTCACCTCGACCCGGGAGACACCCGCTGGCAGGTCAAGGGGGCACCAGATCGTGGGAAAAGAATATGAAAGGAGTGCCTGAGGGTGCCTGGGCTGGGAGAGGCTGGGAGCTGACCCGCGAGGGGCCCCAACCACAGACCCTCCCCCCAGAACAAAGGGAGCAAAGGGAATGCCTGGCAAGTCCGGGGATATGCACAGCAGGGCCCTGGGCTGAGGGAGGGGCGGGGCTCACCCTGCAGCTGGAGGGGCTCACAGGCCGATGTGCTGTAGTCACACTGGTAGAGGCCTCCCGTCTGATTGGCCGTCTTTATCTCCTGGGGGGCTCCCACCACCACCCTGTGGGGAGAGTTGGGCACAGGTCGCTGCAGGAACCCGAGGGAATGGACATGTGGAGAGAGAAGGAGGCCAGGGAAGAAGTCCTGCCCCCCGGGGCGGGGCGGGGGGGAGTGGGAGCCAATCCACACAGGTTCTCCAATTCCTAGGGCCAGGACGCTCAACAAAGAAAAAGTGGGAACATTTTAAATCTCAGCGTGGGAAGGACACACACCAAATAGGTTATTTAAAAATGGTTCAATTCGCTCTTCTCGCGGCACCCAGAGGTGGCGGCTGCTCAGCACGAAGCTGGGCATCTGTTTCCCAGTAACCGGCTGCCAGAATTCTGCTCGCTGACCTGGGCGATGGCCGCAAACTTCTGCCTTTCGTGAGAAGCGTGTGGCCACAGGAGCTGGAGGGGTTATGTGGTCGGAGTCAGTGGTGGGGACTACAAACAAGGTTCCCCGTGAAGCAGGGTGTCTTGCCGTGGCCGAGTGGCCCGCTGCCGCGTGAGAGGCGTTCCTGTTACAGACCAAGGAGGATGGAGAGAGACAGTCACCGCCGTTTGGGCTGCATTGTGGGCGCCATGTTCCCAGCCTGGTCGTTGGACAAGAAGGGGAGAAAGCTATTCCTGGTCTCATTGCTGCTGCTATGCCTCATGCCCGGGGCCCGAAAGAGCTGGCAGAACCCACAAACGTTTCCATCTCTAGAGCAGATGCTGTCCAGCAGTGCGCCATCATGGAGCCGGCATCACCTTACAAGACAAATACCATGTGACTTCACTTACGAGGAGACAGCCCTCCACAGAGAAGCTAAGAACTAGGACCAAAGCACCCACGAGTCAGTGTCTTGTTACCCAGGCCCGTGACACAGACGTGGGCGTATTGCTCTGAAGAAACAGCCCCCTAAAGAAAATAACCAAGGGGTCGCAGAATATGCTAAACTTTTAGCCAAGAGGAGGAGGGAGGCCACAGGAAAACGTGAGAAACAGATTGCCAAGAGGCCTAGGCTGTGCTCCCTGAGAACTCCTACCTCTAAGTCTGAGCTCAGTCAAAAATGCGGTTTTTTCTTGCCCTAGGGCCGGGAGGTGGAGGCAGGGGGGGGGGGGGGCTCGGTTGGTTGGAGGGTCGTCCTGTGCACTGAAAGGTTACGGATTTGATTCCCAGTTGGGGCACGTACAGAAGGCAAAAATGGATGCTTCTCACCTCAATGCTTCTCTCTCTATCTCTCTTTCTCTCTCTTACCCGCCCCCCCCCCTCTAAAATCCACAAGCAGCCCTAGCCAGTTTGGCTTAGTGGATATAGCATCAGCCTGTGGACTGGAGGGTCCCAGGTTTGATTCTAATCAAGGGCACAGGCCCAGGTTGCAGGTTCAATCCCCAGTGTGGGGCGTGGCATGCAGGAGGCTGCCGATCAATGATTCTCTCTCATCATTGATGTTTCTCTCTCTCTCCCTTCCTCTCTGAAATCAATAAAAATATATTTTTTAAAAAATAAAATAATAAAGACAATAAGCACATACTTGGGTGAGAATTTTTATGAGATTTTTGTCAAGCGTAACAAATAAGATCAGACAACAAAAAAATTTTAATTAATAAATAAATATGGTTAAATTAAACCACACAGTCATTTTAAATAAATTTCTATCTATGATAAACTACCATAAGCAAAGTTAAAAAACAAATGATAAACTGGTGGGAGAGAGATTAGCATACCCAACCTACTTCCCTCAATATAGTCATAGCTCCTACAAACCAATAAGGAAAAATAATAATAAAAACAACCCAAAAGAAAAATGGGCTACAGATAAGACAAAAAGAGTGTTCGCAGAAAAGGAAATAATCTCTCATGTGTAAAGAAATGCAATTTAAAATTAAATCGAGATACCGTTCGCCACCTGTTCAGTTTACAAAGATCAGTAAGTTTGATAACACATTGGATTGGTAAATGAGCAATGAAGTAGGAGTCCATAAATTTCTGGTGTGAGTTTAAATTGTTGCCACCTCTAGAGAGGGCAACTGGGAAAGTCTATTAAAATTACATACATGTATGTACCCTGTGATCCAGCAATCCTAGTTCCAGGAATTTACTTCCAAATATATTTGCACATGTGCAAAATGACAGCATTGCTCACATAGAAAAAGTGTGGAAATAATGACGCATTAAGAAGAGATTTAAATGTAATACGAATGTGATTTACAGTACCTCCAAATAATAGAATATGATGCAAGCATAAAAAAAATGAGTAACTTATCTGGTAAAATTACCATGTTCTACTAAGAAAAAAAAATACAAAGGACAGCATAGAGCAGAGGCCAGCAAACTTTATCTGAAAAGGTAATACTATTTCCACAAATATTTTTTGTTGTTGTTAATCCTCACCTGAGGATATTTTTCCAT